>NC_092716.1:264157706-264486456 GCF_047496885.1 Scyliorhinus torazame
TAAGAAAAATCGGAGTATGGAAAACGAAGACGTAAAAGAGAAATAAAAACCCTGATTTTACACACAGTCACTGAGCTGCTTTCGTTTTAAGCCCACCAAAGTGTAAAATTCCTCACCCCCAATTTGTGGCACAGAAATTTGCTCATCCTATTTCTGCTGTCAGTCACACTGAAAGAGAGAGAATTTGATGGATTTTTCCCCTCATGCCTGATGCGTTTTTAAAAAATTCTTAAGACGTCATATTTATATTGTAACTTAAAGAAAAGGAAATCTGCTTTTTGAAAGTAACAAGTCCCCGCTTGATTTCAATAGAAGTGCCAATTTCAAAACTGCAAAATCATCAAGAATATATTTGGAAGCCATTTTTGGTGATTACTTCTTTTGATGCAATTTTGTTCTGGATAAGATCTACATATTGAAAATAAGATTTTCAATGGATAATCTGTATCTAAATTTTACCCACTTCCCAATATTTTTATGACAAAGGTATTTAAAGATTCACATTATATATTGCTGTCTTCAAGTAATGCACTCGTGAGAAGCAGATAGCTGTTTGGCCAGCTAATGAGCATCACAAAATTCCCAGCCCAAGTAATTGCGTTGGACAGATTTTGAATGAGCGACAAATCAGCAAATGTTAAATTCTGTACTCCTGCCCATTCACACAGACCTCAGCAGCCACAGATCTCCTGCCCATTCACACAGACCTCAGCAGCCACAGATCTCCTGCCCATTCACACAGACCTCAGCAGCCACAGATCTCCTGCCCATTCACACAGACCTCAGCAGCCACAGATCTCCTGCCCATTCACACAGACCTCAGCAGCCACAGATCTCCTGCCCATTCACACAGACCTCAGCAGCCACAGATCTCCTGCCCATTCACACAGACCTCAGCAGCCACAGATCTCCAGACCACACTGCAGATGTGATTTTCAGATATTTTAACCAATCTGGTGTTTCTGCACAAGCAGAAATCCCGTACTCATTTGTCTGTTGTTGCCACAATGATTCTGAATCATGGAACTGACAGCAGAGACAACGTGATTAGCTGTTTAAATATGTGGGTAAAAACAACCAACATCAGGTAATGGTTAATAGTAATTACAATCTTTCCCTTTAACTGACTGAGCCACACTCTTTAAGCTTCAGTTATACTTTCAATGTAAGCACCATTGGATAGGAAAAATTAATAAATGAAAAATAAGGTTGCACCATCAGATATGGGGGAGATATTCACTCATGTCGCTCACTTCTGGCGCTGCTTGCCTGCCCCCAGGCGATTGAGGAAAGTCCAATTTAATTTTGAGGTGAACGTATTTTCTCGTGAAGTTCTTTGACACCAGGAGTAAAATCTTGCTTATTGTTCTCAGTTTAGCCTCTGCCTTGAGTCACCATAATTGTGAACAAATAAAAATACTCGTGCTTACATTAAATACAAGTTGCACTGTACATTGCAAGAGCCTCGCCAGCACATTATACATGTACAATGCAGGTTCTGTGTTAAAGTATTAATGACGGCTCAAGAAGCTTGAATTATGGATGACTTATTATAACTGGTTGACTTCAGGAACCTATTCTAATGATTTCTCTCCCACATAATGAATTTGTTAAAGATTTTAGAAACACCACGGAATTTCGAATTGGACAAGTTTTCCGAGTGCGTTCCTCAGTTATGACTTGGAATTCCATGATTAGTGAACTCTGGAAAATAAGTCATTGCTGGCTAAACATCAAAATTGAAGTTCTGCTGAATATCAACCTTTTCAAAATTAAATTTTGACCAACCTGAAGCAATTTGCTTCAATGGAATTTGAGCAGCATTGATGGAATCTTTCACACAGAATCTGCTTTGTACCTTTAAATGTGAACCTCAGTTTGACGGATTCTTTTAGCCACATGTTTAATACAATCAGGTTTTTTTTAAATTAAGAGAAAAGTTAACCTGTTCAAAATCGGCACTGGCATCTGATTTTGAGGCCACGATAAAGAGCTCCTGCTCATGCCTCTGTGCTTGCTCAGCAAGCTTGTTTTCCTTTGCTTGAATCATTTCCTGAAACACGTGAATCTGAAAGAAAGATTCCGTCATGACAAGGTGACAATAATCAATTAAATTATTGAGGCCAATTGAAGAGAGATGGCGCAGGAGCATGGTGACTCTCTGCAAGCTCTCTCACACACATCCTCTTCTTACATCTCTGATAACCAGACTAATCTCTTAAAACTTAATTCGAACACTAACACTAACCTGTCTCTTTTATGTTCTCTTGTGGGTTTGAAGATCCTCAGAGGTCCGTGGGCTGGATCAGATGACCCATAAGATCATAAGACATAGGAGCAGAATTAGGCCACTCGGCCCATCGAGTCTGCTCCGCCATTCAATCATGGCTGATATTTTCTCATCCCCATTCTCCTGCCTTCTCCCTGCCTTCGCCCCATGACCCCTGACCCGACCCACCTCTTATGGATTGATCTGATCACTTCACACATCTTCTCTACTGAGCAGTACCACACTCCGTCTGCTTCACCCGATGCCTGTGTCTGTGTGTTTACTTTGTGTATTTTATGTTTGCCCGATTCTGTATTTTCTTTTCATGTACGGAATGATCTGTCTGAGCTGTACGCAGAACAATACTTTTCACTGTATCTAGGTACACGTGACAATAAACAAATCCAAATCCAAACGGTGAGGTAATTGGCAGTTGCCACTATTAACAGGTAAATGGTACAAAGAGCAAAGAACAATACAGCCCAGGAACAGGCCCTTCAGCCCTCTAAGCCTGTGCCGGTCATACCAACCTTGGCCAAAACCCTCAGCACTTCCTTGTGCCGTATCCCTCTATACCCATCCTATCCATGTGTTTGTCAAGATGACTTTTGAGCACCGTTAATGTATCTGCTTCCACAACCTCCCCTGGCAACGCGTTCCAGGCACTCTCCACCCTCTGCGTAAAAAGCCTGCCTCGCACATCTCCTCTAAACTTTGCCCCTCAGGCTTTAAACCTTTGCCCCCGGTGACTGACCTATGCCCCCTGGTGACTGGCCCCTCCACCCTGGGAAAGAGGGCTTGCCCATCCACTCGACCCATGCCCCTCATAATGTTGTAGACCTTTATCAGGTTACCCCTCAACCTCCGTCTTTCTAATGAAAACAGTTCGAGTCTATTCAGCCTCTCCACATAGCTAACACCCTCCATACCAGGCAACATCCTGGTAAACCTCCTCTGCACCCTCTCCAAAGCCACCACATCCTTCTGGTAGTGTGGCGACCAGAATTGTGTGAAATATTCCAAGTGCAGCCTTACCAAGGTTCTATACAACTGTAGCATGACTTGCCAGTTTTTATACTCAATGCCCCGTCCAATGAAGGCAAGCATTCCATTTGCTTTCTTGGCTACCTTGTCCACTTGTGTTGCCACCGTCAGAGACCTGCGTGCCCAGATCTCTCTGACTTTCTATATTCCTCAGAGTTTTGCCATTTACGGTATATTTCCCCTCTAACTATCAGTCACTATCAGATTTCCCAGCATGGTCATGAAGGAGACACTGAAACGAGTATGCTTTGGTACAGACTGTTTATTTCTTCCCACAGAGCTTACCTCTCCACACTTCCACCAGACACCGAAAGCTGTCTAACCTTTCTTTATATACATATCTGAGCAGAATTAATCAACACCTGTTCACGCATTATCACCTTAAACCTCTGGGTATTTAAAATTCATCAACAGAATCTATCAGAGACTAACAGGTTCCCTTTTTTCTTTATATTAAATTGATGAGCAAACAAAATCTATCCATAAAGAAAAACACAATAATAATACATGTTATTTTATTGCACAATCAACCTTTAACAAGCTCCATATTCCACCCACGGACTTGAAACAAAACATTTGACAAGATTACAACAAGCCAGTGTTCATGTTCTCATAATCCATGTAACATCAGGCTCTTCAAGGATCTCACATTTTATTTGGACGGTTCTTTTTGTGAAACAATCCGGCAACTTGTAACTTGCATCGGCCCATTTTACTTTTGAAATGGACACCATTTATTGTTTCTTCCCACTAAAAATATGAATCCTCTTGATCTCGAATAACCATCGCAAAGATCAGCGTGTGAGACGTCACTAAAAATTACTAACTTCATTGCTTCTCGGTCACAAAGGTCTGGAAATCTGAACAACCCCAAACTTATTTTCTTCAATGTCCTGTTTGCTTTTAGCACTTCCTCAGCAGTAGCATATTTCAGCTCAATTATGATACATCAATTATAATAAGAAAGGGACAAAGGAAACCCACGAGACTACAGACCTGTCAGCTTAACGCCAATAGTGGGAAAACTGATGGAGGTCATAATGCGGAATGACATAAATATACACTTAGAGAAAAATAAGTTAATACTAGACAGTCAACATGGCTTTGTCAAGGGCAGGTCATGTCTGACAAACTTAATTGAGTTCTTTGACGAGGTGACAGAGGCAGTGGATGAAGGTAGTGTTGTAGATGTTCTATATTTGGACTTTCAGAAAGCATTTGATACAGTGCCACATGGCAGGTTGGTTAGCAAATTAAAAATGCTTGGGGTTGATGGGTCCTTGGCAGCGTGGATTAGAGGTTGGAAACAGAGGGTAGGTGTAGATGGGTATTTCTCATAGTGGAGACGAGTTGAAAGTGGTGTTCCCCAGGGCTCAGTGTTGGGCCCTTGCTTTTTCTGATTTGTATAATTTTGCAGATGATGCAAAGTTAGGGAGAACAGTGAATTGTGAGGATGACCCTGAACAACTTCAGAGGGACAATGACAAGTTGGCCAAATGGGCAGAAACCTGGCAGATGAGCTTTAATGCAGAGAAATGTGAGGTAATGCATTTTGGTACAAGAAACATGGGGAGACAATATAGGTTCACTGGTACAACTTTGGGGGAGTACAGGATCAGAGGAACTCCTGCATAATGTCCTGGAACTGAGATGAGTGACCTCCAACCACCACAACTATCATCCGTTGTGCCAGGTATGACTCCACTTAAAAATAGCTAGACCACCCATCAATCATATCCTGAAATAGTCACTTAATTGCAAAACATAATATTGTGAAATAATGTTAAACTTAAGCATAAAGAACAGTGGGAACTATTTATTTTAAATTGTAAATAACAAAGAAATCCACTGATGTGTTTTCATGAAGGTAGATCATTTCATCCAATATCCGATCCCAATTCCATTGTACCTGAACTCACATTTTTCCTGTACATTGCCTCCTTTTCCTGGAACTGTGATTTCTCCTTGTTGAGTTGGTCCTTCAGGTTTTCTGCTTGTTCCTGGAGAAGGCTGAACCTTTCTTCACTCTCTTCAATCTTTCTGGTCAGACTGTGAACCATTGACTGCAAATCACCGACGGAAGTTTCCTTCTCTGCAACCTGGTCCTGCACTGTCTAATTCAGAGAATTTAAGGCAGGTAATGAGATGTTTTCTTTAAATAGTAGTATTCACATAGATCAAATCTGGTAGCACCTACAACAGCTATTCCACTTATCCAAAAAAATACTGCAAATGTCGCACATAGCAGATTCAATTGTCAAACAGAAATATTCTCGTTCTAGGATGGAAGCAAAAATAAGTTTGGAAATAACGACTTGTATAAAGTTATGAATGATTACCTACATTGAAGTGGCCATACAAATAAGCTGTTCTTGTGAAAATTAAAGGTTTCTTGATCTTAAGACAGCAAATAATATACTTCACAAACTCACTAAATAGTACAGGATGATCATGTACTAATCAAAGTTTCCCTTTAACTTGTCCCCTCTTTCCCTTTTCCCTTTCTTTGCTGGTTTTGTGCATAATTCACATTCTTCATTCGATTGAAGCCTAAAAGGTTGTGTCCAACAGATAAAAGTCCACAGTAGTGCTTTCATACTGTTCTTATGGTTACAGTTCAGATACACTCGATAATTTGCACGCCCATTCAAAGACACACTTCCCCAAATAAGCCACAGTCCTAACTAGTGAAGAGGCACTCAGTGGATCACATTCCTTTCCCAACCCTGTGCTAACTCATATATTATTACAATTACCCACCTCTTCCTTGAGGATTTCCCCTGCCTGGCTGATGCTCTGTAATTACAATACTGAAAAAAGAAATATTTTTATTAAGAGCTTCCAATTTAATGAGGAAGCTTCAGGCCAATTTGAAGAATTGCAGGTTTGATGGATTAGCCTTGCTAAATTGCCCCTTAGT
Source organism: Scyliorhinus torazame (assembly GCF_047496885.1). Taxonomy (NCBI): domain Eukaryota; kingdom Metazoa; phylum Chordata; class Chondrichthyes; order Carcharhiniformes; family Scyliorhinidae; genus Scyliorhinus; species Scyliorhinus torazame. Next base: position 264,163,940 of record NC_092716.1, read on the forward strand.
GCCTAGGGATGTGTATGTTATGGGGTTACAGGGATAGGGTGGGTGGATGGGAGAGTAGAAATGGGTAGGGTGCTCTTTCAAAGGGTGGGTGCACACTTGATGGGCTAAATGGCCACTTTCTGCACTGTAGGGATTCTATGATTCCATGAATCCACATCCAACAACCTGCTCTGAAAACTCTTGACAGCAGTGACAAATTCAACCATAGCAACCCACAACATTCTGAAACAATCAACAACATTCTAAATAAAAACCCCAACATTCTTTTTTCAAAGTTAATTCGCGACATCTCCCAACGTTAACGGATATGTTAAAAATTCCAGCATCTAGATCTGCATTTCACCATAATCCAATCAGTTACTCCTTTCGCCAAACCCAATCTGTGTACCAGGTTTTGTTAAGATCCGTCCATTTGTTTTGGAGATCTATTGTTTACAGACTAACAAACGGGACAGAATTATTACTTCTGCTTGTCCTCTGGCAAGGGGAATAAACCAAAGCATGACCATATGCATGAGGAAATATGGGACAGCAAGTCAGACAAGGAACCTTTTGTCAAGGGTACACACTGGAGCAGACATGGACCACCATCATAAGGACAAGATGATGTCAATGAACTAATAACGCAAGAGACAGTAGGCTACAATCTATGAAGTATGCTTATTAAGAAAAAAGCAGAAAGCAAAGCAAACACAACAGGTTCAACTGAAAGAGCATTCTTCAGCTCAAATCACCAAAATAATAGAAATCCCAAAAACTTAGCAGTTCACACAGCTTGGGATACACATTGAATTAAATAAGCTTTGTGATAGACCAAGTTCCCATGGAATTCTTTGAGAACATCTCAATGAAGCAATGTGTGAAGGAGCACTGTATATTTTTATAAAATATACATATATAGATAGATATCCTCATGGCTATTTCCAATTTTTAAAAAATGGCTGAAACTATGTCTGCCTGTGCCGCCCCAAACAAAATAGTTTGCTGATGACACGACCATAGTGGGCCGGATCTCGAATAACGACGAGTCAGAATACAGGAGGGAGATAGAGAACCTAGTGGAGTGGTGCAGCAACAACAATCTCTCCCTCAATGCCAGCAAAACTAAAGAGCTGGTCATTGACTTCAGGAAGCAAAGTACTGTACACACCCCTGTCAGCATCAACGGGGCCGAGGTGGAGATGGTTAGCAGTTTCAAATTCCTAGGGGTGCACATCTCCAAAAATCTGTCCTGGTCCACCCACGTCGACGCTACCACCAAGAAAGCACAACAGCACCTATAATTCCTCAGGAAACTAAGGAAATTCGGCATGTCCACATTAACCCTTACCAACTTTTACAGATGCACCATAGAAAGCATCCTATGAGGCTGCATCACAGCCTGGTATGGCAACTGCTCGGCCCAAGACCGCAAGAAACTTCAGAGAGTCGTGAACACTGTCCAGTCCATCACACAAACCTGCCTCCCATCCATTGACTCCATCCACACCTCCCGCTGCCTGGGGAAAGTGGGCAGCATAATCAAAGACCCCTCCCACCTGGCTTACTCACTCTTGCAACTTCTTCCATCGAGTAGGAGACACGAAAGTCTGAGAACACGCACGAACAGACTCAAAAACAGCTTCTTCCCCGTTGTTACCAGACTCCTAAACGACCCTCTTATGGACTTACCTCATTAACACTACACCCTGTATGCTTCAATGATGGCCGGTGTTATGTAGTTACATTGTGTACCTTGTGTTGCCCTATTATGTATTTTCTTTCCTTTTCTTCTCATGTACTTAATAATCTGTTGAGCTGCTCGCAGAAAAATACTTTTCATTGTCCCTTGGTACACGTGACAATAAACAAAATCCAAATAAGCAACCTGGTAATATCAGGGAAGCTCACACATCGTTACCTCTGGGGGGTCACTAACGACCCCTGTGGACCCCACAGACCAAATTCAAAGACAGTTATACAAAAGCCATCAGCATTTCATAACCCAGGCTGGCCAACAGGAGTCCGCTCAACTGCTAAGAGAAATGGTCCAGAACCTCCATTTCAATTCTTAATGGTTAAGACATTGTTGGGGACCCATGCGAGGAATACACATCCCTTATCAGAGACAGGGTGGAAAGGTGGGAGTTATGTGACATGGGTCTCTGGCTTGTGGAACCAGTAATGTTGTTGCCTTGGTGAACTGGTTATTGTTATTATCTAGCTGCCAACCTCACAGAAAAGGAGCTCTGCATCGGTTGAACCCCTGCTTCCCATCTACATGGATTCTGCTGGAATTTCTGTATATTTGCCGACAAAACTGATTCATCTCTGCATGCCGATCGCACCATGTGAAGTCAATACCACTGGAAAAATGAATTATACCGCACCAGTTTTCAACCCGCTGACATCCATAAAGGAATATCACTCTGGGCTTTTGATTCTGGACTCTGGAATCCACGTGAAACAATCATTATTCCTTCTCTTTATTGTCTGTGTGGCGGCTATGTTGCAGCTCTCCTTTCATGCTTTGAGCCTGTGCACATAAACTACTCTGAGTTCATCCCAGGGCAGCACGGTAGCACAGTGGTTAGCCCAATTGCTTCACAGCTCCAGGGTCCCAGGTTCGATTCCCAGCTTGGAATCTGTCTGTGTGGAGTCTGCACGTTCTCCCCGTGTGTCCGTGGGTTTCCTCCGGGCGCTCCGGTTTCCTCCCACAGTCCAGAGATGTGCAGGTTAGGTAGATTGGCCATGCTAAATTGCCCTTAGTTTCCAAAAAGATTGGGTGGGGTTACTGGGATAGGGTGGAGGTGTGGGCTTGGGTAGGGTGCTCTTTCCAAGGGCTGGTGCAGACTCAATGGGCCGAATGGCCTTCTTCTGCACTGTAAATTTTATGGTTCCATGATTCTATCTCCAGTTTGCTGTGGGGTTATTAATAGAAATTGGATCACCCGAAAATCGAAGGATGGGGAAATACGCCACTGCTTGTAAAGAGAGAAACAAATCAAACATCTTTCTGTTTACCAACAGGTGTTGAGAGGAGAAATTCTGCTGTTTAAATTAACCCCCCCCCATCTTTAACACAAAGGCAGTCCTATACTGGGAAATTTAACACACTTCTTAAAATCTCTTAGCCTGTCCTAACATCTCCTCATGTGGCTCAGTGTCAAATTTAGTCTGATAAAAAATCCTGAGAAGCTCCCTGAAAATTTTACTACGGGTTAAAGTTGTTGTTGTCGACTAAACACAAAATAATTTAAACATGAGGACAGGCCACTCATAATGAAGGAGGTCAACGTGAGGCACAACATTTTCTGTCTTCAACTGGTGGAGATTTCAAATTTTACTCAAATCTATACAAAATGCTAAGTTTGGCACAGTCCATTTTATCCATGTTAATAGTATAATAGCTGCAGACACTGGATATATCAAAGCAGTATTTTAAATAGAGAAACAAAATTTCCTTTATTGAGTAAGTGTGTAAATGCAAGTATTTCAATTAATCTTCCTTCAGGTTTACCTTAATTTCTTCATTAGGTTGAATTACTTGTTGAGGAGCCTGATCAGAAGCAGCAGTTAACTGGAGCTCAACAATATAGGCCTCTTTTTCAGCCAGTTTCTTCTCCTTCTCCGCAAGCATCATATCCACATTGGAGCCACGCTGCAGCTGGGATTCCAGCTCGGTAAGCTGCAAGTGATTTAAAATTAAGTGACATCATAATTTGTAATTCACATATCCCAACACAAGCAAAACTAAGCTGAAAGAATATGAGCAGCTAGCGGCTAAATTCAAAATCAGAACCAAAAGGGTAATAATCTCCGCATTGCACATTCTGGAGGAGGAATTTCTTCAGCCAGTGGATGGTGAATCTGTGGAACTCTTTGCCGCAGAAGGCTGTGGAGGCCAAATTACTGAGTGTCTTTAAGACAGAGATAGATAGGTTGTTGATTAATAAGGGGATCAGGGGTTATGGGGAGAAGGCAGGAGGAGATGGTTGAATGACAGGGCAGGTTTGATGGGCTGAATGGCCTAATTCTTATATCTTATATATTGTTTGAAATCTTACCGCCTTATTCAATTCTGCATCTTTTTTGGCAACTTGTGATTCCAACTCTTCAACCTTTTTCCTCAACATCAGGATTTTACCTCTATTTGCAGCTGCATTTTCCTGATCGCCATCACTGGACTGCTGCATTTAAACCATTGACACAAGTTCAGTTCATTTGATCTCATTAAATATTCACATTTTATTCTCAATTTCACATAGGCTTTTGTTAAATATTGCCCATAATCTTCAGAGAAATCAGGCAATCTTACACTACAGCACGGTAGCACAGTGGTTAGCACTGTTACTTCCCAGCTCCAGGGTCCCAGGTTCGAATCCCAGCTTGGGTCACTGTCTGTGCGGAGTCTGCACATTTTCCCCGTGTCTGCGTGGGTTTCCTCCGGGCGCTCCGGTTTCCTCCCACAAGTCCCGAAAGGATTAGGTGAAATGGACATTCTGAATTCTCCCTGTGTGCCCGAACAGGTGCTGGAATGTGGCGACTCGGAGCTTTTCACAGTCACTTCATTGCAGTGTTAATGTAAGCCTACTTGTGACAATAATAAAGATTATTATAGAAAGTGAGAATTCGTCTCATTGTGCCTGTGTCAGCCATTTGAAAAAGTCCTAGGCCCCTGCTCTTTCACCTTATGTTCCATTTAAAGTGTATGTCCAATTTCCTTCCGAAAGGTACCATCTGCCTTCCAGGCAGTGCATTCATACAATACACCATACAGCAGGAAAGAACTCCCCATAGTTCACCCTTTGTTCCATTGCGATGCCATATGAGCCCATGACAAATATTTCAACCATGTGGACAAATTATCAACATGCCACTTACACAATGTGAACATTAACTCAGTCCAGACTTTAGCAAAATAAAATATCTATAATATTCAACACAGAATTCTACTTTGCGTGTTAGAGAGTCAGAGTTTTTACATCGTGTCATGCTGGCCATCAAGCACCTTCCTATTCTAATCCCATTTTCTAGCACTTGCTCTGTAGCCTTGTCTGCTGTGGCATTTCAAGTGCTGAGCAACATACTTCTTAAATGTTGTGAGGATTCTCACCTCTGCCACCCTTTCAGGCAGCACGTTCCACACTCCCACCACCCTCTGGGTGAAAAAGCTTTTCTTCACATCCCCTCTAAATCTCCGGCCTATTACCTTAAATCACAGAAATTACAGTGCAGGAGGCCCTTCGGCCCATCGAGTCTACACCAGCCCTTGGAAAGAGCACCCCACTGAAGCCTATCCCATCTCCATAACCCAGTAACCCCACCTAACCTTTTTTGGACATCAAGGACAATTTATCATGGCCAATCCACCAAACCTGCTCATCTTTGGACTATGGGAGAAAAGCGAAGCACCCGGAGGAAACCCACGCAGACACGGGGAGAACGTGCAGACTCCGCAGACAATCACCCAAGCCGGTAATCGAACCAGGGACCCTGGTGCTGTGAAGCAAATGTGCTAACCACTGTGCTACTGTGCTGTCCCACGGTATGACGTCACTGTGAAATCTATGCCCCCAGGTCATTAACCCCTCCACCAAAGGGGAAAAATGCCTTCCTATCCACCCTTTCTATGCCCCTCATAATTTCAGACACCTCAATCAGGCCCCCCTCAGCCCCTCTGCTCCAACAAAAACAACCACAGCCCAGCCAGTCTGTGCTGATAGCGGAATCGCTCCAGCTCAGGCAACATCCTGGTGAATCTCCTTTGCACCCCTTTTAGTGCAGACACTTCCTATATTGTCGTGACCAGAACTGCACACAGTGCTCCAGCTGTGGCCTAACCAGCATTTTATACAGCTTCATCATAACCTCTTGTTCTTATATTCAATGCCTTGGTTGATAAAGGCAAGAATCCTACAGCCTCCTTCACCACCCTATAGAATCATAGAATTTACAATGCAGGAGGCCATTCAGCCCATCGAGTCTGCACCGGCTCTTGGAAAGAGCACCTACTACAAGTACACCCTTATCTACCTGTCCTGCTTTCTTCAGAGATCTGTGGTCCTGCGCACCAAGGGCTCTCTGATCCTTTATTTACTTAGGGTCCTAGCATTCATTGAATATTCCATTACCTTGTTACTCCTCCAAAAATGCATCAGCTCACACTTTTCAGGGTTAAATTCCATTTGTGACTGTTCTGCCCGTCTGACCAACCTGTAATCTAAGGCTTTCCTCCCTGCTTCCACCACCTCCTCCGGTAGCGAGTTCCAGGCACCCACTACCCTCTGTGTAAAAAAACTTGCCTCGTACATCTCCTCTAAACCTTGCCCCTCTCACCTTAAACCTATGCCCCCTAGTAATTGACCCCTCTACCCTGGGGAAAAGCCTCTGACTATCCACTCTGTCTATGCCCCTCATATTTTTGTAGACCTCTATCAGGTCGCCCCTCAACCTCCGTCATTCCAGTGAGAACAAACCAAGTTTATTCAACCCCTCCTCATAGGCAGCACGGTAGCACAATGGTTAACACAGTTGATTCACAGCTCCAGGGTCCCAGGTTCGATTCCCGGCTGGGTCACTGTCTGTGCGGAGTCTGCACGTTCTCCCCGCGTCTGCGTGTGTTTTCTCCGGGTGCTCCGGTTTCCTCCCACAGTTCAAAGATGTGCAGGTTAAGTGGATTGGCCATGCTAAATTGTCGTTAGTGTCCAAAAAATGTTAGGTGGGGGTTACTGGGTTACGAGGATAGGGTAGATACATGGGCTTCAGTAGGGTGCTCTTTGTAAGGGTCGGTGCAGACTCGATGGGCCGAATGGCCTCCTTCTGCACTGTAAATTTTCTGATTCTCTGATAGCTAATGTCCTCCAGGCCAGGCAACATCTTGGTAAATCTCTTCTGCACCCTCTCTGAAGCATCCACATCCTTCTGGTAGTGTGGTGACCAGAATTGAACACTATACTCCAAGTGTGGCCTAACTAAGGTTCTATACAGCTGCAACATGACTTGCCAATTTTTATACTCAATGCCCCGGCCAATGAAGGCAACCATGTCGTATGCCTTTTTGACTACCTTCTCCACCTGTGTTGCCCCTTTCAGTGACCTGTGGACCTGTACACCTAGATCTCTCTGACTTGCAATACTCTTGAGGGTTCTACCATTCACTGTATATTCCCTACCTGTATTAGACCTTCCAAAATGCATTACCTCACTTTGTCCAGATTAAACTCCATCTGCCATCTCTCCGCACAAGTCTCCAAATGATCTAAATCCTGCTGTATCCTCTGACAGTCTTCATCGCTATCTGCAATTCCACCAACCTTTGTGTCGTCTGCTAACTTACTAATCAGACCAGTTACATTTTTCTCCAAATCATTTATATATACTACGAACAGCAAAGGTCCCAGCACTGATCCCTGCGGAACACCACTAGTCACAGCCCTCCAATCAGAAAAGCACCCTGCCATTGCTAGTCTCTGCCTTCTATGACCTAGCCAGTTCTGTGTCCATCTTGCCAGCTCACCTCTGATCCCGTGTGACTTCACCTTTTGTACCAATCTGCCATGAGGGATCTTGTCAAAGGCCTTACTGAAGTCCATAAGACAACATCCACTGCCCCTACCTGCATCAATCATATTTGTGACCTCCTGAAAAACTCTATCAAGTAAGTGAGACACGACCTCCCCTTCACAAAACCGTGCTGCCTCTCGCTAATACGTCCACTTGCTTCCAAATGGGAGTAGATCCTGTCTCGAAGAATTCTCTCCAGTAACTTCCCTACCACTGACGTAAGGCTCACCGGCTTGTAATTCCCTGGATTATCCTTGCTATCCTTCTTAAACAAAGAAAGAACATTGACTATTCTCCAGTCCTCCGGGACATCACCTGAAGACAGTGAGGATCCAAAGATTTCTGTCAAAGCCTCAGCAATTTCCTCTCTTCAGTATTCTGGGGTAGCTCCCATCAGGCCCTGGGGACTTATCCACCTTAATATTTTTCAGGACGCCCAACACCTCGTCTTTTTGGATCTCAATGTGACCCAGGCTATCTACACACCCTTCTCCAGACTCAACATCCACCAATTCTTTCTCTTTGGTGAATACTGATGCAAAGTATTCATTTAGTACCTCGCCCATTTCCTCTGGCTCCACACATAGATTCCCTCCCCTGTCTTTCAGTGGGCCAACCCTTTCCCTGGCTACCCTCTTGCTTTTTATGTACGTGTAAAAAGCCTTGGGATTTATTAACACTACACCCCTGTATGCTCCACCCGATGCCGGTGCTTATGTCGTTACATTGTATACCTTGTGTTGCCCTGTTATGTATTTTCTTTTATGCCGTTTTCTTCCCATGTACTTAATGATCTGTTGAGCTGCTCGCAGAAAAATACTTTTCACTGTACCTCGGCACATGTGACAATAAACAAATCCAACCAATCCAATTTTCCTTAACCCTATTTGCCAATGACTTTTGGTGACCCCTTTCTAGCCCTCCTGACTCCTTGCTTAAGCTCCTTCCTACTTTTGTTATATTCCACACAGGCTTCGGCTGTTCCCAGCCTTCTAGCCCTGACAAATGCCTCCTTTGTCTTTATGACGAGACCTACAATATCTCTCGTTATCCAGTCTACCTTTTTTTCCTTATCCAACAATGTATTCCATTAATAGGTTGCCATCTCAGTGTAAGTCACCAGGTTTGGACGGTGGACGGGATTTTCCAGCCACGTGTTTCTCAGCGGCGAGAGGTAATGTCCCGTTCGCTGGCAGCAGGATTGTCTGGTCCCGCTGCTGTCGATGGGAATACCCATTGAAGCCACTCCAAGCTGATGGGAAACCCGCGGCAGGGGGTGCGCCTGGCAGCAGGGACAAAGAATCCCGTCAGCATGTACTCTCAGAGAATGCCAGCCAATGTCAATAATGTAACCTTGTGCCATACCTTGTGCTTCCCAGTCGGCTGGTTCTTAGCACCAGAAGCACCGAGCTGCTTCTTCACATCCTCCAGCTGAGCAGAAAGTGATGTGACCCTTGCCTTGTTCTGCAGCTTCATTTTGGAAATCTTTGCTTCAAAGGCTTCTTTTTCTTCCTGCAGTAAAATAAACCAAGTGTTACACTGTGAACACATGAGCTTTCTACTTTGCATCAAAGTCGATTGTTACAGCATAATGATTTAATGAATGTTTTATCAAGACTCGGATAGACATTTAACTAGCAATATTATTCAAGGCAGGTAGAGTGCATGGAGTTAAGATGCAGACCTGCCATGATCTCACTGAATAGTAAAAATGGCACGAGCAGTCCAAAAGCCTACTGCTGTTCGTATGTTCTTCTGACTTGTATTATGGGCCAGGGTTTAGGGACCACCAAAGTGGATCATGGAGTTCACCTGACCCACAATTTTAATAGATTTTGGCTTTGGGGAGCACAAGGGCCCACTTTACAGGTGTGACGCAACAGAGATCTAAAGTATGTTTGAACAAAAACAATGTTTATTCTATGAATCCAGGTAACATTTTGTAAACACACATAAACATCTTATCAACTACCAACACTGATAATCCTCACAGATACAATACTGTATGGGTAACCTGTAATAACTTTCCTAACAACATCCATAAGTCAAAACCCTTTTTAACAAAGGCAGTAGGTTTGCATTCCTCACAGAAACAGGTATTACTTTGAAATCATCAAGTGATCTGGAGACATTCTTTAGCAGGCAGAGAGAGAGAGAGAGAGAGACCAAAATACACCTCCTTGGTTTGAATGCAGCTCTCCAACTGAAAACGAAACTAAAACTCAGAGCCAAAGACAGCTTCCAGCTCAAAACGAAAGTAAAAAGCAGAGCCCAGCTCCACCCACACAATGACATCACTGCAACCACTTGAGAAGACAAACATTTCTTAAAGTGACATTTCCATGACACTTGTTGCTATTACATAAGAACTAGGAGTCGGCCATTCAGCCCCTTGAGCCCGCTCCGCCATTCAATACGATCATGGATGATCGCATCCTGGTCTCAGCTCCACTCTCCTGCCCGTTCTCCATAAACCTTCAACGCATTACTCATTAAAAATCTGCCTATCTCCTTAAATTTACTCGTCCCAGATTCCATTGCACACTGGGATAGTGAATTCCACAGAATCATGACCCTTTGAGAGCAGTCATTTCTCCTCATCTAGGTCTTTCTTAAATCTGCTACCCCGTATCCTAAAACTATGAGCTCTCGTTCTAGGTTGCCTCACAAGAGGAATCATCTACTCTACATATACTTTGTCAATACCTTTTACCATCTTCGATACCTCAATTAGATCACCTCTCATTCTTCTGAACTCGAGAGTGTATAGGCTTAAACTGCTCAATCTCTCTTCATAACACAAAACCCTCAACTCTGGAATCAATCTAGTGAACCTCCTTGGCACGATAGGCCAAGTGTTGGCAAATATGATTAGGTAGGCAGGTCGGGTGTCTTTCATGCATCGGTGCAGACTCAATGGGCCGAATGTCTCTACTACCTTGTATTATTCTGTGATCCTGAATGTCCACTGAACTGCCTCGAATGCAACTATATCCCTCTTCAAATAAGGGACCAATACTGTGCACAATACTCCAGGTGCAGTCTCAACAATGCCTTGTACAGTTGCAGCAACACTTCTCTACTTTTATACTCTATTCCTTTAGCTTTCAAGGCCAAAATTCCATTTGCCTTCCTTATTACCTGCTGTACCTGCATGCTAGTTTTCTGAGATTCATTAACGAGGACCCCCAGATCCCTCGGCGCTGAAGCCCTCTGAAGTTTCTCCCCATTTAGATAATAAGTTGCTTTTCCATTTTTCCGACCAAAATGGATAACCTCACCCTTATCCACGTTAAATTCCATCTGCCACATTTTGGCTACTCACCTAACCTATCTATATCCATTTGTATATTTCTTATTTCTTTTATTTTCACAATCTTTATTGTCACAAGTAGGTTTACATTAACACTGCAATGAAGTTACTGTGAAAAGACCGTAGTCGACACATTCCGGCATCTGTTCGGGTACACAGAGGGAGAATTCTGAATGTCCAAATTACCTAACAGCACGTCTTTCGGGACTTGTGGGAGGAAACGGGAGCACCCGGAGGAAACCCACACAGACACGGGGAGAAAGTGCAGACTCCGCACAGCAGTGACCCAAGCCGGGATTCGAACCTGGGATCCTGGAGCTGTGAAGCAATAGTGCTAACCACTGTGCTATTGCGCTTCCTCATTGCAACTTACTGTCCCACTATTTTAGTGTCATGTGCAAATTTGGCTATAGAACCTTCTATCTCTACATCCAAGTTGTTAATAGGTTTACAGGAAAATGCATCTTTGCAATAGAGGATGTCCTGACATTACAAGTACAGCGCAACATGCAGCCCATATCTGGAGTCAAGGCCGAAAATGACACAGCAATAAATCAGTCTCTCCAGATGCGGGGTTTCAGCGTTGTGCAAGCATTAAACTCTGGATGTAAAGAAAAAAGTCTTACATTTATTCGGTACCTTCAATAACCTCAAGGCGTTCCGAAGCATTTTACAACCAATGAAATGCTTACTGAAGCAGTGCCAATGACATGATGACTGGATCATCTATATTGGCAACGTCAATCGAGGGATAAATATTGACCCAAGACCTGAGAGATAACTCCCCTAATCTTTGAAACAGTGCCATGGGACCTTTTACATCCACCTAAGAATGCAGACAGAGCCTTGGTTTAACTTCTCACCCTAAAGACAGCACTTCCAAAGGTGCAGCATTTTCTCAGTCCCGCACTGGAGTCTCAGCCGAGACTTTGTGCCCGAGTCCCTGGAATGAGAGTTGAACCAATGACCTTCTGGCTCAGAGGCAAGTTTGACAGCTCCAAATGACCGTGAGCATGTTTATCATTTAACAATGGAATAAGAAGCATTAGTGATTATTTTTTTCATAAACAGGTTCGTAGCCAAACAAATAAAAATGTATGGCGGCTGCTGTGTACCTCCTATTTGTGTCTCTGAACTTTGAGGTTTTGATTAAAGCTCAACTAACACAAGTATATACCAAGGTACAGTGCTTTCCGCAACTCACTTAAAACAGAGGCAAAATCACATGCAGTTGGGTTCTCTCAGTTCTATTACCTTCAGGAACTGATCTTTCACATGAAGCTGATTATCTTTCTCCCGAATTAATTCCTTCAGCTGCAAAACCAGTTGCTCATTCTGGATCAGCTGTTCAGTTAGATCTGTTACAGAATGATCACCAACACTCTTCTGGGGGCTTGTTGCCTGCAGAATAGTTTGTATGGGTCAGATACCATTAATAGCGACATGGTAACAAAGAAGCAAACAGATTCTGCACTGAAGATCACAATCTTTTCAATATAATCAAGTTTAAAAAGTCTTCAATTCAGCAAGATTACCGCACCAGAAATTTAATTGAAAAGCGTTGAAAATGACCAGAGAATGGAGACAATTCGTAGTTGCATGTCCAATTAAATGCGTCAAAAAGCACTCGTATGTATATTTTTTAAAAGTAGATTCAAAAGCACGTGGCAAAAAACAGCACACAAATCATTTTTGTAGCAAATAAAATGTCCACATCTCTCATCTTTATGCCAAGTTACATATAGCTGCAAGGAATGGCATGATTGTTTAAGATGTATTTACCCCTGGGGGCGGCTCATCTGCAGAATACCAGTTCCACATGGCTCCTTCTTATATGTGGCTATAAATCAAACAAAACAATAATTAGATACTTCCAAAGCACAGCATAGTTAAATATGTTAATTGTTCAACTGGTGACTATACAGGGTGGCATTGTAGCACAGTGGTTAGCACTGTTGCCTCACAGCGCCGGGGATCCGGCCTTGGGTGACAGCACACGTGGAGTTTGCACGTTCTCCCAGCGTCTGCACCGGTTTCCTCTGGGTCCTCCTGTTTCTGCCCACAGTCCAAAGATGAGCAGGTTAGGTGAAGCTATAGGGTTACAGAGTTAGGGCGGGCGAGTGTGCCCAGGTAGAGTGCTCTTTCAGAGGGTTGGTGCAGACTTGATGGGCTGAATGGCCTCCTTCGGCACTGTAGGATTGTATGGTTCTATGGTATACACATAGGGAATAGTGGCTGGTGTTTCTGTGGTTTAAGTGGCTCAGAGATGGGGATGATAGTTTTGAATAAAGGACAGGAAGTTATACCATGCACACATTGTTCATGGAATAAGTAACAAATTATTATGCTAAAGTGAATCAATATGTCTGCAGCGGTCACAAAATCTACCTGTGAAAATTGTATTTACTTAACATTTAGCTTAAGTTTTGGCAGAGAACTTTGAAGACTAAAATACAGTACAGCTTCACCATAACACTGCTTACGATGAATTGGTTGTATACTCATGTTTGTTCCTAGCTGTAACAAGGTCATTTTAAGGTTTCGATCACATGCCATTCTGCTGTCATTGGCAGTTTGGGCTGGATAACAGCCAGTCTATCTATTCTAGCAGCCTGTGTGAAAACACCTTTCCAATAAAGCTCTTGTTTGTTTTGTATCTTTGTGGTCTGTAAGTCCATCCTTTAATAAAAAAATTAAGGAAACTGGCGACGAGGAGGTCGGCACCACGCTGGCAGACTCCCCAGGGAAATTTTAAAAATATAGAAAAATTATTGATCCATGCAAGGGCCATCCGAAAAGGATTGAGAAGACAAAAACATTGCTACAGGAAAGCTGCCAATGGAAGAGTGCCGAATAATAGCGGCAGCCATCGAAGGAACCAAAGTTTTAACTCATATTTCAGAGAAAACAGCATCAAAGGAAGCTTGTCACGTGCTCTGCCCGGAAAGCTCTAGATCGGTGCTCCTTCGACTGTGGGAAGCAGGTAAAGTAACAAATACTCTGCAACAATAGTTTCGAGCTGGGGGTGTTCCAAACTTGGAAGGAAACAGGCTGAGCTAAAAAAAAAAGCGAGGTAATGCTGAAAGATTTTGCGGCACATTTGTGCTTATGCAAGCCTTTCCATAGTAAAAGTGGGGGAGTTTTTGGCACCATGGGACCGTATGATGAAAGCACTGAGCGCCAGTGCTCATACACTGAAAGATTTGAATACTTTGTCCAGGTGTACAAAGTTTTGGCAGACACAGCAGCCCTAACGTTCCTGAACATGATGGGGGGAAAAGCTTTCAACCTCCTGTGATGTCTGGTGCAACCAGAAAAACCAGGCTCAAAAACTGATGGTGAAATTGTGGAGATACTGCAAAGCCGCTTCACACCTAAACCCTTTGAGATTCAGGTTCCACAAATGTAACCAGCAAGAGGGTGAATCAATCACACAATTTGTAGCTACTTTGCAGAAATTAGCCGAATTTTATGAATTTGGGGATGGCTTCAACGGCACCATTCGAGACAGACTCGTGTGTGGGCACAGAGGTGAAGCTATCCAGAAAAGGCTGTTAACAGAGAGCAACTTAGACCTAAAGAACGCTTTAGAATTAAGCTCGGGCACTAAGGGTGATGAGGTATTGGCTGAAAGTAGAGCACCGACACAGGTTTGAAATTGCTATCGATGTGCAAAACCTGGGCACACAGCAACTGATTGCTGGCAGTAAAGATGCAAGAATTGTGGTAAAAAGGGGCACATTGAATGAGCGTGTGGGAGAAAGAAACAAGTTTCAACAAAGAATTATAAAAGCAAGAACCAAATACATCAAGTGAAAAATCGTATCAGGGAAGAGTATCCACATGAACAACAAGGGCATGGAAAAGGACCAGAGTCACAGTCAGATGGCCAACGGTCATTGAACGTACTGGCCATTGCTGGTACAACCAACTGCTAACTGGGCCACTCCTTTACTGGACAGGCAACCAGCGACAATGCAGGTGGACACTGGCACAGCAGTTTGGTTGGTTCCAGAAACTGTGTACCCGGAGAAACTATGACGTATGCCTGGAAAACCTCAAAGATAATACTCAAAACATACACCGCAGTGCCATTGAGGGGCCGTATCGGTGTAAATATGCAGCTAAACGGACAGACCGCAGACTAGTCCCTGCACATCATTAAAGGTAACTATCCGGACCTAATAGGGAAAATCTGGCTGCAGCTAAATTGGGCAGAGTGAAATCTCCTATCAGAGTCCGGAACAGGCCCAACCAAAAGCTGAAATAAACAGAATGTGACAGCTGCTGAAAAGGCTCTAAAAGCAGCTGTGGTCAAGGCTCAGACTGGCAATGCTGGGACCAAGATGTCAAAGGCTCAGCATTACTGCAACAAGTGTGGTTGAGGATGGAGAGACAAAGGGTGAATGAAGAGCTTACCCAAGATGCATATGAATGCTTTGACAAAAATAAAGATCAAAAGTACACTGAAAAATTCGCAAAGATATCCAGAATCCAATTACTTTGTAAATTCTGAACCACAGAGGAACCGGAGATTAAGGTGCATCTTGAAACGCCCGACCATAAGGAAACGCTCCAGTTCATTGGAAAGCATTCAGTTTGGGGAAAGACCTGCAGACTTCTTTCATGCATCAAGGGTCAACAAGATTAAAAAGATTGCTGATAGGAAACAACAGCAACAACAGAAGCAAACAGAGCTGGCACAGAAACTCATGGAGGGTGTTTGGATGGAGGTGCTCCAGACGACCAAATGAAAAGCATTGGATCTGCTCAGAGTGCCGTCTGCAACCCCAACATTCCTTTCCTATTTCACTCTGTACAGCAGCATCTGAGGCCCAATGAACACACCAGCAGCAAGGGCAGAAGGGTTTTTTTTAAGTTAGGGCACCATGATCGGCACAGGCTTGGAGAGCTGAAGGGCCCGTTCCTGTGCTGTACGTTCTTTGTTCTTTGTATCTTCGTCATGTATGTCCTGCATTTCCTCCAGTTTGATTCCATCCGGGCCAGCCGCACTCATCATCATTCCCCTTGATTGCTGTAGTCACTTCCTCTTCCTGTTGGCTTCATCAGACCATTCACCCTAGCGGCCATAGCCTTTGGCAAATTTGCTGAGATTCGCCTGATTGTTGAGCTTTGAGGGTTTTTGAGGAAACCCTCTTCGAGCTCCTCTGGTGAGAGGACATATGGTTGTGGACGGCGCCCCGTGATCTGTCTGGCAAGTTGGCACCTGTTGGTTTTACACAGCAGCTGGGCAGCTTTCTGTTTGGCCTGTCTTTGGGAAGACAGTGGTATTAAATTTCCAAGGAATAAGGCTGATTGCCTCTACTTTAATGCCAGGAGTATTACAGATTAAATGGAAAATTCTGAAGGAGAGAATCCATCACCACTTGGACAGACAAGGTTAGATCAGGGATAGTCAGCATGGCTTTGTCAGAGGGAGGTCATGCCGAATGAATTTGATTGAATGTTTTGAGCATGTGACCAGATGTGTCGATGAGGGTAGTGCAGTTGATGTAGTTTATATGGATTTCAGCAAAGCCTTTGGCAAGGCCCTACATGAGAGATTTATAAAGAAGACAAATGCACATGGGATACAGGGTGATTTGATAAGATGGATTCATAATTGGCTTAGCTGTAAGAGACAGAGGGTGATGACAGACGGCTGCTTTAGTGACTGGAAGATAGTGTCTGTGATCTGTGCTGGGCCCCCTATGGTTTGTCATTTATATAAATGACATAGATGACTATGTAGGGGTTAGGATCAGTACGTTTGTGGATGACACAAAGATTGGCCAGGTGGTTAACAGTGAGGTTGAGTGTCTTGGGTTACAGGAAGATATCGGCGGAATGGTCAAATGGGCGGATAGAATTTAACCCAAAGAACAAAGGGACCTTGGCGTGTTTGTCAATGAATCTCTGAAGGCAGAAGGGCAGGTTAATCGTGTGGTGAAAAAGGCATAAAGGACCCTCGCTTTTATCAATCGGGGCATAGATTACAAAAGCAGGGAGGTCATGTTGGAGTTGTATAGAACTTTGGTGAGTCCACAGCTGGAGTACTGTGTGCAATTCTGGTCACCATATTATAGGAAGGATGTGATTGCACTGGAGGGGGTGCAGAGGCGATTCACCAGGATGTTGCCTGGGATGGAACATTTAAGTTATGAAGAGGAGGTTGGATAGGCTTGGGTTGTTTTCGCTGGAGCAGAGAAGACTGAGGGGCGACCTGATCGAGGTGGACAAGATTCTGAGCGGCATGGACAGGGTGGATAGGGAACAGCTGTTCCCCTTAGTTGAAGGGTCAGTTATGAAGGAACACAAGTTCAAGGTGAGGGGCAGGAGAGTGGTGACGGACTGGAATGCACGGCCTGGGAGGGTGTACCTGGGTGAGTACTTGGCATGTCATAACAAGACTATTGGCCAAGTGTTGGCACGTGGGATGAGGTGGATACGTCAGGTTTCTTTCATGTGTCGGTGCCGACTCGATGGGCCTTTTCTGCACTGTATTTTCTGTGATTCTTTGTCCCGGTATAACTGTTGCATTTTTTATTCTTATTCTTTCTTTGCTGACCTCCAAGACGTCCTTCAGCTTTTTGGGGGGGTTTAACTCCCACCCATCAGTAAATCGGTTATGCTGCCCTAGCCCAATGCCCAGAGTTTGGCTGTTAGGATCATCCTTCCCGCCCAAGAGTTCCCTGGCTTGTGTGAGCTGCTCATCCACATCCCGATGTTTTGGGATGACTGCAAACGGTTTTAGAACTCTTGTTGTATTTGGGACCAACCCATCAAGGTTGCTGGTCACCCATTCTGGCTCAGTTTCTGGGAAATTCTCCGCAAGATTATCCATTGTTTCAATTTGGGGCTCCATCCAGATGCTCTGCAAGTTTCTTTTTTTAAATAAATTTAGAATACCCAAATCATTTTTTCCAATTAAGGGGCAATTTAGCGTGGCCAATCCACCTCCCCTGAACATCTTTGAATTGTGGGGGTGAGACCCACGCAAACACGGGGAGAATGTGCAAACTCCACAGGACAGGATCGAATCTGGGACCTCAGTGCCGTGAGGCAGCAGTGCTACCCACTGCGCCACCGTGCTGCCCACTTTGGAAGTTTCTGCGTTTATCTGAGATCTGTTTTGCGGATTTTGTTTAAGGACTCTTGCGACTTCCTTGTTTATGTACCGGATCCTTCAAATCTCACTCCAAGTTCCCGTAGGAGGGCAACCTCCTCAGACCACCATTAGTCCCTCCTCCCTGGTTTGCATTTGAGTTTCAAAGCTTCAAGTCATTTGTCGTTTCGTAGAGATTCATGTGTCTTTGCGCAAGTCAAGGATACACAGCCGGAGTGAGACATATCCAGAGTGGGAATTTGGAACTTGGTAATTTGGTGCGGTGAGGTAATTCGGTGCAGAGTGGGAGAAGGTGCTTTTTCCCTACTGTTTTGTTCACTCTCTTTCTTCTGGCCTGTAACTTTTAATCTGCAGGGAGAGAACCAGAGAGCATCTGAGACCCTCGGAAGGTAAGTAAGTGATTTTTATTCATTTTTACGTTTATTACCTTTTCAAATTGTGTGTGTCGGGGGAAAACTGAAGTGACATCACAGAAAAGCTGTGACCTGATTGGCTGGTTGGGAATCTACACTAAATTTAAAAATTAAGCATTGTTAAACTAATTAAACATAATTACTTATTACTTAATTATAATTTAGAGGGGTATCTAAGCCAGAGATCGGAGAGTACTATATTTAGCTTTCACATTTATAGTAGAAATCTAGTGCTAGGAAACAGATAGTTAACAATAACTTTTTTTTTAAACTTTTAAATTTAATTTACTAATTAATTGACGCAATGTCAATTGGATGGGTGCAGTGCTCTGACTGTGAGATGTGGCAGGTCTGGGAGGCTTCCAGCGTCCCGGATGGCTTCATCTGCAGAAAGTGCACCCAACTGGAGATCCTCACAGACCGCATGGTTCGGTTGGAGCAGCAGTTGGATGCACTTAGGAGCATGCAGGTGGCAGAAAGCGTCATAGATAGCAGTTATATAAATGTGGTCACACCCAAGGTGCAGGCAGAGAAATGGGTGACCACCAGAAAGGGCAGGCAGTCAGTGCAGGAATCCCCTGTGGTTGTCCCACTCTCGAACAGGTATACCCCTTTGGATACTGTCGGGGGGGATAGCCTATCAGGGGAAAACAGCAGCAGCCAGAGCAGTGGCACCACGGCTGGCTCTGATGTTCAGAAGGGAGGGTCAAAGCGCAGAAGAGCAAGAGTCATAGGGGACTCTATAGTCAGGGGCACAGACAAGTGCTTCCCGTACCAGCCTCCCCGAACAGGCGCCGGAATGTGGCGACTAGGGGCTTTTCACAGTAACTTCATTGAAGCCTACTTGTGACAATAAGCGATTTTCATTTCATTTCTGTGGACGTGAAAGAGACTCCAGGATGGTATGTTGCCTCCCTGGTGCCAGTGTCCAGGATGTCGCCGAACGGGTAGCGGGCATCCTGAAGGGGGAGGGCAAACAGGCAGAGGTTGTTGTACATATTGGTACTAACGACATAGGCAGGAAGGGGCATGAGGTCCTGCAGCAGGAGTTCAGAGAGCTAGGCAGAAAGTTAAAAGACAGGACCTCTGGGGTTATAATCTCGGGATTACTCCCTGTGCCACGTGCCAGTGAGGCTAGAAATAGGAAGATAGAGCAGCTAAACACGTGGCTAAACAGTTGGTGTAGGAGGGAGGGTTTCCGTTATCTGGACCACTGGGAGCTCTTCCGGGGCAGGTGTGACCTGTATAAGAAGGAAGGGTTGCACCTAACTGGAGAGGCATAAATATCCTGGCCGCGAGGTTTGCTAGTGTCACACGGGAGGCTTTAAACTAGTATGGCAGGGGGGTGGGCACGGGAGCAATCGGTCAGAAGGTGAAAGCGTTGAGGGAGAACTAGGGAATAGGGCCAGTATGGCACTGAGGCAGAGCAGACAGGGAGAAGTTCCTGAACACAGCGGGTCTGGTGGCCTGAAGTGCATATGTTTTAATGCAAGAAGTATTACGGGTAAGGCAGATGCACTTGGAGCTTGGATTAGTACTTGGAACTATGATGTTGTTGCCATTAGAGACCTGGTTGAGGGAAGGGCAGGATTGGCAGCTAAACGTTCCAGGGTTTAGATGTTTCAGGCGGGATAGAGGGGGATGTAAAAGGGGTGGCGGAGTTGCGCTACTGGTTAGGGAGAATATCACAGCTGTACTACGGGAGGACACCTCAGAGGGCAGTGAGGCTATATGGGTAGAGATCAGGAATAAGAAGGGTGCAGTCACAATGTTGGGGGTTTACTACAGGCCTCCCAACAGCCAGCAGGAGATAGAGGAGCAGATAGGTAGACTGATTTTGGAAAAGTGTAAAAATAACAGGGGTGTTGTGATGGGAGACTTCAACTTCCCCAATATTGACTGGGACTCACTTAGTGCCAGGGGCTTAGACGGGGCGGTGTTTGTAAGGAGCATCCAGGAGGGCTTCTTAAAACAATATGTAGACAGTCCAACGAGGAAGGGGATTGTACTGTATCTGGTATTGGGGAATGAGCCCGGCCAGGTGGTAGAAGTTTCAGTAGGGGAGCATTTCGGGAACAGTGACCACAATTCAGTAAGTGTTAAAGTGCTGGTGGACAAGGATGAGAGTGGTCCTAGGATGAATGTGCTAAATTGGGGGAAGGCTAATTATAACAATATTAGGCAGGAACTGAAGAACATAGATTGGGGGCGGATGTTTGAGGGCAAATCAACATCTGACATGTGGGAGGCTTTCAAGTGTCAGTTGAAAGGAATACAGAACCGGCATGTTCCTGTGAGGAAGAAGGATAAATACGGCAAATTTCGGGAACCTTGGATAACGAGAGATATTGTAGGCCTCGTCAAAAAGAAAAAGGAGGCATTTGTCAGGGCTAAAAGGCTGGGAACAGACGAAGCCTGTGTGGAATATAAGGAAAGTAGGAAGGAACTTAAGCAAGGAGTCAGGAGGGCGAGAAGGGGTCACGAAAAGTCATTGGCAAATAGGGTTAAGGGAAATCCCATGGCTTTTTACACATACATAAAAAGCAAGAGGGTAGACAGGGAAAGGGTTGGCCCACTGAAGGATAGGCAAGGGAATCTATGTGCGGAGCCAGAGGAAATGGGCGAGGTACTAAATGAATACTTTGCATCAGTATTCACCAAAGAGAAGGAATTGGTGGATGTTGAGTCTGGAGAAGGGTGTGTCGATAGCCTGGGTCACATTGAGATCCAAAAAGACGAGATGTTGGGCGTCGTGAAAAATATTAAGGTAGATAAGTGAAAATGAAAATGAAAATCGCTTATTGTCACAAGTAGGCTTCAATGAAGTTACTGTGAAAAGTCCCTAGTCGCCACATTCTGGCGCCTGTTCGGGGAGGCTGGTACGGGAATTGAACAGTGTTGCTGGCCTGCTTTAAAAGCCAGCGATTTAGTCCAGTGTGCTAAACCAGTCCCCAGGGCCTGATGGGATCTACCCCAGAATACTGAAGGAGGCTGGAGAGGAAATTGCTGAGGCCTTGACAGAAATCTTTGGATCCTCACTGTCTTCAGGTGATGTCCCGGAGGACTGAAGAATAGCCAATGTTGTTCCTCTGTTTAAGAAGGGTAGCAAGGATAATCCAGGGAACTACAGGCCGGTGAGCCTTATGTCAGTGGTAGGGAAATTACTGGAGAGAATTCTTCGAGACAGGATCTACTCCCATTTGGAAGCAAATGGACGTATTAGTGAGAGGCAGCATGGTTTTGTGACGGGGAGGTTGGTCTCACTAACTTGATAGTTTTTCAAAGAGGTCACAAAGATGATTGATGCAGGGAGGGCAGTGGATGTTGTCTATATGGATTTCAGTAAGGCCTTTGACAAGGTCCCTCATGGTAGACTGGTACAAAAGGTGAAGTCACACGGGATCAGGGGTGAGCTGGCAAGGTGGATACAGAACTGGCTAGGTCATAGGAAGCAGAGAGTAGCAATGGCAGGGTGCTTTTCTAATTGGAGGGCTGTGGCTAGTGGTGTTCCGCGGGGATCAGTGCTGGGACCTTTGCTGTTCGTAGTATATATAAATGATTTGGAGGAAAATGTAACTGGTCTGATTAGTAAGTTTGCAGACGGCACAAATGTTGGTGGAATTGCAGATAGCGATGAGGACGGTCAGAGGATACAGCAGGATTTAGAATGTTTGGAGCCTTGGGCGGAGAGATGGCAGATGGAGTTTAATCCGGACAAATGTGAGGTAATGCATTTTGGAAGGTCTAATGCAGGTAGGGAATATACAGTGAATGGTAGAACCCTCAAGAGTTTTGAAAGTCTGAGAGATCTAGGTGTACAGGTCCACAGGTCATTGAAAGGGGCAACACAGGTGGAGAAGGTAGTCAAGAAGGCATACGGCATGCTTGCCTTCATTGGCCGGGGCATTGAGTATAAGAATTGGCAAGTCATGTTGCAGCTGTATAGAACCTTAGTTAGGTCACACTTGGAGTATCATGTTCAATTCTGGTCGCCACACTACCAGACGGATGTGGAGGCTTTAGAGAAGGTGCAGAAGAGATTTACCAGGATGTTGCCTGGTATGGAGGGCATTAGCTGTGAGGAGCGGTTGAATAAACTCGGTTTGTTCTCACTGGAACGAAGGAGGTTGAGGGGCGACCTGATAGATGTCTACAAATTATGAGGGGCATAGACAGAGTGGATAGTCAGAGGCTTTTCCCCAGGGTAGAGGGGTCAATTACTAGGGGGCATAGGTTTAAGGTGCGAGGTGCAAGGTTTAGAGTAGATGTACGAGGCAAGTTTTTTTACACAGAGGGTAGTGGGTGCCTGGAACTCGCTGTGGGAGGAGGTGGTGGAAGCAGGGACGATAGTGACATTTAAGGGGCATCTTGACAAATATATGAATAGGATGGGAATAGAGGGATACGGACCCAGGAAGTGTAGAAGATTGTAGTTTAGACGGGCAGCATGGTCGGCACGGGCTTGGAGGGCCAAAGGGCCTGTCCCTGTGCTGTACTTTTCTTTGTTCTTTGTATCTCTCATGCTGCCCGAGACCGGTCTTGGTCGTGACCCTCAGTTCACACTTGCGGTTGGGGCCCGGTTGAAATGGTTTACCTTTTGCCTTTACATTTAGCGGAGTGGCAGGAGACAGAATGGTATTCGCCAGTTTTGCTGTAGGATGAATATTTGCTTCTGATATTCTTGACCTGGTGCTTTTTAGTCATGTGGATCTGAAATAAGCCGACATTGGGGAGTGTGTTGCCTGGCCTGCAGAACAGCTCATCAATGGGGTAGTGGAGAGTCACCTCTTTTCCTGGGCTTGAGTGGGACCCCCTTCCATGAAGGTGACGGTTTTGGATGTTTCAGCAAAAAGTGTATTGTTGACCTCATAGGTCGTCGTTACCGTTCCCCTGATCAAATTCATAGATTTCTTGTTGTAGGAGATCTGTAGTTTCAAGAGAGTCGCTTGGCCTTGTGGGTGGTCGACCCACTTGGGCTGTTCTATAACAGTGTTAGTGTCATCAACTACTTCAACCTGGTGTTGTAAGACTTCTTACTGTGCTCACCCCAGTCCAACGCCGGCACCTTCACATCATCAACTATTGGGGTTATGGGTCCTTCGGGCCTGGAACCGGGACTCAGATCCCGGCACCGGGACTACACCGCGACTGCGGGGAGGTGCTTTATATGGGAGGCTTCCCAATCGGCCTTGCCATCACCAATGGACTATCCTTTTTATTTTGTGGGTGATATCGTCTCTCAGCTAGATATCTGATCCACGCAGATCACAGCCGTCTCGTGATTTTTCTCAGTCCTTCAGTCCCTCAATAGCCAATACTGCAATCTATTGAGGATCCAAAGAGGAGGCACCACTTGTATTTTGGTGACCACAGCAACATGTGAAAACGCCTCAGAGGTAACCAGCCAGAACTGACTCTCCAGGGAGACTCATCCAAGAGAGTCAGAGTTACTGCCGCTGTTTGAAAGTGACAGTTATTACCTGGAAGAAAGGGTCATTCTGGGTTGGCTAACAGAAACAGCAAGAAATGAGGAAAGCAGAAGTAATCGAGAACAATTTGCGCTGCATAGATTTTTGTTAAACAAAATAAAATTATGCTTTTTCAAATTGGTAATTTCTTAATTTGGCTTGTCATGTCATTTTGAACACCTTTGTAGAGTGAGCTTTTCTATTGGTCCTGAGATTTATTACAACGTTCGACTGTCTGCTTGTTTGTCCATTTGAGGCTGGAGATTAGAAATACTTGATAGGAACAGTTTAAGATTATTTTGCAACTGTAGTAAACATTTAATGGATTTTTTTTAAATTATGGAATAGCAAATTACCTGCAGCTTTACTCATAAAAGTCAGGGGAAGGCCCGCTTCCATAACGAGTGGCAGTGTCTAAACCCTTGAAGGCAGGAAGATTTTACTGGTGTACAATCATAGGTTCATGTGAGGGTGAGCTAAATAAGCTCACGAGAGAGAAAGGAATCACTGGTGTTGATTTCCTGATGGCTTGTAAGTAGTTCCCAATTCTTATTACTGTTACTGGTGGATTCACACACAAAGCCAGTTAACAGCTAACTGCAAACCAACAAACTGGGACAGTTTATACAATGTCTTACATCTATCACGTGTCAGGCACTCTCCACACTTTGTTACAAATGTCAACTAATATTCAGAAATGCTGCATTCTTCTGACTGCAGCTAGAAATTGCAAGAATCTGTACACCCAACCACAAGCACCTCAGTTACCTGCATCTGCCACTTTAGACTACCTCCCCTCGAGGGAGTTGCTGATCTGAGGCCTGGGAGAAATGGTCCAAGTTAAAAGCACAGTCGCAGTTGACTCCACATTGCAACCACACTCCATTGAGCAAAGATTCCCAATGACAAATCCCACAGCTGACCTACTAGTTTAAAATAAAACCATTGCCAAGCCTGGCTGCAGCTCCAAGAGTGTGAATAGCATTCACCAGATCGCAGTCAGCAGAATTGAAATACACACACTCGCGTGGAGCTGCATGACATCCAAGTACAAATACAGCTTTACTGCGCACACTAACAACTGTTATTTAGTTCAACCAATGACATTTAGTCTTCTTGATATTTATAATTTCCTATGCTTAATGAACACATTATCTGTGTTCCAGTGAATTGAAAGAAAGCACCAATAAAATAACTTGCACTCTTTATTGTCTTTCCCGACCCCCCAAAGATCTTCAAGGCTCTGGAACTATTTTTGAAAATCTAGTCAGAGTTGGAATGTAGGGTAAGGTAACAGACAAGCAATAAATAACTGAATACATATTTGCTTTGAGTTGGTTAAATGCTGGCCAGGAAATATCTGCTCTTCTTTGCATAATACACAGGATGGGCTTCAGTTAAACATCTCATCCAACTCACGTTGATGCAACAGTCAAGAAAGCACAACATCGTCTCTACTTCCTACGGAAGCTAAAGACTCTCACAAACTTCTACAGATGTGTGATGGAGAGCATCACAACTCGGTATGGCAACTGCTCGCCCAAGATCGCAAGAAACTGCAGAGTGTTTCTGAGTGAACTCATCCCAACGCATCACACAAGCATGCCACCCCCACATTGATTCAGTCTGCATCTCCCGCTGCCTCAGGAAGGCAGACAGCATTGTCACAGACCCCTCCCACCCAGGCATTGCCTTCTTCCAGACCCTTCCATCAGGCAGAAGGTACAGAAGTTTGAAGACCCGCACATCCAGACATAGGAACAGCTTTTCCCCCACAGCTACAAGACTCCTCAACGACTCCCTTCGGACTGATATGTTCCCTGTAAGAACACTATTCACGACGCCCTATGCTGCTCTTGCTCATGTATTTGCTTTGTTTGGCCCTTGTTCCGCACTGTAACCAATCACTGTTTGTCGATGTACCATTTGTCAATGTTCCCTGTTGATTATTCTTTTTGTCTGCTATGTACGTACTGTGTACGTTCCCTCGGCCGCAGAAAAATACTTTTCACTGTACTTTGGTACAGTTGACAATAAATCAAATCAAATAATGGTGCCTTTGACAATGTAGCAATTAATAATAATCTTTATTATTGTCACAAGTAGGCTCACATTAACACTGCGATGAAGTACCTGTGAAAAGCCCCAAGTCGCCACACTCGGCGCCTGTTCGGGTACACAGAGGGAGAATTCAGAATATCCAATTCACATAACAGTACGTCTTTCAGACTTGTGGGAGGATACTGGAGCACCCGGAGGAAACCCACACAGACACAGGGAGAACATGCAGACTCCACACAGACAGTGACCCAAGCCAGGAATCGAACCTGGGACCCTGGAGCTGTGAAGCAATAGTGCTACCTGTCATGATAATGTCGCTTTAAGAAATGGTTAGCTACTCATGTTACTGCAGTGATGTCAGAGTGTGGGTGGAGCTGAGCTCTGGCTCTGCTTTTTAGTTTCAGTTTGAGAAAAGCTTGGGTGTGTGTCTTTTTGGTTTAGCAGTGTGTTGCAGCCAAAGCAGCTGTATTGTTGAGCTTTCTGCCATGAAGGACTATCTCTTAATCATTTGGTGAATTCAGAATTATAAATGTTTTCAGTATTGAATGTAAACTCTGATGTGCTTCTGTTTAAAGGTTTGTTAAGTCTTTTGGGTGTAAAAGGACAGCATACAGGTTACTTAGTGTTGTATTCTTTGGGGGTTGTATTTGAACTGATGGTTGCTAAGATGTTCACTGTATGTTTTTAAAAGGTTAGCTTGAGTTCATAGAATAAACATTGTTTTACTTTTAAAAAACACATTTCCATTTCTGTACCATACCTGTAGAGTGGGCCGTGTGCTCCCCATACCACAATCTATAAAAAGTTGTGGGTCAGGTGAACTCCATGATACACTTTGGGGTTCTCTAAACCCTGGCCCATAACATACCTCAGCACAGCACCACTGGATTGTCAGCCGAGAGTAGATCCTGAACCCATGGGTTCTGGGCAAGAGTCCTATCCTGGGCCAAGACTGACAGCTAAATGTCTATAAAATGAATCCCTAGCTCTACACTAGCAACTTAAAAATGACTTCAAATTAAAAGTCAAGGAAATGGATTTTGGTTAGATATTGACATGAAAGCTACTTGTAACATATATTCCATCTAGCGTGAGTATTTTGCCACCATTGAATCAAGACTCACAGATTCTGTGATGATATGATGGCAAAATATTCATGAAACATTTATTGTAGGTTTTCACTCACGGCAGTTTAAAGCTGTGCAAGCACCTGCCTCCATGTTATTGCTAATATACATGTTGAGCAACGTGTAATTTTACTGTACGAAGGTTATTTAGACCTGAAGACACAGACGCTGCCAGACCTGCTGAATTTAGCCAGCAGTTTCTGTGTTTATTTCAGATTTCCAGAATCCGCAATCTTTTCCTTCTGATCTTAAATTAAGATTGTTGTGCCAGACAGTTACCTCAGGAGTAACAGGCAGAATCACTGTGATGCCTCCATTGTATTTGTGCACCGAACATTGAGCCATTGGGAGCTCCGTGGTCTGTTCTGGGTGAGCACGGTCAAGCATGTGGGAGCTTTTCATTTTCAAATACTTCATCTGCCATGATTTTTGCAGAGTTTCATGATGTGGAGATGCCGGCGTTGGATTGGGGTGAGCACAAGGCAGGAATGTTCCCTTCCAGTCGGGGAACACTTCAGCAGTCAAGGGCATTCAGCCTCTGATCTCCGGGTAAGCGTTCTCCAAGGCGGCCTTCAGGACGCGCGACAACACAGAATCGCCGAGCAGAAACTTATAACCAAGTTCCGCACACATGAGTACGGCCTCAACCGGGACCTTGGATTCATGTCGCATTACATTCATCCCCCACCATCTGGCCTGCGAAATCCTACCAACTGTCCTGGCTTGTGACAATTCACACCTCTTTAGCCTGGGATTACCCCATCTCTGGATCTGTAAACACTTAATTACCTGCAAATGCTCGCATTCCAAGCATTGTGTTGCATCTTTGACTTTGTCTATATATATGTTTTTGGAACCTATCTTTTCATTCACCTGAGGAAGGAGCAGTGCTCCGAAAGCTAGTGATTCAAAACAAATCTGTTGGACTTGAACCTGGTGTTGTCAGACTTCTTACGATAAGTTTCATGGAAGATTGAAGCCCATATCAAGACCTATGTGGCATCTTGTGAACTCCATACAACTTTCCAAGCTTCATTAATGTTGAAGTCATTTGGTTGCAGATGGAGTTGCTGGTGGATGGAGATTCTTTTAATATCCTCAATTTGGTGGAATTCCCAAAGGATTGCAGCATTTCGACAACTGGAGTGGGGAGTGATATGTGACTACATGGGGCCGACTTAAGGGTTCCAGTTATATGCCAGCAGTGTACAGATGAATATCAACAAGACAAGTTTGGCTATCTCTGCTCCAAATGGTATACGGTACCAGTAACAGAGTGCAGTCATACAGCTACCGATATTACCCAGCAAGTTTCTGGACCAAGTTTTGTAATGGGCGGCACGATGGCTACTTCGCTACCTCACAGCACCAGGGACCCGGGTTCAATTCCAGCCTCGGGTGACTGTGTGGAGTTTGTACATTCTCCCCGTATCTGCGGGGGATTCCTCCAGGTGCTGGTTTAGCACAGTGAGTTAAACAGCTGGCTTGTAATGCAGAACAAGACCAGCAGCGTGAGTTCAATTCCCGTACCAGCCTCCCCGAACAGGTGCCGGAATGTGGCGACAAGGGGCTTTTCACAGGAACTTAATTGAAGCCTACTTGTGACAATAAGGAATTATTATTATTGCTCCGGTTTCCTCCCACAGGCCAAAGACGTGTAGGTTAGGTGGATTGGCCCCACTAAATTGCCCCTTGGTGTCCAGAGATATCCTGGTTAGGTGGGGGTTCAGGGATGGGGTGGGGCATGAGGCTAAATGGGTTGCTCTTTCAGAGGGTTGGTGCAGACTCGATAGGCTGAAACGCCTCCTCCTGCACTGCAGGGATTCTATGATTTTAAGATTGAAAATAATTTTCAAAAGGCATCACAATAATATATTTTGTCAAATTTTTTCGGCTGACACTCATCCGTGCAATTGCATGAATACCAACATCAGGGGAAGCAGCAACTTTCCACTTGTGTCTCGCTATTGGGATTCTTCACATTGCCCTGATGAATAATACAAGATGTAAAGCCTCGACAAAAATTATTTTCTCCCAACAATACTCAAGCTCTGTACTACCTCGTGATTATGTAACATTACAACAAAAGTATTAGCCATAAAATGAATTGGGTAGGAAAGAAGTATTCTTATATTTATTTTAGGATAGTTCGTTGTTGAAATTTAGCATCAACCATTTTACCAGAACAGCATTAATCCCAAAAAGCACAATGTGAATGTGTACCAAGGAGATGGCCTCGCACTATACCATATCCAAACATCCGGCACACACAACGGTCCACCTCAAGCCAGACAACATAGAACATAGAAAATACAGCACAGAACAGGCCCTTCGGCCCACGATGTTGTGCCGAACCTTTGTCCTAGATTAATCATAGATTATCATTGAATCTACAGTGCAGAAGGAGGCCACTCGGCCCCCTGAGTCTGCACCAGCTCTTGGAAAGAGCACCCTACCCAAACTCAACACCTCCACCCAACACCAAGGGCAATTTGGACATTAAGGGCAATTTATCATTGGCCAATTCACCTAACCCGCACATCTTTGGACTGTGGGAGGAAACCGGAGCACCCGGGAGGAAACCCACGCAGACACGGGGAGGACGTGCAGACTCCGCACAGACAATGACCCAAGCCGGAATCGAACCTGGGACCATGGATCTGTGAAGCAATTGTGCTATCCACAATGCTACCGTGCTGCCCTTAAGAACAAATAAATCTACACTATATCATTTTCCCGTAATCCATGTACCTATCCAACAGCTGCTTGAAGGTCACTAATGTTTCCGACTCAACTACTTCCACAGGCAGTGCATTCCATGCCCCCACTACTCTCTGGGTAAAGAACCTACCTCTGATATCCCTCCTATATCTTCCACCTTTCACCTTAAATTTATGTCCCCTTGTAATGGTGTGTTCCACCTGGGGAAAAAAGTCTCTGACTGTCTACTCTATCTATTCCCCTGATCATCTTATAAACCTCTATCAAGTCGCCCCTCATCCTTCTCCGCTCTAATGAGAAAAGGCCTAGCACCCTCAACCTTTCCTCATAAGACCTACTCTCCATTCCAGGCAACATCCTGGTAAATCTTCTTTGCACCTTTTCCAGAGCTTCCACATCCTTCCTAAAATGAGGCGACCAGAACTGTACACAGTACTCCAAATGTGGCCTTACCAAAGTTTTGCACAGCTGCATCATCACCTCACGGCTCTGAAATTCAATCCCTCTGTTAATGAACGCGAGCACACCATAGGCCTTCTTCACAGCTCTATCCACTTGAGTGGCAACTTTCAAAGATGTATGAACATAGACCCCAAGGTCTCTCTGCTCCTCCACAATGCCAAGAACTCTACCGTTAACCCTGTATTCCGCATTCATATTTGTCCTTCCAAAATGGACAACCTCACACTTTTCAGGGTTAAACTCCATCTGCCACTTCTCAGCCCAGCTCTGCATCCTATCTATGTCTCTTTGCAGCCGACAACAGCCCTCCTTACTATCCACAACTCCACCAATCTTCGTATCGTCTGCAAATTTACTGACCCACCCTTCAACTCCCTCATCCAAGTCATTAATGAAAATCACAAACAGCAGAGGACCCAGAACTGATCCCTGCGGTACACCACTGGTAACTGGGATCCAGGCTGAATATTTGCCATCCACCACCACTCTCTGACTTCTATTGGTTAGCCAGTTCATTATCCAACTGGCCAAAGTTCCCACTATCCCATGCCTCCTTACTTTGTGCAGAAGCCTACCATGGGGAACTTTATCAAATGCCTTACTAAAATCCATGTACACTACATCCACTGCTTTACCTTCATCCACATGCTTGGTCACCTCCTCAAAGAATTCAATAAGATTTGTAAGGCAAGACCTACCCCTCACAAATCCGTGCTGACTATCCCTAATCAAGCAGTGTCTTTCCAGATGCTCAGAAATCCTATCCTTCAGTACCCTTTCCATTACTTTGCCGACCACCGAAGTAAGACTAACTGGCCTGTAATTCCCAGGGTTATCCCTAGTTCCTTTTTTGAACAGGGGCACGACATTCGCCACTCTCCAATCCCCTGGTACCACCCCTGTTGACAGTGAGGACGAAAAGATAATTGCCAACGGCTCTGCAATTTCATCTCTTGCTTCCCATAGAATCCTTGGATATATCCCGTCAGGCCCGGGGGACTTGTCTATCCTCAAGTTTTTCAAAATGCCCAACATATCTTCCTTCCTAACAAGTATTTCCTCGAGCTTACCAATCTGTTTCACACTGTCCTCTCCAAAAATATCGCCCCTCTCATTTGTAAATACAGAAGAAAAGTACTCATTCAAGACCTCTCCTATCTCTTCAGACTCAATACACAATCTCCCGCTACTGTCCTTGATCGGACCTACCCTCGCTCTAGTCATTCTCATATTTCTCACATATGTGTAAAAGGCCTTGGGGTTTTCCTTGATCCTACCCGCCAAAGATTGTTCATGCCCTCTCTTAGCTCTCCTAATCCCTTTCTTCAGTTCCCTCCTGGCTATCTTGTATCCCTCCAATGCCCTGTCTGAACCTTGTTTCCTCAGCCTTACATAAGTCACCTTTTTCCTCTTAACAAGACATTCAACCTCTCTTGTCAACCATGGTTCCCTCACTCGACCATCTCTTCCCTGCCTGACAGGGACATACATATCAAGGACACGTAGCACCTGTTCCTTGAACAAGTTCCACATTTCACTTGTGTCCTTCCCTGCCAGCCTATGTTCCCAACTTATGCACTTCAATTCTTGTCTGACAACATCGTATTTACCCTTCCCCCAATTGTAAACCTTGCCCTGTTGCACGTACCTATCCCTCTTCATTACTAAAGTGAAAGTCACAGAATTGTGGTCACTATCTCCAAAATGCTCCCCCACTAACAAATCTATCACTTGCCCTGGTTCATTACCCAGTACTAAATCCAATATTGCCCCTCCTCTGGTCGGACAATCTACATACTGTGTTAGAAAAGCATCCTGGACACACTGCACAAACACCACCCCATCCAAACTATTTGATCTAAAGAGTTTCCACTCAATATTTGGGAAGTTAAAGTCGCCCATGACTACTACCCTATGACTTTTGCACCTTTCCAAAATCTGTTTCCCAATCTGTTCCTCCACATCTCTGCTACTATTGGGGGGCCTATAGAAAACTCCTAACAAGGTGACTGGTCCTTTCCTGTTTCTGACTTCAACCCATACTACCTCAATAGGGTGATACTCCTCGAACTGCCTTTCTGCAGCTGTTATACTATCTCTAATTAGTAATGCCACCCCCCCACCTCTTTTACCACCCTCCCTAATCTTATTGAAACATCTATAACCAGGGACCTCCAACAACCATTTCTGCCCCTCTTCTATCCAAGTTTCCGTGATGGCCACCACATCGTAGTCCCAAGTACCGATCCATGCCTTAAGTTCACCCACCTTATTCCTGATGCTTCTTGCGTTGAAGTATACACACTTCAACCCATCTCCGTGCCTGCAACTCCTCTCCTTTGTCAGTGCTCCCTTCCCCACTGCCTCATTACATGCTTTGGCGTCCTGAATATCGGCTACCTTAGTTGCTGGACTACAAATCCGGTTCCCATTCCCCTGCCAAATTAGTTTAAACCCTCCCGAAGAGTACTAGCAAACATCCCTCCCAGGATATTGGTGCCCCTCTGGTTCAGATGCAACCCGTCCTGCTTGTACAGGTCCCACCTTCCCCAGAATGCGCTCCAATTATCCAAATACCTGAAGCCCTCCCTCCTACACCATTCCTGCAGCCACGTGTTCAACTGCACTCTCTCCCTATTCCTAGCCTCGCTATCACGTGGCACCGGCAACAAACCAGAGATGACAACTCTGTCTGTCCTGGCTTTCAACTTCCAGCCTAACTCCCTAAACTTGTTTATTACCTCCACACCCCTTTTCCTACCTACGTCGTTGGTACCAATGTGCACCACGACTTCTGGCTGTTCCCCCTCCCCCTTAAGGATCCTGAAGACACGATCCGAGACATCCCTGGCCCTGGCACCCGGGAGGCAACATATCTTCCGGGAGTCTCGCTCGTGACCACAGAATCTCCTATCTATTCCCCTAACCATTGAATCTCCTACAACTATTGCTTTTCTATTCTCCCCCCTTCCCTTCTGAGCCCCAGAGCCAGACTCGGTGCCAGAGACCTGGCCGCTGGGGCCTTCCCCCGGTAGGTCATCCCCCCCAACAGCATCCAAAACGGTATACTTGTTTTGAAGGGGAACGGCCACGAGGGATCCCTGCACTGTCTGCCTGTTTGTTTTTTTCCCCCTGACTGTAACCCAGCTATTCTTGTCCTGTACCTTGGGTGTGGTTACCTCCCTGTAACTCTTCTCAATCACCCCCTCTGCCTCCCGGATGATCCGAAGTTCATCCAGCTTCAGCTCCAGTTCCCTAACACGGTCTTTGAGGAGCTGAAGTTGGGTGCACTTCCCGCAGGTATAGTCAGCAGGGACACCGGTAGTATCCCTCACCACCCACATCCTACAGGAGGAGCATGTAACTGGCCTAGCCTCCATCCCCTCTTACCTTACAGAATATAGCTGCTGTGTGGACTAACTAGATCTCCGCCCTCCGACCCTGCTCCCAGTCAGCTACACTTCCTGTAAACTCCTGGCTCTCTTCGCACTCTTTGCGGAAATGTCGGAAACAAAATGAAAGGAGCACCTTACTCCCTCCTCACCTAACTCCCTCGGTCACCAAACTCTCACTATCGCACTCAAAAAGCACCAAATTCAGCACTCAGTGCAAAAAACAACATATGCACACACACAAATGCACACACACAAATGATCCCTTATCCAAGTGGTTACCTTTATCCGAGACGCCTAAGCAACTAAATCCCAGGAGTTGACATAAAACGACTGTGTTCTGCCAGCTGTATGAGATGGCAACCCCAGTGGCAGATGTAGAAAGGAGTGGGCCACTTCGCCCTTGAGCCTGTTCCACCAGTTAATGAGATCACAGCGGGTCTGTGCTGGGGGAGGGGCTGTGCAGGGGGAGGGGCTGTGCTGGGGAGGGGCTGTGCTGGGGGAGGGGCTGTGCAGGGGAAGGGGCTGTGCTGGGGAGGGGCTGTGCAGGGGAAGGGGCTGTGCTGGGGGGAGGGGGCTGTGCTGGGGGAGGGGCCTGTGCTGGGGGAGGGGCTGTGCTGGGGAGGGGCTGTGCTGGGGGAGGGGCTGTGCTGGGGAGGGGCTGTTCAGGGGGAGGGGCTGTGCTGGGGGGAGGGGCTGTGCTGGGGAGGGGCTGTGCAGGGGAGGGGCTGTGCTGGGAGGGCTGTGCAGGGGGAGGGGCTTGTGCTGGGGGAGGGGTTGTGCTGGGGGAGGGGCTGTTCTGGTGGGGGAGGGGATGGGCGGGGAGAGGCTGGGCTGGGGGAGGGGCTGGGCTGGGGGAGGGGCTGAGCTGGGAGGAGGGGCTGTGCTGGGGGAGGGGCTGGGCTGGGGGAGGGGCTGTGCTTGGGGGGGAGGGGCTGTTCTGGTGGGGAGGGGATGGGCGGGGGAGGGAGGGGCTGGGCAGGGGGGAGGGGCTGTGCTTGGGGGCTGGGCTGGGCTGGGCGATACCGCGCCTGCGCACTGCGCGCTTACCTGCGGCCCGGTGCGGGCTGTATTGGGGGCGGTGCGGGACCCCAGGCTGGGGGCCGAAGATCGGGTCCCGGTACGGGGGGGTCTCAGAGACGCATCGCCGGTGCTGTGAGCCCGGGACGCGGATCACCGGGAGGAGGGAGCGGAGCCACAACACCGAGCGGCAGCCACACTGCGTCACCTGCCTCTGCGCCTGACGTCAGCACGCTTGCACAACGTGGGCACGCTTCACGTCGGCACGCACACGGGTGACGTCTGCAGCGTAGTGACAGGTGGACGAGCAACTGTCACTCAGCTGGTCATTGATGCCCCGCCCCCCCCCGGACACACTGGCTCCGCCCCCCAGGACACACTGGCCCCGCCCCCCGGGACACACTCTGACCACCCCCCCGGGGAAACACTGACCCCCCTTCCCCGGGATACACTGGCCCCGCCCCCCCGGGACACACTCTGACCCACCCCGGGAACAGGCCCCGCCCCACCCGGGACACACTGGCCCCGCCCCACGGGACACACTGGCCCCGCCCACCCTGGGACTCACTGGCCCCGCCCCCCGGGACACACAGGCCCCGCCCCCCCCGGGGCTCACTGGGACACACTGGCCCCGCCCCCCCGGGACACACTCTGCCCCCCCCGGGACTCACTGGCCCCGCCCCTCCGGGACGCACTGGCCCCGCCCCCCGGGACACACTCTGCCCCGCACGGGACTCACTGGCCCCGCCCCTCCGGGACACACTGGCCCCGCCCCCCGGGACACACTGGCCCCGCCCCCCCGGGACACACTCTGACCCACCCTGGGACTCACTGGCCCCGCCCCCCCCGGGACACACTGTCCCCGCCCCCGGCACACACTGGCCCCGCCCCCCGGGGCACACTGGCCCCGCCCCCCGGGACACACTGGCCCCGCCCCCCCGGGACACACTGACCCCCCCCGGGATTCACTGGCCCCGCCCCCCGGGACACACTGGCCCCGCCCCCCCGGGACACACTGACCCCCCGGGACTCACTGGCCCCGCCCCCCGGGACTCACTGGCCCCGCCCCCCCGGGACACACTGACCCCCCCGGGACTCACTGGCCCCGCCCCCCGGGACACACTGGCCCCGCCCCCCGGGACACACTGGCCCCGCCCCCAGGACACACTCTGCCCCCCCCCCGGGACTCACTGGACCCGCCCCCCGGGACACCCTCTGCCCCCCACGGGACTCACTGGCCCCGCCCCCCGGGACTCACTCTGCCCCCCCGGGACTCACTGGCCCCGCCCCCCCGGGACTCACTGGCCCCGCCCCCCGGGACTTCTGGCCCCGCCCCCCGGGACACACTCTGCCCGCCACGGGGACCCTCTGGCCCCGCCCACCGGGACACACTGGCCCCGCCCCCCGGGACACTGGCCCCGCCCCCCCGGGACACACTGGCCCCGCCCCCCGGGACTCACTGGCCCCGCCCCCCGGGACACACTGGCCCCGCCCCCCCGGGGCTCACTGGCCCCGCCCCCCGGGAGTCACTGGCCCGCCCCCCAGGACACTCTCTGCCCCCCCCGGGACTCACTGGCCCCGCCCCCAGGGACACACTGGCCCCGCCCCCCCGGGACACACTCTGCCCCCCCCGGGACTCACTGGCCCCGCCCCCCCGGGACACACTCTGCCCCCCCGGGACACACTGGCCCCGCCCCCCCGGACACACTGGCCCCCGCCCCCCCGGGACACACTGGCCCCGCCCCCCCGGGACACACTGGCCCCGCCCCCCCGGGACACATTGTCCCCGCCCCCCCGGGGCTCACTGGCCCCGCCCCCAGGGACACACTGGCCCCGCCCCCCCGGGACACACTCTGCCCCCCCCCGGGACTCACTGGCCCCGCCCCCCCGGGGACACACTCTGCCCCCCCGGGACTCACTGGCCCCGCCCCCCCGGGACACACTGGCCCCGCCCCCCCGGGACACATTGGCCCCGCCCCCCCCGGGACACACTGGCCCCGCCCCCCCCGGGACACACTGGCCCCGACCCCCCGGGACACACTGGCCCCCGACCCCCCGGGACACACTGGCCCCGCCCCCCCCCGGGACACACTGGCCCCGCCCACCCGGGACACACTGGCCCCGCCCCCCCCGGGACACACTGGCCCCGTCCCCCCGGACACACTGGCCCCGCCCCCCGGATACACTGGCCCCGCCCCCCGGGACACACTGGCCCCGCCCCCCCGGACACACTGGCCCCGCCCCCCCGGATACACTGGCCCCGCCCCCCTGGGACACACTGGCCCCGCCCCACGGGACACACTGGCCCCGCCCCTCCCGGGACACACTCTGCCCCCCCCCGGGACACACTGGCCCCGCCCCCCGGGACACACTGGCCCCGCCCCCCCCGGGACACACTGCCCCCCCCGGGACACACTGGCCCCGCCCCCCCGGGACACACTGGCCCCGCCCCCCCGGACACACTGGCCCCTCCCCCCCGGGACACACTGGCCCCGCCCCCCCCGGGACACACTCTGCCCCCGCCCCCCGGGACACACTCTGCACCCCCCCCGGGACACACTGGCCCCGCCCCACCCGGGACACACTGGCCCCGCCCCTCCCGGGACACACTCTGCCCCCCCTCCCGGGACACACTGGCCCCGCCCCCCCGGGACACACTCTGCCCCCCCCGGGACTCACTGGCCCCCCCCCTGGGACACACTGGCCCCGCCCCCCGGGACACACTGGCCCCGCCCCCCCGGGACACACTGGCCCCGCCCCCCCGGGACTCACTGGCCCCCCCCCCCCTGGGACTCACTGCCCCCCCCCCCTGGGACTCACTGCCCCCCCCCCCCTGGGACTCACTGCCCCCCCCCCGGGACACACTGGCCCCGCCCCCCCCTGGGACACACTCTGCCCCCCCGGGACACACTGGCCCCGCCCCCCCGGGACACACTGGCCCCGCCCCCCCGGGACACACTGCCCCCCCCCGGGACACACTGGCCCCGCCCCCCGGGACACACTGGCCCCGCCCCCCCCGGGACACACTGGCCCCGCCCCCCCCGGGACACACTGGCCCCGCCCCCCCCGGGACACACTGGCCCCGCCCCCCCGGGACACACTGGCCCCGCCCCCCCGGGACACACTGGCCCCCCCCGGGACACACTGGCCCCGCCCCACCCGGGACTCACTGGCCCCGCCCCCCCGGGACACACTGGCCCCGCCCCCCCCGGACACACTGGCCCCGCCCCCCCGGGACACACTCTGCCCCCGCCCCCCCCGGGACACACTCTGCCCCCCCGGGACACACTGGCCCCGCCCCCCGGGACACACTGGCCCCGCCCCCCGGGACACACTGGCCCCGCCCCCCGGGATACACTGGCCCCGCCCCCCGGGACACACTGGCCCCGCCCCCCCCGGGACACACTGGCCCCGCCCCCCGGGACACACTGGCCCCGCCCCCCGGGATACACTGGCCCCGCCCCCCGGGACACACTGGCCCCGCCCCCCCCGGGACACACTCTGCCCCCCCGGGACACACTGGCCCCGCCCCCCGGGACACACTGGCCCCGCCCCCCGGGACACACTGGCCCCGCCCCCCGGGACACACTGGCCCCGCCCCCCGGGACACACTGGCCCCGCCCCCCCGGGACACACTCTGCCCCCGCCCCCCGGGACACACTGGCCCCGCCCCCTGGGACTCACTGGCCCCGCCCC
This sequence comes from Scyliorhinus torazame, assembly GCF_047496885.1. Taxonomy (NCBI): domain Eukaryota; kingdom Metazoa; phylum Chordata; class Chondrichthyes; order Carcharhiniformes; family Scyliorhinidae; genus Scyliorhinus; species Scyliorhinus torazame. Next base: position 264,202,284 of record NC_092716.1, read on the forward strand.
CCGGGACACACTGGCCCCGACCCCCCGGGACACACTGGCCCCGCCCCCCCGGGACACACTGGCCCCGCCCCCCCGGACACACTGGCCCCGCCCCCCCGGGACACACTGGCCCCGCCCCCCCGGGACACACTCTGCCCCCCCTCCCGGGACACACTGGCCCCGCCCCCCCGGGACACACTCTGCCCCCCCTCCCGGGACACACTGGCCCCGCCCCCCCCGGGGACACACTCTGCCCCGCCCCCCCCGGGGACACACTCTGCCCCCCCCCCCGGGACACACTCTGCCCCCCCCCCCGGGGACACACTCTGCCCCGCCCCCCCCGGGGACACACTCTGCCCCCCCCCCCCGGGACACACTCTGCCCCCCCCCCCGGGACACACTCTGCCCCCCCCCCCGGGGACACACTCTGCCCCCCCCCCCGGGACACACTCTGCCCCGCCCCCCCCGGGACACACTCTGCCCCCCCCGGGACTCACTGCCCCCCCCCGGGACACACTGGCCCCGCCCCCCCCGGGACACACTGGCCCCGCCCCACCCGGGACACTCTGGCCCCGCCCCCCGGGACACACTCTGCCCCCCCCGGGACACACTGGCCCCGCCCCACCCGGGACACTCTGGCCCCGCCCCCCGGGACACACTCTGCCCCCCCCGGGACTCACTGCCCCCCCCCGGGACACACTGCCCCCCCCCGGGACACACTGGCCCCGCCCCCCCCGGGACACACTGGCCCCGCCCCTCCCGGGACACACTCTGCCCCCCCGGGACTCACTGGCCCCGCCCCCCCGGGACTCACTGCCCCCCCCGGGACACACTGGCCCCGCCCCCCCTGGGACACACTCTGCCCCCCCCGGGACACACTGGCCCCGCCCCCCCCGGGACACACTGGCCCCGCCCCCCCGGGACACACTGGCCCCGCCCCCCGGGACACACTGGCCCCGCCCCCCCGGGACACACTGGCCCCGCCCCCCCGGGACACACTGGCCCCGCCCCCCCGGGACACACTGGCCCCCCCCCGGGACACACTGGCCCCGCCCCCCTGGGACTCACTGGCCCCGCCCCACCCGGGACACTCTGGCCCCGCCCCCCCCGGGACACACTGGCCCCGCCCCCCTGGGACTCACTGGCCCCGCCCCACCCGGGACACTCTGGCCCCGCCCCCCCCGGGACACACTCTGCCCCCGCCCCCCCCGGGACACACTCTGCCCCCGCCCCCCCGGGACACACTCTGCCCCCCCGGGACTCACTGCCCCCCCCCGGGACACACTGGCCCCGCCCCCCCGGGACACACTGCCCCCCCCCCCGGGACACACTGGCCTCGCCCCCCGGGACACACTGGCCCCGCCCCCCCCGGGACACACTCTGCCCCCCCGGGACACACTGGCCCCCCCCCCCGGGACACACTGCCCCCCCCTCCCGGGACACACTGGCCCCGCCCCCCTGGGACTCACTGGCCCCGCCCCACCCGGGACACACTGGCCCCGCCCCCCCGGGACACACTGGCCCCGCCCCCCCCGGGACACACTGGCCCCGCCCCCCCGGGACACACTGCCCCCCCCGGGACACACTGGCCCCGCCCCCCCCGGGACACACTGGCCCCGGCCCCCCCGCGACACACTGGCCCCGCCCCACCCGGGACACACTGGCCCCGCCCCCCTGGGACTCACTGGCCCCGCCCCACCCGGGACACACTGGCCCCGCCCCCCCTGGGACTCACTGGCCCCGCCCCACCCGGGACTCACTGGCCCCGCCCCACCCGGGACACACTGGCCCCGCCCCCCCCTGGGACTCACTGGCCCCGCCCCACCCGGGACACACTGGCCCCGCCCCACCCGGGACACACTGGCCCCGCCCCCCTGGGACTCACTGGCCCCGCCCCACCCGGGACACACTGGCCCCGCCCCACCCGGGACACACTGGCCCCGCCCCCCCTGGGACTCACTGGCCCCGCCCCCCCTGGGACTCACTGGCCCCGCCCCACCCGGGACACACTGGCCCCGCCCCCCCTGGGACTCACTGGCCCCGCCCCCACGGGACACACTGGCCCCGCCCCCCCGGACACACTGGCCCCGCCCCCCGGGACATACTAGCCCCCGCCCCCCCGGACACACTGGCCCCGCCCCCCCCGGGACACACTCTGCCCCCCCGGGACACACTGGCCCCGCCCCCCCGGGACACACTGGCCCCGCCCCCCGGGACACACAGGCCCCGCCCCCCCGGGACACACTGGCCCCCCCCGGGACACACTGGCCCCGCCCCCCCGGGACACACTCTGCCCCCGCCCCCTGGGACTCACTGGCCCCGCCCCCCGGGACACACTGGCCCCGACCCCCCGGGACACACTGGCCCCGCCCCCCCCGGGACACACTGGCCCCGCCCCCCCGGACACACTGGCCCCGCCCCCCCGGGACACACTGGCCCCGCCCCCCCGGGACACACTGGCCCCGCCCCCCCGGGACACACTCTGCCCCCCCTCCCGGGACACACTGGCCCCGCCCCCCCGGGACACACTCTGCCCCCCCCGGGACTCACTGGCCCGAACCCCGGGGACACACTGGCCCCGCCCCACCCGGACACTCTGGCCCCGCCCCCCCCGGGGACACACTCTGCCCCCCCCCGGGACTCACTGCCCCCCCCCCCGGACACACTGCCCCGCCCCCCCCGGGACACACTCTGCCCCCCCCGGGACTCACTGGCCCCGCCCCCCCGGGACTCACTGCCCCCCCGGGACACACTGGCCCCGCCCCCCCTGGGACACACTCTGCCCCCCCGGGACACACTGGCCCCGCCCCCCCGGGACACACTGGCCCCGCCCCCCCGGGACACACTGGCCCCGCCCCCCCCGGGACACACTCTGCTGCCCCCCCCGGGACTCACTGGCCCGCCCCCCGGGACACACTCTGCCCCCCCCGGGACACACTGGCCCCGCCCCCCCCGGGACACACTGCCCCCCCCCCCCCGGGACACACTGGCCCCGCCCCCGGGACACACTGGCCCCGCCCCCCCCGGGACACACTCTGCCCCCCCGGGACACACTGGCCCCGCCCCCCCGGGACACACTGGCCCCGCCCCCCCCGGGACACACTGGCCCCGCCCCCCTGGGACTCACTGGCCCCGCCCCACCCGGGACACACTGGCCCCGCCCCCCGGGACACACTGGCCCCGCCCCCCCGGGACACACTGGCCCCGCCCCCCCCCGGGACACACTGGCCCCGCCCCCCGGGACACACTGCCCCCCCCCGGGACACACTGGCCCCGCCCCCCGGGGACACACTGGCCCCGCCCCCCCGCGACACACTGGCCCCGCCCCACCCGGGACACACTGGCCCCGCCCCCCTGGGACTCACTGGCCCCGCCCCACCCGGGACACACTGGCCCCGCCCCACCCGGGACACACTGGCCCCGCCCCACCCGGGACACACTGGCCCCGCCCCCCCCGCGACACACTGGCCCCGCCCCACCCGGGACACACTGGCCCCGCCCCCCTGGGACTCACTGGCCCCGCCCCACCCGGGACACACTGGCCCCCGCCCCACCCGGGACTCACTGGCCCCGCCCCACCCGGGACTCACTGGCCCCGCCCCCACCCGGGACACACTGGCCCCGCCCCCCCTGGGACTCACTGGCCCCGCCCCCACGGGGACACACTGGCCCCGCCCCCCCCGGACACACTGGCCCCGCCCCCCGGGACATACTGGCCCCGCCCCCCCGGACACACTGGCCCCGCCCCCCCCGGGACACACTCTGCCCCCCCCGGGACACACTCTGCCCCCCCCGGGACACACTGGCCCCGCCCCCCGGGACCACTGGCCCCGCCCCCCGGGACACACTCTGCCCCCCCCCGGGACACACTGGCCCCGCCCCCCGGACACACTGGCCCCGCCCCCCCGGGACACACTGGCCCCGCCCCCCGGGACACACTGGCCCCGCCCCCCGGGACACACTGGCCCCGACCCCCCGGGACACACTGGCCCCGCCCCCCCCGGACACACTGGCCCCGCCCCCCCGGACACACTGGCCCCCGCCCCCTGGGACTCACTGGCCCCGCCCCCCCGGGACACACTGGCCCCGCCCCACCCGGGACACACTGGCCCCGCCCCCCCGGGACACACTGGCCCCGCCCCCCCGGGACACACTGCCCCCCCCCCCCGGGACACACTGGCCCCGCCCCCCCGGGACACACTGGCCCCGCCCCACCCGGGACACACTGGCCCCGCCCCCCCGGGACACACTCTGGCCCCCCCCGGGACACACTCTGCCCCCCCGGGACACACTCTGCCCCCCCCGGGACACACTCTGCCCCCCCCGGGACCCACTGGCCCCGCCCCAACCGGGACACTCTGGCCCCGCCCCCCCCGGGACACACTCTGCCCCCCCCGGGACTCACTGCCCCCCCCCGGGACACACTGGCCCCGCCCCCCGGGACACACTGGCCCCGCCCCCCCGGGACACACTGGCCCCGCCCCCCCCGGGACACACTCTGCCCCCCCGGGACACACTGGCCCCGCCCCCCCGGGACACACTGGCCCCGCCCTCCCGGGACACACTGCCCCCCCCGGGACACACTGGCCCCGCCCCCCCCGGGACACACTGGCCCCGCCCCAACCCGGGACACACTGGCCCCGCCCCCCTGGGACTCACTGGCCCCGCCCCCCCGGGACACACTGGCCCCGCCCCCCCGGGACACACTGGCCCGCCCCCCCGGGACACACTGGCCCCGCCCCCCTGGGACTCACTGGCCCCGCCCCCCCGGGACACACTGGCCCCGCCCCACCCGGGACACACTGGCCCCGCCCCCCCGGGACACACTGGCCCCGCCCCCCCGGGACACACTGCCCCCCCCCCCGGACACACTGGCCCCGCCCCCCCGGGACACACTGGCCCCGCCCCCACCCGGGACACACTGGCCCCGCCCCCCTGGGACTCACTGGCCCCGCCCCAGCCCGGGACACACTGGCCCCGCCCCACCCGGGACTCACTGGCCCCGCCCCACCCGGGACACACTGGCCCCGCCCCCCCCTGGGACTCACTGGCCCCGCCCCACCCGGGACACACTGGCCCCGCCCCACCCGGGACACACTGGCCCCGCCCCCCTGGGACTCACTGGCCCCGCCCCACCCGGGACACACTGGCCCCGCCCCACCCGGGACACATTGGCCCCGCCCCCCCGGGACTCACTGTCCCCGCCCCACACGGGACACTCTGGCCCCGCCCCACCCGGGACACACTGGGCCCCGCCCCACCCGGGACACACTGGCCCCGCCCCCCCCTGGGACTCACACTGGCCCCGCCCCACACCGGGACAAACTGGCCCCGCCCCCCGGGACTCACTGGCCCCGCCCCCCGGGACACACTGGCCCCGCCCCCCGGGACTCACTGGCGCCGCCCCCGGGACACAATGGCCCCGCCCCCCAGGACACAATGGCCCCGCCCCCCCGGGACACACTGACCCCCCCGGGACTCACTGGCCCCGCCCCCGGGACACATTGGCCCCGCCCCCGGGACACATTGGCCCCGCCCCCCGGGACACACTGGCCCCGCCCCCCGGGACACACTGCCCCCCCCCGGGACACACTGGCCCCGCCCCCCGGGACACACTGCCCCCCCCCGGACACACTGGCCCCGCCCCCCGGGACACAACTGGCCCCGCCCCCCGGGACACACTGGCCCCGCCCCCCCCGGGACACACTGGCCCCGCCCCCCGGACACACTGGCCCCGCCCCCCCCGGACACACTGGCCCCGCCCCCCCCCGGGACACACTGGCCCCGCCCCCCCCGGGACACACTCTGCCCCCCCCCGGGACACACTGGCCCCGCCCCACCCGGGACACACTGGCCCCGGCCCCCCCCGGGACACACTGGCCCCGCCCCCCCCCGGGACACACTGGCCCCGCCCCCCCGGGACACACTCTGCCCCCCCCCCGGGACACACTGCCCCCCCCCCGGGACACACTCTGCCCCCCCCGGGACACACTGGCCCCGCCCCCCGGGACACACTGGCCCCGCCCCACCCGGGACACACTGGCCCCGCCCCCCCCGGGACACACTCTGCCCCCCCCGGACTCACTGGCCCCGCCCCCCGGGACACACTGGCCCCGCCCCACCCGGGACACACTGGCCCCGCCCCCCCGGGACACACTCTGCCCCCCCCGGGGACACACTGGCCCCGCCCCCCCGGGACACACTCTGCCCCCCCGGGACTCACTGCCCCCCCCCCGGGACACACTGGCCCCGCCCCCCGGGACACACTGGCCCCGCCCCACCCGGGACACACTGGCCCCGCCCCCCCCCCGGGACACACTCTGCCCCCCCGGCACACACTGGCCCCGCCCCCCCCGGGACACACTGGCCCCGCCCCCCCCGGACACACTGGCCCCCCCCGGGACACACTGGCCCCGCCCCCCCGGGACACACTGGCCCCGCCCCACCCGGGACACACTGGCCCCGCCCCCCTGGGACTCACTGGCCCCGCCCCACCCGGGACACACTGGCCCCGCCCCCCCTGGGACTCACTGGCCCCGCCCCACCCGGGACACACTGCCCCGCCCCCCCGGATACACTGGCCCCGCCCCCCCTGGGACTCACTGGCCCCGCCCCACACGGGACACACTGGCCCCGCCCCCCCCTGGGACTCACTGGCCCCGCCCCCCCTGGGACTCACTGGCCCCGCCCTACCCGGGACACACTGGCCCCGCCCCCCCTGGGACTCACTGGCCCCGCCCCACCCGGGACTCACTGGCCCCGCCCCACCCGGGACACACTGGCCCTGCCCCACCTGGGACACACTGGCCCCGCCCCACCCGGGACACACTGGCCCCGCCCCCCGGGGACACACTGGCCCCGCCCCCCCTGGGACTCACTGGCCCCGCCCCCGGGAGTCACTGGCCCCGCCCCCCCGGGACTCACTGGCCCCGCCCCCTGGGACTCACTGGCCCCGCCCCCCGCGACTCACAGGCCCCGCCCCCCCTGGGACTCACTGGCCCCGCCCCCTGGGACTCACTGGCCCCGCCCCCCCGGGACACACTCTGCCCCCCGGGACTCACTGGCCCCGCCCCCCCTGGGACTCACTGGCCCCGCCCCCCGGGACTCACTGGCCCCGCCCCCCCGGGACTCACTGGCCCCGCCCCCCGGGAGTCACTGGCCCCGCCCCCCCCGGGACTCACTGGCCCCGCCCCCCGGGACTCACTGGCCCCGCCCCCGGGACTCACTGGCCCCGCCCCCCGGGACTCACTGGCCCCGCCCCCCCGGGACACACTGGCCCCGCCCCCCCCGGGAGTCACTGGCCCCGCCCCCCGGGACACACTGGCCCCGCCCCCCCGGGACTCACTGGCCCCGCCCCCCCGGGACACACTGGCCCCCGCCCCCCGGGACTCACTGGCCCCGCCCCCCGGGACTCACTGGCCCCGCCCCCCCGGGACACACTGGCCCCGCCCCCCCGGGACACACTGGCCCCGCCCCCGGGACTCACTGGCCCCACCCCCCCGGGACTCACTGGCCCCGCCCCCCCGGGACACACTGGCCCCGCCCCCCCGGGACTCACTGGCCCCGCCCCCCGGGATTCACTGGCCCCGCCCCCCCGGGACTCACTGGCCCCGCCCCCCAGGGACTCACTGGCCCCGCCCCCCGGGACTCACTGGCCCCGCCCCCCGGGACACACTGGCCCCGCCCCCCGGGACTCACTGGCCCCGCCCCCCGGGACACACTGGCCCCGCCCCCCGGGACACACTGGCCCCGCCCCCGGGACACATTGGCCCCGCCCCCCGGGACACACTGGCCCCGCCCCCCGGGACACACTGCCCCCCCCCCGGGACACACTGGCCCCGCCCCCCGGGACACACTGCCCCCCCCCCGGACACACTGGCCCCGCCCCCCGGACACACTGCCCCCCCCCCCCGGGACACACTGGCCCCCCCCCGGGACACACTCTGAACCCCCCCCCTGGGACACACTCTGAACCCCCCCCCCGGGATTCACTCTGACCCCCCGGGACACACTCTGAACCCCCCCCCCCCGGAATCGAACCTGGGACCCTGGCGCTGTGAAGGAACTGTGCTAACCACTGTGCTACCGTGCCGCCCACCTGTCAACATTTGGCCCATAGCCTTGAATGTTAAGACGTCGGAGTCCTGGTACTTTTTAAAGGATGTGAGGCAACCCGCCTCTACCACCTTCCCAGGCCGTGCGTTCCAGACCCTCACCACTCTCTGCTTTAAAACATTTTTCCTCAAATCCCTCCTTAACCTCCCATCCCTCACCTTGAACTTCTGTCCCCTCAACACTTCATCTAAGGGGAGCAGCTGTTCCCTATCCACCCTGTCCATGCCCCTCAGAATCTTGTCCACCTCGATTAGGTTGTCCCTCAATCTCCTCTGCTCCAGCGAAAACAACCCAAGCCCATCCAACCTCTCTTCATAACTTAAATGTTCCATCCCAGGCAACATCCTGGGGAATCTCCTCTGCACCCCCTCCAGTGCAATCACATCCTTCCTATAATGTGACAACCAGAATTGCACACAGTGCTCCAGCTGTGGCCTCACCAAAGTTCTATAGAACTCCAACATGACCTCCCTGCTTTTGTAATCTATGCCCCGATTGATAAAAGCGAGGGTCCCATATGCCTTTTTCACCTCCCTATTAACCTGCCCTTCTGCCTTCAGAGATCTATCGACAAACACGCTAACCTTCCTTTGTTCTTCTGAACATTTTAGTGTCAGATCTATCATAGTACACTTCCTTGTCAAGTTACCCCTTCCAAAGTGTATCACCTCACACTTTTCAGTGTTAAATTCCATCTGCCACCTTTCTGCCCATTTGACCATCCCGTCTGTATCTTCCTGTAACCCAAGACACTCAGCCTCACTGTTAACCCCCCGGCCAATCTTTGTGTCATCCCACAAACTTACTGATTCTATCCCCTACATAGTCATCTATGTCATTTATATAAGTGACAAATAGGGGGTCCAGCACGGATCCCTGTAGTACTCCACTGGTCACGGGCTTCCAGACACTAAAACAGCCAACCTATCATCACCCGCTGTCTCCTACCACTAAGCCAATTATGAATCCATCTTATCAAATCACCCAGTATCCCATGTGCATTTACCTTCTTAATAGGTCTCCCATGTGGGATCTTGTCAAAGGCTTTGCTGAAATCCATGTAAACTACATCAACTGCACTAACCTCATTTATACACTTAGTCACATGCTCAAAAAGTTCAATCAAATTTGTTAGGAATGACCTCCCTCTGACAAAGCCATGCTGACTATCCTTGGTCAAAACTTGTCTCTCTAAGTGGAGATAGATTCCCAACCACTAAGGTGAGACCCACTGGCCTGTAGTTCCCTGGCGTGTCTCTACAATCTTTCTTAAATATTGGGACCACATTCGCGGATCTCCAGTCCTCTGGCACCTCCCGCGTGGCCAGAGAGGAATTAAAAATTTGGGTCAGGGCCCCGGTAACCTCTTCCCTCGCCTCCCACAGCAACCTGGGACACAATTCATCTGATCCTGGAGATTTCTCCAATTTTAAGCCTCCAACACCTCCAATACCTTGTCACTCCCTATGATAATTTGCTCAAAGGGCAGCACGGTGGCACAGTGGTTAGCATTGCTGCCTCCGGCGCTAAGGACCTGGGTTCGAATCCCGGCCCTGGGTCACTGTCCGTGTGGAGTTTGCACATTCTCCCCGTGTCTGCGTGGGTTTCGCCCGTGGCCAATCCACCTAACCTGCACATCTTTAGACTGTGGGAGGAAACCGGAGCACCCAGAGGAAATCTGCCAAGAGAAAGTGCAAACTCCAGACGGGTATTGCCTTCCCTTGATGTACTTGGAGAATGTTGTGGGATTTTTTTCGACCAGGGAAAGCCAGAGATTTCTCATATTCCCTCTTTGCTCTCGTAATTGATTTCTGAAGTTCCATCCTGCACTTCCTGTACTCCACGAATGCCTCTGCAGACTTGCTCTCCTTATACTTGTTAAAAGCCTCTCTTTTCCTTCTCATCGTATCCCGAATGTCTTAGGTCATCCATGGTTCTCTGGGTTTGTTACACCTTCCTTTTACCTTGGAGGGAACATATTGGGCATGTACCCTCCCCATTTCCTCTTTGAATGACCCCCACTGCTCTTCTGTAGATTTCCCCACAAGTGACTCCAGTCTACCTTGGCCAGATCCTGCCTTAATTTGTTAAAATCTATTCTCCCCAAATCCAAAACCTTTTTTTGCAACTTGTCTATCTCTTTGTCCATAACAAATTTAAATTGTACCATGTTGTGATCGCTATCACTAAAATGCTCCCCCAGCAACGCATCAACCACCTATCTGGCTTCATTCCCCAGTATTAGGTCCTGCACTGCACCATCCCTTGTTGGATCCTGTACATATTGAGCTGAAAAGTTCTCCTGTATTGATTTTAAGAACTCCACTCCATCTAAGCCCTGAGCATGATGGCTATCCCAATTAATTTTGGGAAAGTTGAAATCACCTAATATAATTACCTTCTTATTATTTTTACACGTAATTATACACATATTTTTACACATTACACTGCACAAGAGATTCTTGTGCAAAATTAAAGCGCATGGGATTGCGGTAAATGTATTGGGGTGGATAGAAAACTGGTTGGCGGAGAGGAAACAAGGTGTAGGGATTAATGGGTCCTTTTCAAATTGGCAGGCAGTAACCAGTGGGGTACCACAGGGATCGGTGCTGGGACCCCAGCTATTCACAATATATATTAATGATTTGGATGAGGGAACAAAATGTAACATCTCAAAGTTTGCAGATGATACCAAATTAGGTGGGAGGGTGAATTGTGACGAGGGTGCTGGGATCCTACCGCAAGATCTGGACAGGTTGGGCGAGTGGGCAAATCAATGGCAGATGCAGTATAATTAGGATAAGTGTGAGGATATTCATTTTGGAAGCAAAAACAGGAAGGCAGATTACTACCTGGATGGTTGTAAATTGGGAGAGGGGAGTGTGCAGCGGGACCTGGGTGTCCTTGTGCACCAGTCGCTGAAGGTAAGCATGTAGGTGCAGCAGGCGGTAAAGAAGGCTAATGGTATGTTGGCCTTCATTGCGAGAGGATTCGAGGATAGAAGCAGGGCTGAGTTGCTGCAATTGTACAGGGCCTTGGTGAGGCCACACTTGGAGTATTGTGGTCAGTTTTGGTCTCCTTCTCTGAGGAAGGATTTTCTAGCTCTCGAGGGAGGGCAGCAAAGGTTCACCAGACTGATGCCTGGGATGGCGGGACTGTCATATGAGGAGCGATTGACTAGGTTGGGATTGTTTTAGCTGGATTTCAGAAGAATGAGAGGGGATCTCATAGAGACGTATAAAATTCTAACAGGACTAGACAGGGTAGATGCAGGGAAGATGTTACCAATGATGAGTGTGTCCAGAACCAAGGGTCACAGTCTGAGGATTCAGGGTAAACCATTTCGGACAGAGATAAGGAGACATTTCTTCACACAAAGAGTGGTGAGCCTGTGGAATTCATTGCCACAGGAAGTAGTTGATGCTAAAACTTTGAATATATTCAAGAGGCGGCTGGATATAGCACTTGGGGAGAATGGGATCAAAGGCTATGGGGGAGAAAGCAGGATTAGGCTATTGAGTTGGATGATCAGACATGATGGTGATGAATGGCGGAGCTGGCTCGAAGGGCCAAAAGGCCTCCTCCTGCTCCTATCTTCTATGTATCTATGTACACTCCTTTTCGAGTTGTGCACATTTGAAGCCTACTTGTGACAATACACGATTTTCAATTTCAATTTCAATTTTCAACTCAACTTCCCGCTGACTATTTGGGGGTCTATAATAAACATCTCGGAACATAACTGTCCCTTTTTTATTCCTAAGCTCTACCCACAAAGCTACATTTGATGCCCTCTCCATGATGTCATCTGTCCGTACTGCAGTAACTGCCTCGTCTCGTCTCAGCTTGCTCCAGGGTTTGCACTGAACAGCCTCCTGGATTCAGCAATTTTAGATTGTAACCTCTGCGCTCATTTTATTTTGTTTTCTTTCTTGGTTTGTTTTTTTCCCCACTTATTACCCTTTGTTTTTGGATGGCAGCTATGGGCATCACAGTAGAACAGTGGTTAGCACTGTTGCTTCACAGCTCCAGGGTCCCAGGTTCGATTCCCGGCTTGGGTCGCTGTCTGTGCGGAGTCTGCGCGTTCTCCCCGTGTCTGCGTGGGTTTCTTTCACTCACGTTACCAGGCAGATCCATGACACGTACCATGGTTACATTACAGAGGGAAAGAAAATCCAATAAAGATTCTATGCAACATGTCTTGTGGAAAATAAGGCACTTATTTTATATACCGGTAATTCAGTGTCTGAATTCGGACCAGTCTGAAGCAAAGTGCATGAAAATTGATCTGGCCTCTCTGTTTGAAACCTTACAAATTACAATAGACAAGCTATTAATTTGGGGATAAGTTTCAATGTTTAATAGCCTTGACTATACCACACATTGTTAAACAATATTAAATAGTCACGATGGATATTACTTTACATATGCAGAACATTCTGGAAAAATAAAGTGGCTGACATGATGACTCACTCAGCAAAAAGCATTGCGGAGGATATAATATTCCATCAGACCAATCTACTTTGTAAGATGCATGGATCACAAGCAAAGTATTTTGAACCATTTACTACAGGTAGTACAGTTGTGTTCTTGAATGACCTGGACGTTAAACCTTTTCGGAATTTGTCCCTTGTGCAGTTGTCTCTTTCCTTGAGTTTGCTGGTGGGGTTCCCTGTTCTGAGGCTGCCGACTGACTCCAGGCCACAGATCCAGGTCAGGTCCTCAGGCAGACTCCCATTATTATCTGACAGAGTGATTTTCTTGTCCTCAATGGAAAGCTGTCTCATACTACCGAGCACTCGAGAGGGCTTACCAACTGGCTGAGAGCTGCTGACATTCTGAAAACAGGAAGAGGCTATGAATACAACAGTTATTTACCTAACCCATAAGTGATCAGCGGCAATGGTTAAACATCCACAATTATGTTATATTCTGTCTGTTAGAAAAAGAGAAATGCTGGAGATATTCAGCCAGTCAGACTGACCATGTTTCTCTCCACAGATTTTGGCCGGAATGAGGAAGAGCCTTGTTGCTAACTTTTGGTTGGTTCAATTGGCTCTGTTTTATAACCTTTGCTCTCGAGTCGCCAGGTATCTTTATGATACTGCCACGAGGTTCAAGTTCAAGTAATGATCAATCACTCAACACACCAATTAGTAAGATTCAAATCAATACACATTTATTATACACAGTAATCGCTACTCATGCACAAATTCTACGTCTAAGCTACTTCTACAACTAACAGGCCTATACTTAACTTCGGACTGGCCCACCAGGTCAGGGGAACAAATGGGCTTTCATTTGGAATCTGAAACTGCGGGATTCAAAGCCGGTATGGACTGGTAGCTAGGAGCGCCTATCTCGTAGCGAGCGTTGACTTGAGACTTACTTCAGGGATGTGGCAGCTTGGACCATTCACTCTCAGGGGTTGCTTCGCGTTGCTGAGTGACCCGGTCAAGGAGAGTGATTTGAACTTGGGGCTTAACTTTTATAGTCCCCAGGGGCTTCCCGCCTTTCGGGGCGGACCCTGTACCTGGTTCTAGGTGATTGGACTTTGTTCCAATCGCTTGGTTCGATTTCTCCAATACTGGAGCGGTTCCCTGATCGATGGGCGGTCTTGAGGTGTCCGTTAACCTCTTTTGTGTTGGTTCCTGCTGGCGCCGAGGAGTCTGGCTTAGCTTTGTTTGTCCCAAATGTTGCGATTGTTCCCGGGGATTGCTCATTAGTATGTAGATGGCTGCTACATTGTTATGCTGATGGTCGCTGGTATCAATGCTGACTGGGCTTTTGCAGAGTTAAATACACAGCAAACCTGCACCTGCTGGTTTCTGTCTGTGTTGGCTGAATTTCCCTTCAGCCTTTGCTGTTCTCCATTTTAAATCGGGAGTTGGTCAACTTAGCTGGCTACAGCGTAACAGACATCTACAGACGCTGAAAGATGCCCTCGTATGAACGGGATATGGCGCTTGACTCATCGATCGACGGTTTCAACGCGCCACAGCAAAAAACGCACCGACCTCCTCAGAAGACAAAGATGGGACACAACTGACAGAGTAGCCTTCATCACCCAGTACTTCCCCAGAGCAGAGAAACTACGACATCTTCTTCGCAGCCTTGAACACGTCATCGATGAAGACGAACATCTTGCCAAGGTCATCCCCACACTCCCACTACTTGCCTTCAAACAACCGCACAACCTCAAACAAACTATTGTTTGCAGCAAACTACCCAGTCTTCAGAACAGTGACCACGACACCACACAACCCTGCCATGGCAATCTCTGCAAGACGCGCCAGATCATCGACATGGATACCACCATTACACATGAGAACACCACCCACCTGGTACGTGGTACATACTCGTGCAACTCGGAAAATGTTGTCTACGTCATACGCTGCAGGAAAGGATGTCCTGAAGCGTGGTACATTGGCGAGACCATGCAGACGCTGCGACAACGGATGAACGGACATCGCGCGACAATCACCAGGCAGGAATGTTCCCTTCCAGTCGGGGAACACTTCAGCAGTCAAGGACATTCAGCCTCTGATCTCCGGGTAAGCGTTCTCCAAGGCGGCCTTCAGGACGCGTGACAACGCAGAATCGCCGAGCAGAAGCTTATAGCCAAGTTCCGCACACGAGTGCGGCCTCAACCGGGACCTTGGATTCATGTCGCATTACATTCACCCCCCACCATCTGGCCTGCGAAATCCTACCAACTGTCCTGGCTTGACATAATTCACACCTCTTTAACCTGTGATTATCCCTCTCTCCAGTTGCTCCATCTAGACCTGTAAAGACTTAATTACCTGGAAAGACTGGCATTCAAAGTATCATCTTGCATCTTTGACTTTGTCTATATATATGTTTCTGGAACCCACCTCTTCATTCACCTGAGGAAGGAGCTGTGCTCCGAAAGCTAGTGATTCAAAACAAACCTGGTGTTGTAAGACTTCTTACTGTCAATCAAGTTGGTGAGACATGACCTTCCCCGTACAAAACCATGCTGCCTGTCACTAACTAGTCCATTTTCCTCCAAATGGGCCTATATCCTGTCCCTCAGTATCTTTTCCAAAAGCTTCCCCACCACTGATGTCAGGCTCACCGGCCTATAATTTGCTGGATTGTCCCTGCTTCCTTTCTTAAACAAGGGAATAATATTGGCTATTCTCCAGTCCTCTGGAACCTCGCCTGTGGTCCGAGAGGATGTGAAGATATCTGTTAAGGCCCCAGCTATTTCTCCCCTTGCAGAATCGCCGGGAAAGGACCCAGTCTAGCGGTGGGATGCCGGAATTAAGAATCTTCACCACCTTCGAAGAGCGGGCCCTGGAGGTGACCGGAATTGGCGAGGACATAGCGGTCACCAACGCGGAGGCTGGTGGACGCCGCAGAGGTGAGAAACCGCCGGGCCCCACCCGGAGGACCTGTCACACGTGAGTTGTTATTGCCTTACTGACTGACCCATCCCTCCAACTGATCACTTGTCCATTCTCCCACAGGTCCTCTATCTGACGGTGCCGGCCCATCCCGGGCGGCCCCCTCTCCTGACTCCCAGGAGACCACCTCGGAGGAGAGCTCCGAGGAAGACACGATCGAGGCGTCACAGCTGTCATCCCCCCCCCCCCCCTCCACCAGCACAGATACACACACCTCGGTGGGAAACGTTAGTGGTCAGACTTCTGGGGCTCAATCTGGTGAGCACCACACTGCTGCTGATGCACATCAGCTGGAGGCAAGAACCCCCCCCCCGGGCGGGACAGGAGGGCTGCTGGATCCCAGGACCCAGCTGGGTCCCAGCCTGATGCTGAGCCTCTGGAACAGGGATACCCGGAGCTGATGGAGACGATAGGGAGCGGCCGGGACATTCAGAGGGAGATGTCAGCGTCACTCCAGCAGATCCACAGCCAATTGGAGGAGTCCCAGAGGCTTCGGGCGCTGGAGATGTCGCCCGCAATGCGTGGCACCGCGGCCAACACTGCCAGGGTGGTGACCGTTGCCTGGGGCCCGACGCAGCACCAATAGTGAAGGTGTCCAAGGCATCGCACAGTCGGTGACGGCCATGGCTGAGGGTCTCAATAGAATATCCGACTCACTGGGGGATATCAGCCTGTACCAGGCCGACCTGGATGAGGTTCTGCGGGACACGTCCCGCTCTCAGGTGGGCGTTGCCGAGGCTCTGCAGAGCACGGCCCAATCACTGAGGAGCATCTGCCAGCACCCTGAGACACATCCCGTGGCACTCGCGCCTTCAGGCAGACAGGCGACTGGCAGGTTCTGCCTTCTAGACCTGTTCTCCTGCTCTTCGCCTTTGCTCTTAACGTCTTGCAAAGATCCCCCAGGATCTCCGCCTCCAATGCCACCACCCGATTGCTGTGATCCGCCATCACCCACTCAATCTCTTGGGTCTGTGACCTGTGCGCCTCCAAACACTTCTCAACTCTCTCCATCGAGCTTTTCAGAGGCACAGGCGCTCCTTCGATGACCTTCGATCAGACTTTCTGCACCTCCTTTCTTTGTTGGCAAAACTCCTCTCGAATAAACGGCATCAACTACCCCATCGGGGGCTTCCCAACCTGCGATGACCCTTCCCCCTCCGCCATCTTTACAATTGTTGCTGTGCCACAGGCTTATTCCCGTTCTTTGGCCAGGTCTCCGGGTCTCCGGGTCTTTCACCTTCTTCTGCCGGGCCTGATAACCAGCAGGGGGGAACATCTCCTCCACACCCTCAACTATACTTCCCTGTCAAAATTCTCCTGTTTTTGGGTAAGAAGAACTCAGATCTACGCCTTTGAGCCGGAGCTGTCCTGTGTGTGACCACTCACTCCACGGCCAGTGATAACTGGTTTCTTGCCACACTATGGCGAGACCCTGATTTCGCCGAGGGGAACAGGCCGGTTGCATCGCAAACATTTTGGCACCTGGCGTGGATCTTGTTTTCGGCGTCTCTCGCTACCTAGCAGCCGGAATATCGCGCCCATGGGGACATCACCACCTGGAAGTTCTCTTCCATGTCACTCACCACACTGACTTGGAAATATATCACCGTTCCTTCACTGTCGCTGGGTCAAAATCCTTCCCAAACAGCACTGTGGATGTACCTGCTCCACATGGGCAGCAAACGTCCACCTTCCAAAGGGCAACTAGGGTCAGGCAACAAACATGGGCCGAGCCAGCAACACACACATCGCGAAAGAATAAAATAAGTTTTGTTGACTTCTTTGTGGCTGGTTATGTAATAGCTTTGGCAAAGCCATGTTGCCTGCTAATCCTCAACCAGGGATTACAAGAGATTACAAGAAAAACTAACAAAGGACAAGAGGACATAGTAGACCTTTGGCTATTGATAAAGACTGGACTGGAATAACTCTGAAAGTAGACCTGGACTGAGAGCAGGTCAAGATTGACATTTGAGGAGATGTGGATATTGTTGCTGACCATGTGCCCCGGGATCTGGAGAGGAACATGAACAAATCTTGTTGACATCTTGGCTATAATTGTTTTAAAAATCATAATTTCTCTAATTAAAAAATAACTTATTTTCTATGAATGAAAGTTGTATAGTTCACACAGATGGAAGTTATGGCATTGATCTGTTTAGAATAAAATTATCTTCGATCTGTGCCCGGCTGGATTTCCCCTTCATTAATGTGGATTTTTTACTGTAAGAAAGAGTGACAGTGGCCAATATCACGCCCCAAATCTCTAATACTGTCCCAAACAGCCGAGGGAAGATATGAAGCATCAAAACTCCATTAATGACAATCATTTTAGTGTCAGGAAATGGAAATGGCTTTCATTCAGTAAACATTCAACTCGTGTTCAATGTATCCTACACATTAATGTACATTAACCAGGAAACCCTGCTACTTCCAGCAAAATTACGTCCATTCTAGCCTCAAATGGTTCTGAATCATGCAACAGAATGTTGATCTGTATCTCTGGATATTCTTTGCAATCATCGGTAATGGCGGGGGGTGGGGGGGGGGGGGGGGGGGGGGAATGGATACAAAGAAACCCATTGAACTACAAAACCTTTAGCAGACCATGAGCATTTAAGTCTGGTTTTAGTGCCCTGGATCAACATATTTCAGCCATGTAAAACCGCCATTCATTATTAGTTTAGGACATCTTGTGGATGGAGTTATGAACCTATGGTTCTTTGCTAAAAAGAAATAAGGAATTACAGTCAGGACATTGTAATATAAGTGGCACACATACATATCTGTGAGAAGGTTCATTCCCTGTACACCACTGCTTGGCCCATCCTGCGAGGAGTCTTTCATCAACCGCGTATGTTCGCTTGTAAGAAATCTTATACAGCGTTTCAATGGTGCTTTCTGCTGGTACTTTAACAATTCGTAAAGGTTCGAAATAAACATTCCCTCGATAACCCTGCCACACCTTCAAGACAATATGAAAAACAGAGCACTCATGCAACAAATTGTTTCAAAGTTCAATGTGCAGGCTTTACGATTTCTGGACATTTACTCAGCTCAACTTGCACTTCAGTTTATATTAAATATTCTTCCCGATATTGTTAACCTGACGAGGCCATTGCCAAACAGGACAAGTGGATCAATACCCTCATTTTTAAATTTCCATTCGGATTCTTTTTTTTATACTGAATGTTTACTCTCACAAATCTTTGCGGTAATGTTTAATTTGCAGAGCAATTGCAGAATGATAGGAATATAGGAACAGGAGTAAACCATTCAGCTCCTCAACCTTATCCCACTTGGTGTCAGGGCTCAGATTGGTTCCAGGATGAGGGATGTGAGGGTCCTTCAAGGCACCGGTCCTACACCATTTCCTAATGTCCCAATATGCACTGTGATTCCAATGTAGTGTCAAACCGAGTTCACAAAGTGTTCACATGTCCATTGGAATGCAGACACTTTGGAAGCCTACCTGAACTTAAGTTAAATATTTGGAGAGAGAAAGGATTTTCAACTGTGCTCCCCAGCATCTAAAATTCAATAGTTGGTCACATGCCTGCACAGAGCGGTCTGTTAAACAAGACAATTAAATTAACAGCCTGGAAATGTAAAAAGGGTAGTGTCTGGATGAAACCCACAGGCAATTTGAAGTTACATTTTAGGTTCCGAGATAAAGTTGGCAGCGCGATTACTTTCAGATCAGTTTCAAGGGCCACCAGGCGCCTGATGCATAACTCTCACTGTGACAAATATATTGGATTATAAACATTTGGCCATTTAAGGGTTAAAAGCCAGAGTTAGAGTGTGTTTGACTGCAGTGGTCATGTTTTTAAAAGAACCATGTTTTGCAAGACCAGTGAGCCTTTAGGAGCCAGAGGTGAAATTGACCAGTAAAACACCTGGACTAATGTATTGTTGTTTGGCTAGGGGGAGTCCCTGGGGAGTTAATATGTTTTCAGCCTGGGGAGTTAATGTGTTTTCAGCCTGGGGAGATGATGTCTTTGCTGGGTGGAGCTAAGGCATTCGGGCATTTTGAGAAAGCTTTTTGAGTTGAGTTCAGATCTGGCTAACCCTTTAGACCACAAATAAAGTCTTTTGCTCTCACGGTAGTTGGATAAAAAAATATATTAATAGTATTTAAAGCAGTGGAGACTTGTCCGAGGACAAGGGAGAAGCTGACACAATCTTGTTGAAGCAGCTTTTTGAAGACATCCAGCCAGAGTTTGCTGGGGTTTTAACAGGAGCCAGATCTGTTCTGGAAAGTAAGTATTACTCTGTGCCATTGGGATGTAGGGTGGATTGAGAGCTGTATGTGTTCTTTCCTGTTTAATTGGGAATAGAGATAGTAATTGAGGGTATTGTATTCACTGTGTTGAGTAGTATTGTTTAAGGTGTAATTGTAAGCTATTTTCGGGTTTGATGTTAAATAATTTAACACTTTGTCAGTAAGAAAGTTTTGGTCCAGTATCTGAGTCGTTGTTGGGGATTGTAATATCACACAGTTGAGAAGGAAAGAATTGATATTTACGTAGCACCTCTCATGATCTCAGGACATCACAAAGTACGTGATAGCCAATTCAACATTTTTAAGTATAGTCACTGTGGTAATGTAGGAAAAGCAGCAACTAAGTTTCACACAGCAAGATTCCACCAACAGTAATGTCATATGAGGTTAACTCAATTTATGGTGTTCGTCCTGGAGAAATAATGACCAGGACACCTGGGAGCACTGTCCTGTTGTTCTTGCAAAGGATCACCAGCATCCACTAGACAGGGATTAAAATCAAATCCAAAAGACAGCATTTCCGACAGTGCACTTCTCCCTCTGTACTGATGTGTCAGCCTAAATCTTGCTCAAGTCTCTGGCATGAGACTGACAAACTCCTGAAATAGGTCTGAGAATGCTCCTGACTGAGCCACAACATATACCAATGTTACATTTGCTGGAGTCACTCTCAGCTCCACCAAGTGTTCATCTCAGAGAATTTTGCAGGTTGCTGCTGGTTGCACACGCCCTCTGCTTTCAGAGTTGGCATCCTCACTCACTAAAATCAATGTTTGGGAATCTTTGGCTGTGTTTATAATGTCACTTCTGTTTCAATGGAAAGTGATAGAGGTCGTGCATCAAACCAATCTTGGTGTTAAAACCGTGAGATGTGAGATTGCCATCCAGGTTGTGTCAAACTTTTCCTAATCCACCCTTGGGTGTGTCAAATAAAATGACCTTTTATTCACACAAATTGTGCATTTATTTAAAAACATTCAATCCCCTGGCTCGCAGCAAAGTAAACGGAGTAGAGATACATTTGCATGTTAGATTAATCAGCAGCTATTTCTTCCAAGTGGGATATTTACTTTCTTCCCCTTTTAAATCTTGCAATTTTAAAGAGTTTTAAAACATTATTTTTTTATTCAGTGTTGCCATGTTTCATTCTCACAATTAGTCATGCTATAACAAGCCAAGCAAAGTTAGACTGAAGATTGATTTAATTACTCTTAAGAGTCTATCCCACTTTAATACTTGAGTGCTGGCTCTTAAGTTCTCAGTTAAGAGGATTATCCTTGCAAAGTCTCAAAGAGATGAAACAGATGATTAATTAAGTCGTGTATAGATTTGAAGAACCCTTGGCGGTAAACCACAGCATTTGCTTGTGAGACATGGTTAAACAGCATAATTGTTGAAATGTTTTTTAATCTTAAATTCACGGATCCTCGATTGTGGAAGACAAGAATTCATGATTTAAAGAGCAAAATATTTCTCTGGGCTTCAGACTTACTTTTAGGGGGCGCAGTGAATTTGTTGAATCTTGAGAGGTGGGATACTGTGTATTTCGGTAGTAATGTTGCTCCAAGGCTCTGCACAATAAAGGCAAACATGTCTCACATTTTTGTGCTCAATAAGCCATTCTTCTCTGAAGCTGCCTGATCTTAACAATGTCAATGAAAATATATAATATATATTCTTTTAGCTAGGTGTACCATCTCGCAGTCGTTTAACATGCTATGTCTATGACTCTACAAGCCTCTTCTCTCTATTTGGGAAATAGTTTTTTAACTATTAGTTCATTGTATAATTAAATAGAACAATTGACAGTTTTATCTTGGCGATGTTTTTTTAAAAAGTCTCACTCACAATTTGTTATGAAACCGTCTTTTGTTGCTCCTCAGCATCATGGCAAGTGTCCAATATGAAGATCTGCAAAAGGTTTCAACAGTTCCCTCAGATAGTTTCATGGTCGGATTCTCAATCTAAGAAATGCTGCAATTGGAGGCAGAGCAGAGAGGTGGTCATTCAACCACCCAGTCCATGCTTGCACTCTGTGGAGTAATCCAGTCAGTCCCGTTCACCCACTCTATCCCCATGGCTTTGCAAGTTTATTTCTCTCAGGTGCATCCAATTTCCTTTTGAAATTATTCATCCCGTCTCTACTTTCACCACCCCCACAGGCAGCACGTTCCACAACATTGCCGCTCACTCATCCAAATAAAGTTCTCCCTCACATCCTTATCATATCTCTTGCCAAAAACTTAAATTGTATCCCCTGCTTCTTGTACCATCAGCTAAAGGGAGCAGATAATATTTATTATCTAAACCTTGTCAATCTTGTGAACCTCTATCAAATCCCCTTTATTAACAAGGAGAGCAGCCCCAGTTGCTTTAATCTAACTTTGTAGCTGAAATCCCTCATCTGTGGAAGCATCCTGGTAAATCTCCTTTGCGCACTCTCAAGGAGCCTCACACCTGACCAGATCTGGGGTTCATTGTGGTCGAAGCAGAAATGAAAAGCAGGGCCTGTACTGCGCTGTATTGTTCTATGTTCTATGTATAAAACTTTACCACAACTTCCCTGTGATTTAATAAATTCCTGGACATGATGCAGTGTAGATACACATGGAAAATTGCACCAGCCACATTGTGAAGCTTGTGATGTTTCTCCGCTGATACTTAGATGCATAGAATCCCCACAGTACAGGAGGAGGCCACTCGGCCCATCGAGTCTGCACCAACCCTCTGAAAGAGCACCCTCCTAGGCCCACTCCCCTGCCCCATCCCCACCTAACCTTCACATCTTTGGACACAAAGGGGCAACTTAGCGTGGCCAATCCACCTAACCTGCACATCTTTGGACCGTGGGAGGAAACCGGAGCATCCGGAGGAAACCCACGCAGACACGGGGAGAAAGTGGAAAGTCCACACAGACAGTCACCCGAAGCTTGAATTGAACCTGGGTCCCTGGCACTGTAAGGCAGCAGTGCTACCCACAGTGCCACCGTGCCATCCCATGTAACCCTGCAAGTTTATTTCTCTCAAGTGCATCCAAGTGCTTGCCGCGCCCCTAGCCAAGCTGTTCTAGTACAGCTACAACAGTGGCATCTACCCAGCAATGTAGAAAATTGCCCAGGTGTGTCCTGTCCACAAGAAACAGGACAAATCCAACCCAGCCAATTATTGCCCTATCAGTCTCCTCTCCATCATCAGCATCAAGCGGCACTTACCCGGCAATAACCTGCTCACGGACACTCAGTTTGGGTTCCGCCAGGGTCACTCAGCCTTGGTTCAAACATGGACAAAAGAGCTGAATGCCACAGGTGAAGTGAGAGTGACTGCCCTTGACATCAAGGCAGTATTTGACCATGGTATGGTATCAAGGAGCCCGAGCTAACCTGGTGTCAATGGGAATCAGGGGGAGTCGTACCTGGCACACAGGAATGTGGTTGTGATGGTTGGAGGTCAATCATCTCAGCTCCAGGACATCACTGCAGGAGTTCCTCAGAGAAATGTCCCAGGCCCAACTATCTTCATCTGCTTCATCAATGACCTCCGTTCCATCATAAGGTCAGAAGTGGGGATGTTCAGCACCATTCGCAATTCCTCAGACAATGAAGCAGCCATGCCCAAATACAGCAAGACGAGGACAATTTCCAGGCTTGGGCTGACAAATGGCAAGGTACATTTGCACCACACAAGTGCCAGGCAATGACCATGTCCTACAAGAGGGGATCTAACCATCGCCCCTTGACATTCAATGTCATTACCTTCGCTGAATCCCCCACAATCAACATCCTGGGGGTTACCATTGATCAGAAACTGAACTGGACTAGCCACATTAATGCTGTGGCTACCAGAGCAAGTCAAAGGCTAGGAATCCTACAGTGAGTAACTCACCTCCTGACCCTCCCAAAGCCTGTCCTATAAGGCACAAGTCAGGACTTCAATGGAATACTCTCTACTTGCCTGGATGAGCGCAGCTCCAACAACACTTAAGACGCTCAACACCATCCAGGACAAAGCAGCCGCTTCCACAAACATTCAAACCCACCACCACCGACAAACAGCGGCAGCCGTGTGCACCATCTACAAGATACACTGCAAGAACTCGCCAAGGTTCCTGAGACAGCACCTTCCAAACCCACAACCACTTCCATCTAGAAGGACAAGGGCAGCAAGTCGTCTCACACAACTTTTCACCATTTGGCTCATTGTCCTGGAAATGGTTCTCCGGAGGGTCTATCCGCAGGTCGAGTTCCAAACTCCGTTAAATGTAAAAAGGGGGTGGTGAGGTGCAGCAGGTAACATTCCCGCCTGAGCCAGAAAGTCCAGTCCTGGGGCCAAGGACGGTCTGCTCATAACAGGTTGAGTATCAACTTGTAAATTCTTGCATATTATGTTAATGACAGGTGGTAACAGCAGGAGAGTGTGCTGGTCAATCCTGGGAAGAGAATTGAAGTCACTGCCATCACTATGTTCAGCTGCAGGCTATAATCTCTATAACGCGTTAACAACCGAAGTGGAGTAGTTTACATTCCTGCATGAATAATAACCCTAAACCCCATCAGCTTCACTGATCAACTGAGTTAAACACCGTGTGCCAAATCCATTATTTCAGATGAAGGGTGGACTGAAGAAAAGTGGCGATAAATAATAAAGTATTAGTTTAAACTTTTCCAATTTCCGACAATTGACGGGCCCAGAACTAAATCAATATTGTGAGAGTTTAAAACAAAAAGATTAACGTTAAATGACTGACCTGCAGTTACACCTTCCTCTGCAGACAGGGAAACTGTGTCAATTTCCCCTCCCTGTTCGAACAGTTTGGATAGATACTGCTGAGAATAACATGTTCTGTGCCCATTACACGATGAGTGGGTACTTAAAAAGCAGAATTTCTAACTTGCAAACAATTCGATTTGGGTTTGTGTGTGTACCTGAACCACACAAGGTATTACTCAGTGTGACAAAGCAAAGATTATAAACTAACAAATTACTTCAAAATTTGACATAATTGCCTCTTGCATTAAAGCGGCAATAGTATTCAGAATGGTCAATCGAAACACATTCATATTGTTGTCCAACTTCTCATCCAGAACAGAAAGGTGTTTCCATGAAATGTTCAGTTCCCTTGGTCTGATTGGCTTGTGTATCGTCGACCTCCACCGCGCTTAGAATTAATATGAGAAAGGGGTCATTAATTCACCACTTGCCTTAAGAATGAGAAAGATAGTGAGGGTTGAACTAAATAATTGGAAACTTTTACCGGCTTTCTTGAAGAACTGCGTCTGTAACAAGGCCAGAGAAGTTTACATTCTGGGCTGCCAAAAAATTGTGTTGGCACATTCAATAATCCTCTTCCTTAGCAACAATGCTGCTTCTGCAGAGCTGGTACAACACAGTGCACCATTCCTCTGTCACTGTGCGTGCTGACAAGAAGAGGCCTTGTGGTGGGCACAGTGTGAATGGTCACACAGAAGGAGCCCAATGAATCTGTCCTTTTCTTACGGGCTAATTGCAAGAGTAACTCAGCTAATTCCACTCCCTGTCCTTTAAAAGCCATGATTAAATCCACTGCCACCACTCTCTCGGGCAGCTGTTCCAGTTCCTAACTGCTTGAACATAGATGTGGAGATGCCGGCGTTGGACTGGGGTGAGCACAGTACGAAGTCTTACAACACCAGGTGAAAGTCCAACAGGTTTGTTTCGATGTCACTAGCTTTCGGAGCACTGCTCCTTCCTCAGGTGAATGAAGAGGTATGTTCCAGAAACACATATATAGACAAATTCAAAGATGCCAAACAATGCTTGGAATGCGACCATTAGCAGGTGATTAAATCTTTACAGATCCAGAGATGGGGTAACCCCAGGTTAAAGAGGTGTGAATTACATCAAGCCAGGACAGTTGGTAGGATTTCGCAGGCCAGATGGTGGGGGATGAATGTAATGTGACATGAATCCCAGGTCCCGGTTGAGGCCGCACTCATGTGTGCGGAACTTGACTATAAGTTTCTGCTCGGCGATTCTGCGTTGTCGCGCGTCCTGAAGGCCGCCTTGGAGAACGCTTACCCGGAGATCCGAGGCTGAATGCCCTTGACTGCTGAAGTGATCTCCGACTGGAAGGGAACATTCCTGCCCGGTGATTGTTGCGCGATGTCCGTTCATTCGTTGTCGCAGCGTCTGCATGGTCTCGCCAATGTACCACGCTTCGGGACATCCTTTCCTGCAACGTATGAGGTAGACAATGTTGGCCGAGTCGCACGAGTACGTACCGCGTACCTGGTGGGTGGTGTTCTCACGTGTAATAGTGGTATCCATGTCGATGATCAGGCACATCTTGCAGAGATTGCCATGGCAGGGTTGTGTGGTGTCGTGGTCACTGTTCTGAAGACTGGGTAGTTTGCTGCAAACAATGGTTCGTTTGAGGTTGCGCGGTTGTTTGAAGGCAAGTAGTGGGGGTGTGGGGATGACCTTGGCAAGATGTTCTTCGTCATCAATGACGTGTTGAAGGCTGTGAAGAAGATGACGTAGTTTCTCCGCTCCGGGGAAGTACTGGACGACGAAGGGTATTCTGTCAGCTGTGTCCCATGTTTGTCTTCTGAGGAGGTCGATGCGGGTTTTCGCTGTGGCACGTTGGAACTGTCGATCGATGAGTCGAGTGCCATATCCCGTTCGTACGAGGGCATCTTTCAACGTCTGTAGATGTCTGTTACGCTCCTCCTCGTCTGAGCGGATCCTGTGTATACGGAGCGCTTGTCCATAGGGGATGGCTTCTTTAATGTGTTTAGGGTGGAAGCTGGAGAAGTGGAGCATCATGAGGTTATCCGTGGGTTTGCGGTAAAGCGAAGTGCTGAGGTGACCATCCTTGATGGAGACGAGTGTGTCCAAGAATGCAACTGATTTTGGAGAGTAGTCCATGGTGAGTCTGATGGTTGGATGGAACTTATTAATGTCATCGTGTAGTCGTTTCAGTGATTCTTCGCCGTGGGTCCAAAGGAAAAAAATGTCATCGATGTATCTGGTGTATAACGTCGGTTGAAGGTCCTGTGCGGTGAGTAGGTCCTGTTCAAACTTGTGCATGAAGATGTTGGCGTATTGGGGTGCAAATTTGGCCCCCATGGCTGTTCCGTGCGTCTGGATGAAGAACTTGTTGTCGAAGGTGATGACGTTGTGATCCAGAATGAAGCGGATGAGTTGCAGAATTGCGTCTGGAGATTGGCAGTTGTCGGTGTTGAGTACTGAGGCTGTTGCAGCAATGCCGTCGTCATGGGGGATGCTGGTGTAGAGTGCCGAGACGTCCATTGTGACGAGGAATGTTCCTGGTTCAACTGGTCCATGGGTGCTGAGTTTCTGTAGGAAGTCCGTCGTGTCGCGACAGAAGCTGGGCGTACCTTGTACGATGGGTTTCAAGATGCCCTCGATGTAGCCAGAGAGGTTCTCACACAAGGTCCCATTGCCTGAAACGATAGGGCGGCCTGGTGTGTTGGCCTTATGTATTTTTGGGAGGCAGTAGAGATCTCCAATGCGGGGAGTACGTGGGATGAGAGCACGTAGGGTGCTCTGAAGATCTGGATCCAAGGTCTTGATCAGTCTGTTAAGTTGGCGGATGTGTTCCTTGGTCGGATCTGCGGGTAACTGTCTGTAGTGTTCTTGGTTGTTCAGTTGTCGGTATACTTCTTTGCAGTAGTCCGTTCTGTTCAGTACAACAGTGGCCCCTCCTTTGTCTGCTGGTTTGATGACGATGCTGCGGTTGGTCTTGAGAGCGTGGATGGCATTGCGTTGTGCTTGGGTGACGTTCGGGGCTGTCTTGTGAATGCGACTGATGAATCTGGCATTGACGCGACTCCTGACGGCTTGAGCATACATGTCGAGTCTAAGGCAGCGGCCTTCCAGAGGGGTCCAATTCGACTCTTTCCTCTTCGGTTGCCGCACCGCAGATCTCTCGGTCTGCTGTTCCGGTTTATTGGTAGTCTGCTTGGGTTCGCTGTTGGACTCTTGGGGTCTGTGGAAGAATTCCCAGAGCCTCATTCGCCTGATGAATTCCTCCGTGTCTGCCGCGAGACTGATGGGGTCCATTTTGGTGGTGGTGCAGAAATTGAGCCCTCTGCTGAGGACTTCGATTTCGTCTGGTTGAAGGGTGTAGTCTGACAAGTTGACAATAGATTTCCCTGTATTCTTTTCTACTGTGGCACCGGGGGTGGCTTGGTTGCTGCCGATGGTGATGCCAAGTTTCTCAAGCTTTCTGTTCTTGGTGTGCATATAGGTGGCATAGTATTGTTGTCTCATCTGTTTGGCGGTGTTCCGCAGCTGGTCTGCTGCATCCTGAGCGCATGTTGAGAATATGGCCTCTATCTTGGTTTCCAGGTTGCGTCGTCTGCTGTAGAGCTGGCGGACGAGGTGGTTGAGGAGTGTGAGAGAAGTGCGACGGCAGAGTCTCTCAGCGTAGTCTGTGTTGTAGGTCGACTTGAGTGGGTTTGTGATCTGTAGCCCTTTCGGGATCTTGTCTGCTTTCTTGCATCTTTGTAGAAACTTAATGTTAGTGTCTATATGCGCGATCTTCCTGGAGATCCTCTCCACTTTGAGCCGGCAGTTTGCGGTGTCGATGGTAGCCATGATGTGGAGATGCCGGCGTTGGACTGGGGTGAGCACAGTACGAAGTCTTACAACACCAGGTTAAAGTCCAAAAGGTTTGTTTCGATGTCACTAGCTTTCGGAGCGCTGCTCCTTCCTCAGGTGAATGAAGAGGTATGTTCCAGAAACACATATATAGACAAATTCAAAGATGCCAAACAATGCTTGGAATGCGACCATTAGCAGGTGATTAAATCTTTACAGACTTGAACATAGAACATAGAACATAGAACATTACAGCGCAATACAGGCCCTTCGGCCCTCGATGTTGCGCCGACCTGTGAAACCACTCTAAAGCCCATCTACACTATTCCCTTATCGTCCATATGTCTATCCAATGACCATTTGAATGCCCTTAGTGTTGGCGAGTCCACTACTGTTGCAGGCAGGGCATTCCACGCCCTTACTACTCTCTGAGTAAAGAACCTACCTCTGACATCTGTCCTATATCTATCTCCCCTCAATTTAAAGCTATGTCCCCTTGTGCTAGACATCACCATCCGAGGAAAAACGCTCTCACTGTCCACTCTATCCAATCTTCTGATCATCTTGTATGCCTCAATTAAGGCACCTCTTAACCTTCTCTCTAACGAAAACAGCCTCAAGTCACTCAGCCTTTCCTCATAAGATCTTGCCTCCGTACCAGGCAACATTCTGGTAAATCTCCTCTGCACCCTTTCCAATGCTTCCACATCCTATAATGCAGCGACCAGAATTGCACGCAATACTCCAAATGCGGCCGCACCAGAGTTTTGTACAGCTGCAACATGACCTCATGGCTCCGAAACTCAATCCCTCTACCAATAAAAGCTAACACACCTTACGCCTTCTGAACAACCCTCTCAACCTGAGTGGCAACTTTCAGGGATCTATGTACATGGACACCGAGATCTCTTTGCTCATCCACACTGCCAATAATTTTACCATTAGCCCAGTACTCTGTCTTCCTGTTATTCCTTCCAAAATGAATCACCTCACACTTTTCTGCATTAAACTCCATTTGCCACCTCTCAGCCCAGCGCTGCAGCTTATCTATGTCCCTCTGTAACTTGTAACACCTTCCGCACTGTCCACAACTCCACCGACTTTAGTGTCAGCCTTCTACGCCCTCTTCCAGGTCACTTATAAAAATGACAAACAGCAGTGGCCCCAAAACAGATCCTTGTGGTACACCACTAGTAACTGGACTCCAGTCTGAACACTTCCCATCAACCACCACCCTTTGTCTTCTTCCAGCTAGCCAATTTCTGATCCAAACTGCTAAATCTCCCTGAATCCCATGCCTCCGTACTTTCTGCAGTAGCCTACCGTGGGGAACCTTATCAAACGCTTTACTGAAATCCATATACGCCACATCAACTGCTTTATCCTCATCCACCTGTTTGGTCACCTTCTCAAAGAACTCAATAAGGTTTGTGAGGCACGACCTACCCTTCACAAAACCGTGATGACTATCTCTAATCAAATTATTCCTTTCCAGATGATTATACATCCTGTCTCTTATAAACCTTTCCAAGATTTTGCCCACAACAGAAGTAAGGCTCACTGGTCTATAGTTACCGGGGTTGTCTCTACTCCTCTTCTTGAACAAGGGGACAACATTTGCTATCCTCCAGTCTTCTGGCACTATTCCTGTAGACAAAGATGACTTAAAGATCAAAGCCAACGGTTCAGCAATCTCCTCCCTAGCTTCCCAGAGAATCCTAGGATAAATCCCATCCGGCCCAGGGGACTTATCTATTTTCACACTTTCCAGAATTGCTAACACCTCCTCCTTATGAACTTCAAGCCCTTCTAGTCTAGTAGCCTGAATCTCAGTATTCTCCTCGACAACATTGTCTTTTTCCTGTGTGAATACTGATGAAAAATATTCAGTTAACACCTCTCCTATCTCCTCACACTCCACACACAACTTCCCACTACTGTCCTTGACTGGCACTTGTTGCTAACTTTGCCTTAGTTTAATTGCTCTGTTTTATCACCTTTGCTCTTGAGTCGCCAGGTATCTTTCTGATACCGCCACGTGGTTCAAGTCCGAGTAATGATCAATAATCCAATACACCGCTTAGTAAGATTTAAATCAAAGCACATTTATTCTACACAGTAATCGCTACTTATGTACAAATTCTATGTCTAAGCTACTTCTACAGCTAACAGGCCAATACTTAACTTGGAACTGGCCCACCAGGTCAGGGAAACGAATGGCCTTTCGTTCGGGTTCTGAGCCTGCGGGATTCGAAGTTGGTACGGATTGGTAGCTAGGAGCGCCTATCTCGTAGCGAGCGTTGAAGTAAGACTTACAGTTTTTGAGCGGTTGTTGAAGAATGAAGCGAGCTGGAAGAGAGAGCGCCTTGAACTTGGGGCTCAATTATTATAGTCCCCAGGGGCTTCCCGCCTTTCGGGGCGGACCCTGTACCTGGTCCAAAGTGATTGGATTTTGTCCTAATCGCTTGGTTCGATTTTCTCCAATGCTGAAGCAGTTCCCTGATCGATGGGCGGTCCTGAGGTGGTCGTTCACCTCCCATTGTGTCGGCTTCTGCTGGCGCCGAAGAGTCTGGTTTTGCTTTGTGTGTCTAAATGTTGCTTATTGTTCCCGGGGATTGCTCATTAGTATGCAGATGGCTGGTGTTTTGTTATGCTGATGGTTGCTGGTGTCGATCTTGTCTGGCCTTTCCAGAGGTAAATACACAGCCAACCTGCAGCTGCTCGTTTTTGTCCTGTTGGCTGACTTTCCCATCAGCCTTTCCGTTCACCATTTTAAATCGGGAGTTGGCCATTTTAAGTGGCTACACCCTACTCTTACCCTAATCATTCTTTTATTCCTGACATATCCATGGAAAGCTTTAGGGTTATTCTTGATCCTACCTGCCAAAGACTTCTCATGTCCCCTCCTGGCTCTTCTTAGCTCACTCTTTAGGTCCTTCCTAGCTAACTTATAACTCTTGAGCGCCCTTACTGAACCTTCATGTCTCATCTTTACATAAGCCTCCTTCTTCCTCTTGACAAGTGTTTCGACTGCTTTAGTAAACCACGGTTCCCTCGCTCGACCACTTCCTCCGTGCCTGACAGGTACATACTTATCAAGGACACGCAGTAGCTGTTCCTTGAACAAGCTCCACATTTCCATTGTGCCCATCCCCTGCAGTTTTCCTCTCCATCCGATGTATCCTAAGTCTTGCCTCATCGCATCATAATTGCCTTTCCCCCAGATATAACTCTTGCCCTGCGGTATATACCTATCCCTTTCCATCACTAAAGTAAACGTAATCGAATTGTGGTCACTATCACCAAAGTGCTCACCTACCTCCAAATCTAACACCTGTTCTGGTTCATTACCCAGTACCAAATCCAATATGGCCTCGCCTCTCGTTGGCCTATCTACATACTGTGTCAGGAAACCCTCCTGCACACATTGGACAAAAATGGACCCATCTAAAGTACTCGAACTATAGCGTTTCCAGTCAATATTTGGAAAGTTAAAGTCCCCCATAACAGCTACCCTGTTGCTTTCGCTCCTATCCAGAATCATCTTTGCAATCCTTTCCTCTACATCTCTGGAAAACCCCTAACAGGGTGACCTCTCCTTTCCTGTTTTTAACCTGAGCCCATACTACCTCAGTAGACGAGTCCTCATCAAACGTCCTTTCTGCCACCGTAATACTGTCTTTGACTAACAATGCCACCCCTCCCCCTCTTTTACCACCTTCCCTGAGCTTACTGAAATATCTAAACCCCGGCACCTGCAACAACCATTCCTGTCCCTGCTCTATCCATGTCTCCGAAATGGCCACAACATCGAAGTCCCAGGTACCAGCACATGCCGCAAGTTCACCCACCTTGAAGAAGACACACTTTAAACCACCTTCCTGCCTGCCGGTACACTCCTGCAACTTTGAAACCGTACTCATGACCTCACTACTCTCAACCTCCTGTATACTGGAGCTACAATTCAGGTTCCCAAGCCCCTGCTGAACTAGTTTAAACCCTCCCGAAGAGCATTAGCAAATTTGTCCCCCAGGATATTGGTACCCCTCTGGTCCAGGTGTAGACCATCCCGTTTGTAGAGGTCCCACCGACCCCAGAATGAGCCCCAATTATCCAGAAATCTGAAACCCTCCCTCCTGCACCATCCCTGTAGCCATGTGTTCAACTCCTCTCTCTCCCTATTCCTCGTCTCGCTATCACGTGGCACGGGTAACAACCCAGAGATAATAACTCTGTTTGTCCTAGATCTAAGTTTCCACCCTAGCTCCCTGAATTCCTGCCTTACATCCTATCCCTTTTCCTACCTATGTCGTTGGTACCTATGTGGACCACGACTTGGGCTGCTCCCCCTCCCCCTTAAGGATCCCGAAAACACGATCCGAGACATCACGCACCCTGGCACCTGGGAGGCAACACACCAACCGTGAGTCTCTTTCGTTTCCACAGAATCTACTATCTATCCCCCTAACTATGGAGTCTCCAATGACTAATGCTCTACTCCTCTCCCCCTTCCCTTCTGAGCAACAGGGACAGACTCTGTGCCAGAGACCTGTACCCCATGGCTTACCCCTGGTAAGTCATCCCCCCAACAGTATCCAAAGCAGTATACTTGTTACTAAGGGGAACGGCCACAGGGGATCCCTGTACTGACTGCTTCCTCCCAGCCCCTCTCACCGTCACCCATCTATCTTTATTCTTCGGAGTAACTACATCCCTGAAGCTTCTATCTATGACCACCTCTGCCTCCCGAATGATCCGAAGTTCATCCAGCTCCAGAACGCGGTTTCTGAGGAGCTGGAGATGGGTACACTTCCCACAGATGAAATCAGCAGGGACACTGACGGCGTCCCTCACCTCAAACATTCTGCAGGAGGAACATTGCACTACCTTCCCTGCCATCCCCTCTAGATAAAAAAAGAAAAAGAAAGAAAGAGCTTACCTGCTATTCACTCCCCATCTCAGCAAGCACTCACTCAGCAGCCTCTGCGCCCCGCACGATAATACCTGAGGGAAAATAAAATAAAAACTACTTACCAGTCACCAGCCAATCCCTTACCTGCAGGCTGTGATGTCACGGTTCAACTTCTTTCTACTTCTACCTGCCCTCGAGCCTTCCTCTTGATCTTTACAGCGGTTGTTGCTTTTTGATGTGGAGATGCTGGCGTAAGAAGTGAGCACAGTAAGAAGTCTTACAACACCAGGTTAAAGTCCAACATGTTTGTTTCAAACACTAGCTTTTGGAGCACTTCTCCTTCCTCAGGTGAATGAAGAGGTATGTTCCAGAAACATATAAATAGACAAATTCAAAGATGCCAGACAATGCTTAGAATGTGAGCATTAACAGGTGATTAAATCTTTACAGATCCAGAGATGGGGTAACGCCAGGTTAAAGAGGTGTGAATTGTCTCAAGCCAGGACAGTTGGTAGGATTTCGCAAGCCCAGGCCAGATGGTGGGGGATGAATGTAATGCGACATGAATCCCAGGTCCCGGTTGAGGCCGCACTCATGTGTGTGGAACTTGACGATAAGTTTCTGCTCGGCGATTCTGCGTTGTTGCGGGTCCTGAAGGCCGCCTTGGGCTTACCCGGAGATCAGAGGCTGAATGCCCTTGACTGCTGAAGTGTTCCCCGACTGGAAGGGAACATTCCTGCCTGGTGATTGTCGTGTGATGTCCGTTCATTCGTTGTCGCAGCGTCTGCATGGTTTCGCCAATGTACCACGCTTCGGGACATCCTTTCCTGCAGCGTATGAGGCAGACAATGTTGGCTGAGTCGCACGAGTATTTTCCGCGTACCTGGTGGGTGGTGTTCTCACGTGTAATGGTGGTATCCATGTCGATGATCTGGCACGTCTTGCAGAGTTTGCCATGGCAGGGTTGTGTGGTGTCGTGGTCACTGTTCTGAAGGCTGGGTAGTTTGCTGCAAACAATGGTTTGTTTGAGGTTGCGCGGTTGTTTGAAGGCAAGTAGTGGGGGTGTGGGGATGACCTTGGCAAGATGTTCATCTTCATCGATGACGTGTTGAAGGCTGCGAAGAAGATGTCGTAGTTTCTCTGCTCCACGAAAGTACTGGATGACGAAACGTACTCTGTCGGTTGTGTCCCGTGTTTGTCTTTTGAGGAGGTCGGTGTGGATTTTTGCTGTGGCGCGTTGGAGCTGGGCTTGCGAAATCCTACTAACCGTACTGGCTTGACACAATTCACACCTCTTTAACCTGGAGTTAACCCATCTCTGGATCTGTAAAGATTTAATCACCTGCTAATGCTCGCATTCTAAGCATTGTCTTGCATCTTTGAATTTATCTATATATATGTTTCTGGAACAAAGCTCTTCATTCACCTGAGGAAGGAGCAGTGCTCCAAAAGCTAGTGTTTGAAACAAACATGTTGAACGTTAACCTGGTGCTGTAAGACTTCTTACCTTTTTTTTGGTTAGAGGAGGGGGTAGGGAGGGAAACACTGAAGAAGTGTTTGTGGTTTAACCATCACTTGACAACAGCTCCTCCACAAACCACCTTCAAGTTAGGGTGACTACAACGGACGCATGCAACTTTCCCAAGCAACAGCCAATCAGCAACTCCGCTCTACTGCCCTCTGCTGGATGCTTGTCTTCACTTGAACAGCTAGGGTCTCTTGCACAGGTACACCTTCAAGTTAGGGTGACCACAACAGATGTATGCAAATTTCCCCCGCAACAGCCAATCAGCAGCCCCACTCTACTGCCCTCTGAAGGATGCTTGTCTTCACTTGAACAGCTAGGTCTCTTGCACAGGTACATCTTCAAGTTAGGGTGACCACAATGGACATATGCAAATTTCCCCCACAGCAGCCAATCAGCAGCTCCGCTCTACTGCCCTCTGCTTGAGACATATTTTTTAAAAATTCCTCATACCACCATTGGTTACACATGAATTAAAAGCTGATATCAGCCACTTGGCCCCTCCAACCAGTTCCACCGTTCAATATGATTATGACTGATCTAATTGTAATCTCAATTCCATATTCCCTCCCCCACACATACCCCAATGACCTTTCACTCCTTCAAGAATCTATTTACCTCTGCCTTACAAATACTCAAAGACTCTGTTTCCACCACATTTTGAAGAAGAGAGTTCCAAACTCTCACAACCCTCTGAGAGAAATCTTTTTCCTCCTCATCTCTGCCTTCAATGGATGACCCCTTATTTTGTTCTTTGCCATTCATCTTAAATCAATGTCTTCTGGAAGTTTCATCGAGTTTTGTCTGGAGGGAAGAACTTCCCTGGAAACTCTTACAGTGATAGTCATTGGAGGATGAGAAGTTACCTGGCTGGAATAGAGAAAAGGCAGCAAGCCATTGGGAGCTGAGAATAACTTTGGACTGGTTCATGCAGGGTGAAGCATCCACTTAAGGGACAATGTAAAATCAAACCGGGAAGGAGGAGTTTTGGTCATTTTGAAAGGTTAATGAGGAAAGCTTTCTGTAGTTCAGAGTGTAAGTTGACTACAGAAATAGTGTTTCGTGAATGTTGCTTTTAGTTTGTTTGTTACAGTATAAGTCTGAAAACATGAAACTTTGTTGAGCCCGATTCTCCGGCCTCATTGAGCTCTAGCAAGAGTGCGACAAAGCTGGTGAATAGTGGGAGAGGCCAAAAACAAGATGCAACCGGCCCGCTCCTGTATGAAAAACGAGATCTCGCCGTAACCAATGGCAAGAAACCAATTATCACCACTTAAGCCTTATTTCCTATTTTTGCTAGTGCTTTTGGGAAGAGTTTAAAGTAGTTTGGTAAGGGGAAGGGACGCAGACTGATAGCAGAACAGGGCCACAGTATAACATAGAAAAGCAATCAGGTCAGAGGGAATACAGCAGGTAGTAAGTTTCAAGGAAGTAAGACAAGGCTATATGGGGCCTCTACTTTAATGGCAGGAGTCTTAAAGGTAAAACGGATGAGTAAAGGGTGATCATTGACACGTGTAATTATGATATCACAGAGACATGGTTGAGTGGGGCAGGATTGGAAGCTCAACATCCCGGGATACAGAATCTTCAGGCAAGACAGAGGAGGGGGTAAAAGAGGAGGAGACATTGCATTATTAGTTAAGGAGGCAGTTACTGTGGCAAGGAGCGATGATATCTTGGAAGGGGCATCAAATGAAGCTTTGTGGGTAGAGCTTAGGAAAGGGACATCTACGTTTCTAGGTGTTTATTATAGAACCCCCAGATAGTTAGTGGGAAATTGAAGAGCAAATATGTGCGCAATTCGTGGAGGAATGTAAAAATAATTAGAGGGTAATTATATTAGGTGATTTCAACTTTCCCAAAATTAATTGGGATAACCGTCATGTTAAGGGCTTAGATGGAGCAGAGTTCTTAAAATGTAAACAGGAGAACATTTTAACTCAATATGTAGAGGGTCCAACAAGGGATGGTGCAATGCTGGACCTAATTCTGGGGAATGAAGCCGGACAGGTGGTTGATGTGTTGGTGGGGGAGCATTTTGGTGATAGCGATCACAACATGGTTCAATTTAAATTTGTTATGGACAAAGAAATGGACAAGTTACAAAAAAAAGTTTTGGACTTGGAGAGTAGATTTTAACAAATTAAGAGTTACTTGTTGGGAAATTTACAGAAGAGCAGTGGGAGGGCGTTCAAAGAGGACATGGGGAGGATACAGGCCCAATACGTTCCCTCCAGGGTAATGGGAAGGTGTAACACGCCCAGAGAACCGTAGATGACCAGAGACATTCAGGAACAATGAGAAGGAAAAAGGCTTTTAACAAGTATAAGGGGCACCAGCTTGGGGGCGTTGATAAAGGCGCCTCTGCCGTTCCTGCCGGCACGGTACTCCACCAGACCCGTGGTGGTGGCGGCCCTGAGAGTCTGGGGGCAATGGAGGAAGCATGTGGGAGCGGAGGGAGCATCGGTCTAGTCTCCAATTTGTAATAATCACCGGTTTGCCCCGGGAAGGATGGACAGGGGGTTTCGGAGATGGCAGAGAGCAGGAATTGAGAGGATCGGGGATATGTTTATAGAGGGGAGCTTTCCTAGCTTGAGGGAGCTGGAGGAGAAATTCGGATTGGCGAGGGGAAACAAATTCAGGTACCTGTAGGTGCGGGACTCCCTACGCAGACAGGTCTCAACCTTCCCGCTCCTACCACCAAGGGGGATTCAGGACAGGGTAGTTTCCAGAGTGTGGGTGGGAGAAGGGAAGGTCTCTGACATCTATAAGGAACTCATGGGGTCAGAGGACACGCAGACTGAGGTGTTGAAGCGCAATTGGGAGGAGGAGTTAGGAGGAGAGACTGAGGATGCTCTCTGGGCGAATGCGTTGAGTAGAGTCAACGCATCCACTACATGTGCCAGGCTCAGCCTGACACAGTTTAAGGTCATTCATCGGGCTCACATGACAGTGGCCCAGCTGAGCAGGTTCTTTGGGGTAGAAGATAGGTGCGCAAGGTGTGTGTGTGGGTGGGGGGGGGGGCAGCAAACCATGTCCACATGTTCTGGACATGTCCAAAGCTCAGGGGATTCTGGCAGAGGTTTGCAGACGTCATGTCCACGGTGTTAAAAACAAGAGTGGTACCGAGTCCGGAGGTGGAGATTTTCGGGGTGTTGGAAGATCCGGGAATCCAGGAGGAGAAAGAGGCCGACGTTCTGGCCTTTGCTTCCCTGGTAGCCCGGAGTCGGATATTATTAACTTGGAGGGACTCAAAGCCCCCGAAGTCGGAGACCTGGCTATCTGACATGGCGAGAAAATCAAGTTCACCTTGAGAGGGTCACTGTTAGGGTTCGCCTAGGGCAACCGTTCGTCGACTTCCTTGCAGAAAATTAATCGTCAGCAGAAGGGGGGTTAGTTTAGCTTAGAGTAGAGGGCTGATAAAGGTGGGACCTGAAAGGGAGGAAGCAGACTTTTTGCACTGTGTTTATAGATTCACGTACATTGTTTATTTTCTCGTTGTTGTAAAACCAAAAATACCTCAATAAAATATTTATGAAAAAAAAACCAAGTATAAGGGGAGCAAGTCTGCAGAGGCATTAGTGGAGTACAGAAAGTGCAGGTTGGAGCTTAATAAATCAATTAGGAGAGCAAAGAGGGAATACGAGAAAGCTCTGGCTGGTAAAATAGGGAAAATCCTATTTTAAAATCTGCTTAGCTGTAGCAGACAGAGGGTGATGACAGACGGCTGCTTTAGTGTCTGGAAGCCAGTGACCAGTGGGGTATCACAGGGATCTGTGCTGGGCCCCCTATTGTTTGTCATTTATATAAATGATGTGGAGATGCCGGCGTTGGACTGGGGTGAGCACAGTAAGAAGTTTTACAACACCAGGTTAAAGTCCAACAGGTTTGTTTCGATGTCACTAGCTTTCGGAGCGCTGCTCCTTCCTCAGGTGAAAGAAGAGGTCTGTTCCAGAAACACATATATAGACAAATTCAAAGATGCCAGACAATGCTTGGAATACGAACATTAGCAGGTGATTAAATCTTTACAGATCCAGAGATGGGGTGACCCCAGGTTAAAGAGGTGTGAATTGCATCAAGCCAGGACAGTTGGTAGGATTTTGCAGGCCAGATGGTGGGGGATGAATGTAATGTGACATGAATCCCAGGTCCCGGTTGAGGCCGCACTCGTGTGTGCGGAACTTGGCTGTAAGCTTCTGCTCGGCGATTCTGCGTTGTCGCGCGTCCTGAAGGCCGCCTTGGAGAACGCTTACCCGGAGATCAGAGGCTGAATGCCCTTGACTGCTGAAGTGTTCCCCGACTGGAAGGGAACATTCCTGCCTGGTGATTGTCGCATGATGTCCATTCATTCGTTGTCACAGCGTCTGCATGGTCTCGCCAATGTACCACGCTTCGAGACATCCTTTCCTGCAGCGTATGAGGTAGACAACGTTGGCCGAGTCGCACGAGTATGTATCGCATACCTGGTGGGTGGTGTTCTCACGTGTAATGGTGGTATCCATGTCGATGATCTGGCACGTCTTGCAGAGATTGCCATGGCAGGGTTGTGTGGTGTCGTGGTCACTGTTCTGAAGGCTGGGTAGTTTGCTGCAAACAATGGTTTGTTTGAGGTTGCGCGGTTGTTTGAAGGCAAGTAGTGGGGGTTTGGGGATGACCTTGGCAAGATGTTCATCTTCATCAATGACGTGTTGAAGGCTGTGAAGAAGATGACGTAGTTTCTCCGCTCCGGGGAAGTACTGGACGACGAAGGGTATTCTGTCGGTTGTGTCCCATGTTTGTCTTCTGAGGAGGTCGGCGCAATTTTTTGCTGTGGCGCGTTGGAACTGTTGATCGATGAGTCGAGCGCCATATCCCGTTCGTACGAGGGCATCTTTCAACGTCTGTAGATGTCTGTTACGCTCCTCCTCATCTGAGCAGATCCTGTGTATACGGAGAGCTTGTCCATAGGGGATGGCTTCTTTAATGTGTTTAGGGTGGAAGCTGGAGAAGTGGAGCATCGTGAGGTTATCCATGGGTTTGCGGGAAAGCGAAGTGCTGAGGTGAACGTCCTTGATGGAGGCGAGTGTGTCCAAGAATGCAACTGATTTTGGAGAGTAGTCCATGGTGAGTCTGATGGTTGGATGGAACTTATTGATGTCATCGTGTAGTCGTTTCAGTGATTCTTCGCCGTGGGTCCAAAGGAAAAAAATGTCATTGATGTATCTGGTATATAACGTCGGTTGAAGGTCCTGTGCGGTGAGTAGGTCTTGTTCAAACTTGTGCATGAAGATGTTGCCGTATTGGGGTGCAAATTTGGTCCCCATGGCTGTTCCGTGCGTCTGGATGAAGAACTTGTTGTCGAAGGTGAAGACGTTGTGATCCAGAATGAAGTGGATGAGTTGCAGTATTGCGCCTGGAGATTGGCAGTTGTCGGTGTTGAGTACTGAGGCTGTTGCAGCAATGCTGTCGTCATGGGGGATGCTGGTATAGAGTGCTGGTTTATATAAATGACATAGATGACTATGTAGGGGATAGAATCAGTAAGTTTGTGGGATGACACAAAGATTGGCCGGGGGGTTAACAGTGAGGTTGAGTGTCTTGGGTTACAGGACGATGTAGACGGGATGGTCAAATGGGCAGAAAGGTGGCAGATGGAATTTAACCCTAAAAAGTGTGAGGTGATACACTTTGGAAGGAGTAATTTAACAAGGAAGTATTCAATGAATGGCACCACATTGGGACATTCCGAAGAACAAAGGGACCTTGGCGTGTTCTGAAGGCAGAAGGGCAGGTTAATAGGGTGGTGAAAAAGGCATATGGGACACTCGCTTTTATCAATCGGGGCACAGATTACAAAAGCAGGGAGGTCATGTTGGAGTTGTATAGAACTTTGGTGAGGCCACAGCTGGAGTACTGTGTGCAATTCTGGTTGTCACATTATAGGAAGGATGTGATTGCACTGGTGGGGGTGCAGAGGAGATTCACCAGGATGTTGCCTGGGATGGAACATTTAAGTTATGAAGAGAGGTTGGATAGGCTTGGGTTGTTATCATTGGAGCAGAGAATACTGAGGGGTGACCTGATCGAGGTGCACAAGATTCTGAGGGGCATGGACAGGGTGGATAGGGAGCAGCTGTTCCCCTTAGTTGAAGGGTTAGTCACGAGGGGGACACAAGTTCAAGGTGATGGGTGGCAGGTTTAGGGAGGATTTGAAGAATATCCTGTTTACCCAGAGGGTGGGACAGTCTGTAATACACTGCCTGGGAGGGTGGGAGAGGCGGGTTAACATAAGAACATAAGAACTAGGAGCAGGGGTAGGCCAACTGGCCCTTCGAGTCTGTTCCACTGTTCAATGAAATCATGGCTGATCTTTTGTGGACTCAGCTCCACTTTCCCTCCCGAACACCATAACCCTTTATTCCTTTGTTCTTCAAAAAACTATCTATTTTTATCTTGATGCCCCATATTCTTTAAAAAGTACCTGGCTGAGTACTTGGCAAGTCTTAACATTCAAGGACAGGGGGACAGGTAGTATTGAGGAAGCAAGGGGTTTGCAGAAGGAATTGGACAGGCTAGGAGAGTGGACAATGAAGTGGCAAATGAAATACAATGTGGAAAATGTGAGGTTATGCAGTTTGGAAGGAGGAATTTAGGCTCAGACTATT
Source organism: Scyliorhinus torazame (assembly GCF_047496885.1). NCBI lineage: Eukaryota > Metazoa > Chordata > Chondrichthyes > Carcharhiniformes > Scyliorhinidae > Scyliorhinus > Scyliorhinus torazame. The sequence goes on from NC_092716.1 coordinate 264,243,784, forward strand.
TTATAAATGGGGAAATGCTTAAGAAATCAGAAGCACAAAGGGACTTGGGAGTCCTTGTTCACGATTCTTTTAAGGTTAATGTGCAGGTTCAGTCGGCAGTTAGGAAGGCAAATGCAATGTTAGCATTCATGTCAAGAGGGCTAGAATACAAGACCAGGGATGTACTTCTGAGGCTGTGGAAGGCTCTGGTCAGATCCCATTTGGAGTATTGTGAGCAGTTTTGAGCCCCGTATCTAAAGAAAGATGTGCTGGCCTTGGAAAGGGTCCAGTGGAGGTTCACAAGAATGATCCCTGGAATGAAGAGCTTGTCGTATGAGGAACAGTTGAGGATTCTGGGTCTGTACTCGTTGGAGTTTAGAAGTAATGAGAGGGGATCTTATTAGGGTTAGGGTCCTAGGTGGGGTGTTTGCTAGAGCTGTTGGGGAGAGTTTAAACTAATGTGGTAGGGGGATGGGAACCGATGCAGGAAGTTGGAAGGTAGTAAAACAGGGACAGAAATAAAAGGCAGTAAGGGGGAAAGTGTAAGGCAGAGAAGCCACAGTCAAAAATCAAAAAGGGCGACAGTACTAGGTACAGTGACTGAGGGGAGCTCAGTGAATAGGACCAGGAATACTAAAAGAAATAAAACGGGAAGTGAAAACATTAATGGTAAGCGACGCGGCAGGTTGTTACATGAAGATATGAGTTCAACGACAAGGAAAATTAGGAGAAAGGTTAAGAGGAAATATAACTTAGGAGAGGTTACTGATCGAGGTGTTAAGATTCAGAACAGAGGTAAAAAAGCCAACATAAGTGTACTTTACCTGAATGCTCGTAGTATTCGGAATAAGGTAAATGTGTTGATGGCGCAAATCATCGTGAATGACTATGATTTAGTGGCCATTACTGAAACATGGTTAAAGGATGGTCACGACTGGGAGTTAAATATCCGAGGGTCTCAAACTTTTCGGAAGGACAGAGTGGATGGTAAGGGAGGTGGTGTAGCTCTGTTATTTAAGGATGACATCCGGGCAACAGGAAGGGATGACATCGGTGCTATGGAGGATAAGGTTGAATCCATTTGGGTGGAAATCAGGAATAGTAAGGCGAAAAAGTCACTGATAGGAGTAATCTATGGGCCACCAAATAGTAACATTATGGTGGGGCAGGCAATAAACAAAGAAATAACTGATGCATGTAGAAATGGTACAGCAGTTATCATGGGAGATTTTAATCCACATGTTTATTGGTTTAACCAGGTCGGTCAAGGCAGCCTTGAGGAGCAGTTTATAGAATGTATCCGGGATAGTTTCCTAGAACAGTATGTAATGGAACCTACGAGGGAACAAGCGGTCCTAGATCTGGTCCTGTGTAATGAGACAGGATTGATTCAGGATCTCATAGTTAGGGATCCTCTCGGAAGGAGCGATCACAATATGGAGCAATTTAAAATACAGATGGAGGGTGAGAAGGTAAAATCAAGCACTAGTGTTTTGTGCTTAAACAAAGGAGATTACAATGGGATGAGAGAAGAACTAGCTAAGGTAGACTGGGAGCAAAGACTTTATGGTGAAACAGTTGAGGAACAGTGGAGAACCTTCCAAGTAATTTTTCACAGTGCTCAGCAAAGGTTTATACCAACAAAAAGGAAGGACGGTAAAAAGAGGGAAAATCGACCGTGGATATCTAAGGAAATAAGGGAGAGTATCAAATTGAAGGAAAAAACATACAAAGTGGCAAAGATCAGTGGGAGACTAGAGGACTGGGAAATCTTTAGGGGGCAACAGAAAGCTACTAAAAAAGCAATAAAGAAGAGTAAGATAGATTATGAGAGTAAACTTGCTCAGAATATAAAAACAGATAGCAAAAGTTTCTACAAATACATAAAACAAAAAAGAGTGGCTAAGATAAATATTGGTCCTTTAGAGGATGAGAGGGGAGATTTAATAATGGGAGATGAGGAAATGGCTGAGGAACTGAACAGGTTTTTGGGTCGGTCTTCACGGTGGAAGACACAAATAACATGCCAGTGACTGATGGAAATGAGGCTATGACAGGTGAGGACCTTGAGAGGATTGTTATCACCAAGGAGGTCGTGATGGGCAAGCTAATGGGGCTAAAGGTAGACAAGTCTCCTGGACCTGATGGAATGCATCCCAGAGTGCTAAAAGAGATGGCTAGGGAAATTGCAGATGCACTAGTGATAATTTACCAAAATTCATTAGACTCTGGGGTGGTCCCGGTGGATTGGAAATTAGCAAATGTGACACCACTGTTTAAAAAGGAGGTAGGCAGAAAGCGGGTAATTATAGGCCAGTGAGCTTAACTTCGGTAGTAGGGAAGATGCTGGAATCTATCATCAAGGAAGAAATAGCGAGGCATCTGGATGGAAATTGTCCTATTGGGCAGACGCAGCATGGGTTCATAAAGGGCAGGTCATGCCTAACTAATTTAGTGGAATTTTTTGAGGACATTAACAGTGCGGTAGATAACGGGGAGCCAATGGATGTGGTATATCTGGATTTCCAGAAAGCCTTTGACAAGGTGCCACACAAAAGGTTGCTGCATAAGATAAAGATGCATGGCATTAAGGGGAAAGTAGTAGCATGGATAGAGGATTGGTTAATTAATAGAAAGCAAAGAGTGGGGATTAATGGGTGTTTCTCTGGTTGGCAATGAGTAGCTAGTGGTGTCCCTCAGGGATCAGTGTTGGGCCCACAACTGTTCACAATTTACATAGATGATTTGGAGTTGGGGACCAAGGACAATGTGTCCAAGTTTGCAGACGACACAAAAAAAAATTTGAGTATTTGGGAACTAATTAAACATAATAACTTAATTATAATTTAGAGGATATCTAAGCCAGAGATCGGAGAGTATTATAGTTAGCTATCGCATTTCTATTAGAAATCTAGTGCTAGGAAACAGATAGTTGACAGTAACTTTGAAATTTAAAAAAAAGTATTGAAAAAAAAAGACAAATTTTAATTTTAATTAATTGACGCAATGTCCGTTAGAGGGGTGCTGTGCTCTGACTGTGAGATGTGGCAGGTCCGGGAGGCTTCCAGCGTCCCGGATGGCTTCATCTGCAGAAAGTGCACCCAACTGGAGCTCCTCACAGACCGCATGGTTCGGTTGGAGCAGCAATTGGATGCACTTAGGAGCATGCAGGTGGCGGAAAGCGTCATAGATCGCAGTTATGTAAATGTGGTCACACCCAAGGTGCAGGCAGAGAAATGGGTGACCACCAGAAAGGGCAGGCAGTCAGTGCAGGAATCCCCTGTGGTTGTCCCCCTCTCGAACAGATATACCCCTTTGGATACTGTCGGGGGGGATAGCCTATCAGGGGAAAACAGCAGCAGCCAGAGCAGTGGCACCACGGCTGGCTCTGATGTTCAGAAGGGAGGGTCAAAGCGCAGAAGAATAATAGTAATAGGGGACTCTATAGTCAGGGGCACAGATAGGCGCTTCTGTGGACGTGAAAGAGACTCCAGGATGGTATGTTGCCTCCCTGGTGCCAGGGTCCAGGATGTCTCCGAACGGGGAGAGGGAATCCTGAAGGGGGAGGGCAAACAGGCAGAGGTCGTTGTACATATTGGTACTAACGACATAGGCAGGAAGGGGCATGAGGTCCTGCAGCAGGAGTTCAGGGAGCTAGGCAGAAAGTTAAAAGACAGGACCTTGAGGGTTGTAATCTCGGGATTACTCCCTGTGCCACGTGCCAGTGAGGCTAGAAATAGGAAGATAGAGCAGATAAACACGTGGCTAAACAGCTGGTGTAGGAGGGAGGGTTTCCGTTATCTGGACCACTGGGAGCTCTTCCGGGGCAGGTGTGACCTGTATAAGATGGACGGGTTGCATCTAAACCGGAGAGGCATAAATATCCTGGCCGCGAGGTTTGCTAGTGTCACACGGGAGGGTTTAAACTAGTATGGCAGGGGGGTGGGCACGGGAGCAATAGGTCAGAAGGTGAGAGCATTGAGGGAGAACTAGGGAATAGGGACAGTGTGGCTCTGAGGCAGAGCAGACGGGGATAAGTTGCTGAACACAGCGGGTCTGGTGGCCTGAAGTGCATATGTTTTAATGCAAGGAGCATTACGGGTAAGGCAGATGAACTTAGAGCTTGGATTACTACTTGGAACTATGATGTTGTTGCCATTACAGAGACCTGGTTGAGGGAAGGGCAGGATTGGCAGCTAAACGTTCCAGGATTTAGATGTTTCAGGCGGGATAGAGGGGGATGTAAAAGGGGAGGCGGAGTTGCGCTACTTGTTCGGGAGAATATCACAGCTATACTGCGAGAGGACACCTCAGAGGGCAGTGAGGCTATATGGGTAGAGATCAGGAATAAGAAGGGTGCAGTCACAATGTTGGGGGTATACTACAGGCCTCCCAACAGCCAGCGGGAGATAGAGGAGCAGATAGGTAGACAGATTTTGGAAAAGAGTAGAAACAACAGGGTTGTGGTGATGGGAGACTTCAACTTCCCCAATATTGACTGGGACTCACTTAGTGCCAGGGGCTTAGACGGGGCGGAGTTTGTAAGGAGCATCCAGGAGGGCTTCTTAAAACAATATGTAAACAGTCCAACTAGGGAAGGGGCGGTACTGGACCTGGTATTGGGGAGTGAGCCCGGCCAGGTGGTAGATGTTTCAGTAGGGGAGCATTTCGGTAACAGTGACCACAATTCAGTAAGTTTTAAAGTACTGGTGGACAAGGATAAGAGTGGTCCGAGGATGAATGTGCTAAATTGGGGGAAGGCTAATTATAACAGTATTAGGCGGGAACTGAAGAACATAGATTGGGGGCGGATGTTTGAGGGCAAATCAACATCTGACATGTGGGAGGCTTTCAAGTGTCAGTTGAAAGGAATACAGGACCGGCATGTTCCTGTGAGGAAGAAAGATAAATACGGCAATTTTCGGGAACCTTGGATGACGAGTGATATTGTAGGCCTCGTCAAAAAGAAAAAGGAGGCATTTGTCAGGGCTAAAAGGCTGGGAACAGACGAAGCTTGTGTGGCATATAAGGAAAGTAGGAAGGAACTTAAGCAAGGAGTCAGGAGGGCTAGAAGGGGTCACGAAAAGTCATTGGCAAATAGGGTTAAGGAAAATCCCAAGGCTTTTTACACGTACATAAAAAGCAAGAGGGTAGCCAGGGAAAGGGTTGGCCCACTGAAGGATAGGCAAGGGAATCTCTGTGTGGAGCCAGAGGAAATGGGCGAGGTACTAAATGAATACTTTGCATCAGTATTCACCAAAGAGAAGGAATTGGTAGATGTTGAGTCTGGAGAAGGGGGTGTAGATAGCCTGGGTCACATTGTGATCCAAAAAGACGAGGTGTTGGGTGTCTTAAAAAATATTAAGGTAGATAAGTCCCCAGGGCCTGATGGGATCTACCCCAGAATACTGAAGGAGGCTGGAGAGGAAATTGCCGAGGCCTTGACAGAAATCTTTGGATCCTCGCTGTCTTCAGGGGATGTCCCGGAGGACTGGAGAATAGCCAATGTTGTTCCTCTGTTTAAGAAGGGTAGCAAGGATAATCCCGGGAACTACAGGCCGGTGAGCCTTACTTCAGTGGTAGGGAAATTACTGGAGAGAATTCTTAGAGACAGGGTCTACTCCCATTTGGAAGCAAATGGACGTATTAGTGAGAGGCAGCACGGTTTTGTGAAGGGGAGGTCGTGTCTCACTAACTTGATAGAGTTTTTCGAGGAGGTCACTAAGATGATTGATGCAGGTAGGGCAGTAGATGTTGTCTATATGGACTTCAGTAAGGCCTTTGACAAGGTCCCTCATGGTAGACTAGTACAAAAGGTGAAGTCACACGGGATCAGGGGTGAACTGGCAAGGTGGATACAGAACTGGCTAGGCCATAGAAGGCAGAGGGTAGCAATGGAGGGATGCTTTTCTAATTGGAGGGCTGTGACCAGTGGTGTTCCACAGGGATCAGTGCTGGGACCTTTGCTCTTTGTAGTATATATAAATGATTTGAAGGAAAATGTAACTGGTCTGATTAGTAAGTTTGCAGACGACACAAAGGTTGGTGGAATTGCGGATAGCGATGAGGACTGCCTGAGGATACAGCAGGATTTAGATTGTCTGGAGACTTGGGCGGAGAGATGGCAGATGGAGTTTAATCCGGACAAATGTGAGGTAATGCATTTTGGAAGGTCTAATGCAGGTAGGGAATATACAGTGAATGGTAGAACCCTCAAGAGTATTGAAAGTCAAAGAGATCTAGGAGTACAGGTCCACAGGTCATTGAAAGGGGCAACACAGGTGGAGAAGGTAGTCAAGAAGGCATACGGCATGCTTGCCTTCATTGTCCGGGGCATTGAGTATAAGAATTGGCAAGTCATGTTGCAGCTGTATAGAACCTTAGTTAGGCCACACTTGGAGTATAGTGTTCAATTCTGGTCGCCACACTACCAGAAGGATGTGGAGGCTTTAGAGAGGGTGCAGAAGAGATTTACCAGAATGTTGCCTGGTATGGAGGGCATAAGCTATGAGGAGCGATTGAATAAACTCAGTTTGTTCTCACTGGAACGAAGGAGGTTGAGAGGCGACCTGATAGAGGTATACAAAATTATGAGGGGCATAGACAGAGTGGATAGTCAGAGGTTTTTCCCCAGGGTAGAGGGGTCAATTACTAGGGGGCATAGGTTTAAGGTGAGAGGGGCAAGGTTTAGAGTAGATGTACGAGGCAAGTTTTTTACGCAGAGGGTAGTGGGTACCTGGAACTCGCTACCGGAGGAGGTAGTGGAAGCAGGGACGATAGGGACATTTAAGGGGCATCTTGACAAATATATGAATAGGATGGGAATAGAAGGATACGGACCCAGGAAGTGTAGAAGATTGTAGTTTAGTCGGGCAGTATGGTCGGCACGGGCTTGGAGGGCCGAAGGGCCTGTTCCTGTGCTGTACATTTCTTTGTTCTTTGTTTGTTCTTTGTAAGATAAGTGGTAAAGCAAAAAGTGCAGAGGATACTGGAAGTCTGCAGAGGGATTTGGATAGGCTAAGTGAATGGGCTAGGGTATGGCAGATGGAATACAATGTTGACAAATGTGAGGTTATCCATTTTGGTAGCAAAAGGGATGATTATTTAAATGATAAAATATTAAAACATGCCGCTGTGCCGAGAGACCTGGGTGTGCTAGTGCATGAGTCGCAAAAAGTTGGTTTACAGGTGCAACAGGTGATTAAGAAGGCAAATGGAATTTTGTCCTTCATTGCTAGAGGGATGGAGTTTAAGACTAGGGAGGTTCTGCTGCAATTGTATAAGGTGTTAGTGAGGCCACACCTGGAGTATTGTGTTCAGTTTTGGTCTCCTTACTTGAGAAAGGACGTACTGGCACTGGAGGGTGTGCAGAGGAGATTCACTAGGTTAATCCCAGAGCTGAAGGGGTTGGATTACGAGGAGAGGTTGAGTAGACTGGGACTGTACTCGTTGGAATTCAGAAGGATGAGGGGGGATCTTATAGAAACATATAAGATTATGAAGGGAATAGACAGGATAGATGCGGGCAGGTTGTTTCCACTGGCGGGTGGAAGCAGAACTAGGGGGCATAGCCTCAAAATAAGGGGAAGTACATAGAACATAGAACGATACAGCGCAGTACAGGCCCTTCGGCCCACGATGTTGCACCAAAACAAAAGCCATCTAACCTACACTATGCCATTATCATCCATATGTTTATCCAATAAACTTTTAAATGCCCTCAATGTTGGCGAGTTCACTACTGTTGCAGGTACGGCATTCCACGGCCTCACTACTCTTTGCGTAAAGAACCTACCTCTGACCTCTGTCCTATATCTATTACCCCTCAGTTTAAAGCTATGTCCCCTCGTGCCAGCCATTTCCATCCGCGGGAGAAGGCTCTCACTGTCCACCCTATCTAACCCCCTGATCATTTTGTATGTCTCTATTAAGTCTCCTCTTAACCTTCTTCTCTCCAACGAAAACAACCTCAAGTCCATCAGCCTTTCCTCATAAGATTTTCCCTCCATACCAGGCAACATCCTGGTAAATCTCCTCTGCACCCGCTCCAAAGCCTCCACGTCCTTCCTATAATGCGGTGACCAGAACTGTACGCAATACTCCAAATGCAAATACTCGGCCGTACCAGAGTTTTGTACAGCTGCAACATGATCTCCTGACTCCGGAACTCAATCCCTCTACCAATAAAGGCCAACACTCCATAGGCCTTCTTCACAACCCTATCAACCTGGGTGGCAACTTTCAGGGATCTATGTACATGGACACCTAGATCCCTCTGCTCATCCACACTTCCAAGAACTTTACCATTAGCCAAATATTCCGCATTCCTGTTATTCCTTCCAAAGTGAATCACCTCACACTTCTCTACATTAAACTCCATTTGCCACCTCTCAGCCCAGCTCTGCAGCTTATCTATATCCCTCTGTAACCTGCTACATCCTTCCACACTGTCGACAACACCACTGACTTTAGTATCGTCTGCAAATTTACTCACCCACCCTTCTGCGCCTTCCTCTAGGTCATTGATAAAAATGACAAACAGCAACGGCCCCAGAACAGATCCTTGTGGTACGCCACTTGTAACTGAACTCCATTCTGAACATTTCCCATCAAACACCACCCTCTGTCTTCTTTCAGCTAGCCAATTTCTGATCCACATCTCTAAATCTCCCTCAATCCCCAGCCTCCGTATTTTCTGCAATAGCCTACCGTGGGGAACCTTATCAAACGCTTTACTGAAATCCATATACACCACATCAACTGCTGTACCCTCGTCTACCTGTAGACGAGGGAAGTAGATTTAGGACTGTGTTTAGGAGAAACTTCTTCACCCAAAGGGTTGTGAATCTATGGAATTCCTTGCCCAGTGAAGCAGTAGAGGCTCCTTCATTAAATGTTTTAAGATAAAGATAGATAGTTTTTTGAAGAATGAAGGGATTAAGGGTTATGGTGTTCGGGCCGGAAAGTGGAGCTGAGTCCACAAAAGATCAGCCATGATCTCATTGAATGGCGGAGCAGGCTCGAGGGGCCAGATGGCCTAATCCTGCTCCTAGTTCTTATTGAACCTTACGGGATACTGCGAGGCCTGGATAGAGTGGACGTGGGGAGGATGTTTCCACTTGTAGGAAAAACTAGAAACAGAGGACACCATCTCAGACGAAAGGGACGATCCTTTAAAACAGAGACGAGGAGGAATTTCTTCAGCCAGAGGGTGGTGAATCTGTGTAACTCTTGGCCGCAGAAGGCTGTGGAGGCAAAATCACTGAGTGTCTTCGAGAGAAGATAGGTCCTTGATCAATAAGGGGATCAGGGGTTATGGGGAGATAGCAGGAGAATGGGGATGAGAAAAATATCAGCCATGATTGAATGGCGGAGCAGACTCGATGGGCCGAGTGGACTAATTCTGCTTCTATGTCTTCTGGTCTTAAGGCCGTTGGCCAAATGCTGGCAAATGGGATTAGAATTGGCAGATCAGGAGGACGGCACGGTGAGGCAGTGGTTAGCCCTGCTGCCTCACGCGCTGAGGACTCAGGTTCGATCCCGGCTCTGGGTCACTGTCCGTGTGGAGTTTGCACATTCTCCCCGTGTTTGCGTGGGTCTCACCCTCACAACCCAAAGATGTGCAGGGTGGGTGGATCGGCCACGCTAAATTTCCCCTTAATTGGAAAAAAAGAATTGGGCACTCTAAATTTATTTTAAAGAAGAATTGGCAGGTGAGGGCCTATCTTGGGCCGGCACAGACTCAATGGGTGGAAGGGCCGAAGGGCCTTTTCTGACCCGCCTGATTCCAGGCAATGAGTCAGAGCCATCCCCTCCCGTCATTCACCGCGGGTGATAGGAGGTGGGCGCTGATTGGCGGCTGGCAGCCGGGCTCTGATTGGTCGCGTGGAGCCGGGAGCCGATTGGCCGATGGCAGCCGGGCTCTGATTGGCCGCTGGGAGCGGGGCTTTGATTGGCGATTGTCAGTGGGCGGGGCGAGCGGTTGGTGTCGGTTGTCCCGCGGCCCGAGAGGGAGCGGCTCCAGCATGAAGGTGAGAGAGCGGCGCCCGGGGGCCGGGCCCGGGGGAGAGCGGCGCCCGGGCCCGGGGGAGAGAGAGGGGAGACGGGGGGGGGGGAGGAGAGGGGAGACGGTGACGGTGGGGGGGGGGGGGGAGGAGAGGGGAGACGGTGGGGGGGGGGGGGGGGGGGGAGGAGAGGGGAGACGGTGGGGGGGGGGGGGGGGAGGAGAGGGGAGACGGTGGGGGGGGGGGGGGGAGGAGAGGGGAGACGGTGGGGGGGGGGGGGGGGGGAGGAGAGGGGAGACGGTGGGGGGGGGGGGAGGAGAGGGGAGACGGTGGGGGGGGGGAGGAGAGGGGAGACGGTGGGGGGGGGGAGACGGTGGGGGGGGGAGGAGAGGGGAGACGGTGGGGGGGGGGAGGAGGAGAGGGGAGACGGTGGGGGGGGGGAGGAGAGGGGAGACGGTGGGGGGGGGGAGGAGAGGGGAGACGGTGGGGGTGGGAGAGAGGGGAGACGGTGGGGGGGGGAGGAGAGGGGAGACGGTGGGGGGGGGGGAGGAGGAGAGGGGAGACGGTGGGGGGGGGGAGAGAGTGAGGGGAGACAGTGGGGGGGGAGGAGAGGGGAGACGGTGGGGGGGGGAAGGAGAGGGGAGACGGTGGGGGGGGGGAGGAGAGGGGAGACGGTGGGGGGGGGGGGGAGGAGAGGGGAGACGGTGGGGGGGGGGAGAGAGTGAGGGGAGACGGTGGGGGGGGGGAGGAGAGGGGAGACGGTGGGGGGGGGGGAGGAGAGGGGAGACGGTGGGGGGGGGGGAGAGTGAGGGGAGACGGTGGGGGGGGGGGAGGAGAGGGGAGACGGTGGGGGGGGGGGAGAGGGGAGACGGTGGGGGGGGGGAGACGGTGGGGGGGGAGGAGAGGGGAGACGGTGGGGGGGGGAAGGAGAGGGGAGACGGTGGGGGTGGGAGAGAGGGGAGACGGTGGGGGGGGGAGGAGAGGGGAGACGGTGGGGGGGGGAGGAGGAGAGGGGAGACGGTGGGGGGGGGGGAGGAGAGGGGAGACGGTGGGGGTGGGAGAGAGGGGAGACGGTGGGGGGGGGAGGAGAGGGGAGACGGTGGGGGGGGGAGGAGAGGGGAGACGGTGGGGGTGGGAGAGAGGGGAGACGGTGGGGGGGGGAGGAGAGGGGAGACGGTGGGGGGGGGGAGGAGGAGAGGGGAGACGGTGGGGGGGGGGAGGAGGAGAGGGGAGACGGTGGGGGGGGGGAGGAGAGGGGAGACGGTGGGGGGGGGAGGAGAGGGGAGACGGTGGGGGGGGGAGGAGAGGGGAGACGGTGGGGGGTGGGAGAGAGGGGAGACGGTGGGGGGGTGGGAGAGAGGGGAGACGGTGGGGGGGGGGAGAGGGGAGGGGAGACGGTGGGGGTGGGGGGAGGGGAGATGGTGGGGGGGGAGGGGAGACGGTGGGGGGGAGGGGAGATGGTGGGGGGGGGAGACGGTGGGGGGAGGGAGAGAGGAGAGACCGTCGGGGGGGGGAGAGGAGAGACGGTGGGGTGGGGAGAGAGGGGAGACGGTGGGGAGGGGGAGGGGAGACGGTGGGGGGGAGAGGGGAGACGGTGTGGGGGGGGAGAGAGAGGGGAGACGGTGGGGGTGGGAGTGAGGGTAGACGGTTGGGGCGGGAGAGAGGGGAGACGGTTGGGGGGGGGAGAGGGGAGACGGTGGGGGGGGAGATGGTGGGGGGGGGAGAGTGATGGGAGACGGTGGGGGGGGAGAGTGAGGGGAGACGGTGGGGGGGGGAGAGAGGGGAGACGGTGGGGGGGGGAGAGAGGGGAGACGGTGGGGGGGGAGAGAGGGGAGATGGCGGGGGGGGGAGAGTGAGGGGAGACGGTGGGGGGAGAGTGAGGGGAGACGGCGGGGGGGGGGGAAGTGTGAGGGGAGATGGTGGGGGGGGAGACGGTGGGGGGGGAGAGTGAGGGGAGACGGTGGGGGGGAGGAGAGTGGAGACGGTGGGGGAGGGGAGACGGTTGGGGGGGAGGAGAGGGGAGACGGTTGGGGGGGGGGAGGAGAGGGGAGACGGTGGGGGGGGGGGGAGAGGGGAGACGGTGCGGGGGGGGGAGAGTGAGGGGAGACGGTGGGAGGGGGGAGAGACGGGGTGTGAGTGGGGGGCGAGGATAGAGTTGAGCATCTCTGTGTGCGGGGCTGTCTTGTCTATTTCATATCTGATAAGTCTGTTTGTACAAACATTTGCTGCTGTTTATTTACCCGTCATCTTGTATCACAAATACTTCAACTTCTTTTAAAATTCAATGGAACACTCAATTTATTCATGATATTTTTGTGGTTTTAAAGAGCAGGTTTAAAAAAAAAAATCAGAGTATCCAATTTTTTTCCAAATAAGGGACAATTTAGCGCGGCCGAACCACCTACTCTTTACACACTCCACACGGACTGCGAAGAGCCAGTTTAACCCCAGCACGAGAAACTATACTGAACCATCAGCAAATTAATTCATCTTTATTTGCAACAAGGGACATTTCTCTACTGAACCCCCTGCAATTGCTGGTCTTCCCCTGGGGACCATAAGACCATAAGACATAGGAGCGGAGTAAGGCCATTCGGCCCATCGAGTCCACTCCACTATTCAATCATGGCTGATTTCAACTCCATTTACCCGCTCTCTCTCCATAGCCCTTAATTCCTCGAGAAATCAAGAATTTATCAACTTCTGTCTTAAAGACACTCAACGTCCCGGCCTCCACCGCCCTCTGTGGCAATGAATTCCACAGACCCACCACTCTCTGGCTGAAGAAATTTCTCCTCATCTCTGTTCTAAAGTAACTCCCTTTTATTCTAAGGCTGTGCCCCCGGGTCCTAGTCTCCCCTGCTAATGGAAACAACTTCCCTACATCCACCCTATCTAAGCCATTCATTATCTTGTAAGTTTCTATTAGATCTCCCCTCAACCTCCTAAACTCCAATGAATATAATCCCAGGATCCTCAGACGTTCATCGTATGTTAGACCTACCATTCCTGGGATCATCCGTGTGAATCTCCGCTGGACCCGCTCCAGTGCCAGTATGTCCTTCCTGAGGTGTGGGGCCCAAAATTGCTCACAGTATTCTAAATGGGGCCTGACTAATGCTTTATAAAGCTTCAGAAGTACATCCCTGCTTTTATATTCCAAGCCTCTTGAGATGAATGACAACATTGCATTTGCTTTCTTAATTACGGACTCAACCTGCAAGGGACACCATGTCCTAATGTCCAAAAGGCAGTGTCAGCTACTTGAAAGGATAACAATGTTCATATTTTTCATATATATTTCAAATGTATGTATGCCTGCAGCAACAGAAACAATGGACAAAACGGCAGATTAAATAATGTACAGCTGGTGTGGATCACATTTCCAGCAGACAAACCTGATGGTTTCAGTATGTCCTCCAGTACTTGGCTGTATCATAATTTTCAATAAGCGTCGTTCTACCATCATCTGTAATCACCAACCTACGTTAGCTCTGTTCCACCAATGCCTCGAATTTAAATTTCTCATTTTGTTCACATTCGTTTCTGGCCTTGCACTCTTCGTCTTTCCAACTGTACTCTGGAAAGTCTGCTTTATGGCCTCTTGTGCCGCCAGTCTTCCTGCACCCCCATCATTGGCCTTTGTAATTCTGTAAACTTCTCTGCTACTTTTTCCTCTTATTAAGATGTTCTTTAAAATGTATCTCCTTGCCCAAGCTTTTAGTCACCCCTCTTAATGTTCTGTTTGAACGCTCAGTATTTTTGTCTGATTACTCTCCTTTAATGGAATGCTTTACTATTTCACAGATACATTGTAAATGCAAATTGTTGAATTTGCTCACAGACGTCAGGATCAAAGGTTTTACTTTAAACTTCAAATGTTGCCTCACCATTTGTAAGATTTTTGCTAGGTATGCTCTAATGCTATCGTGCGATTGCTGTAATGGAAAACTCCATCCGCGTTTTAAAAGAATATGCATACTGAATCTTTTGTCACTCTGTGCTTCCCTCCAGGAACACTGCTTTAAACATATCGAGCTGAAACTCTGGCTTTACGGAAGGTCCTTGCTGTTCCCAATGGCTCTCACCCACACTCTCTGGTGTCCCCTTTCCTATATATGTCACTAACAAACTTCAGTCATTCTGGAGCTTGCTCCCTGAATAAATGGATGTTGCTCTCGTATCCTTTGCCCAATCCCCTCCTGGATCACATAGTAAGTGTTTTGAGACAAGGCTAGACCTTGAACTTTCAGAAAGCTAAACCAGAGAAGAAAATTACAGCTGAGTGTGGTGTTGGTGAGACCTCTGGAACAGTATTTCTGCAAAGAATGTAGTTTGGATGGGAAAGTTGTGGATGATTGCTTGGAATGCAAACCTGGATGACAGAGGCTTCTGATAGTTGACATGGGAAGGGTCCCATTCTACAGGAGAAAGCCGGATAGCTCCACAGAGCATCAAATAGAAGTTCTGAATTCAGTTAAATGGAAAAAGTGTTTATACTTCAACTTTCCAACTGCAGAGAAAAACAATCACCTGATTGTTTTGAGTCTAATTTAAGAAAATAAACATTTTCCCCAAAGCTGCATTGCAATGGGAGCCCTGCCTGAAGAGACATTTGCTGCGTCTGGAGAGACAGTTAGACCAGGTACAAAAGAGTATTGAATAGACAAAATAATCACCACCGGTGTTACAGAAAAAAACCCAATGGCGATCGTGCAATCTTTGTGCTGAGCTTTTAATGTTGGCCTCGACTCTATTGCTCTGAATCTAAAGCCCAGTTGGGTGACAGTGTTCGTAAGGTTTGTATCTCGTGAACTGTCCCTGCAGCAACAACTCCATGTGAAGTTCATCCTCATCTGGGACGTACCTTATCCGTCTTCAGCAGGATCACCAAGTGTGTTTTCTCTTTGCATTCTCACTATTACAGCCCTGGAAAATGAAAGGGCTCGATCAGAGGAAGAAGGAATTTAGTACCAGTTGTTGCCACACTTCCTCTCCACAACAGCAAAAGAGGAAGCTGGTAGAACTGTATATACTGAAAACGGATTATGTTCATTGGAGTTTGGAAGAGTGAGACGGGATCTCATAGAAACATTCTGACAGGATTAGACAGTGTAGAAAGAATGCTCCAGATAGAACATTACAGCGTAGTACAGGCCCTCCGGCCCTCGATGTTGCGCCGACCTGTGAAACTGCTCTAAAGCCCATCTACACTATTCCCTTATTGTCCATATGTCTATCCAATGACCATTTGAATACTCTTAGTGTTGGCGAGTCCACTACTGTTGCAGGCAGGGCATTCCACGCCCTTACTACTCTCGGAGTAAAGAACCTACCTTTGACATCTGTCTTATATCTATCTCCCCTCAATTTAAAGCTATGTCCCCTCGTGCTAGACCACCCGAGGAAAAAGGCTCTCACTGTCCACCCTATCCAATCCTCTGATCATCTTGTATGCCTCAATTAAGTCACCTCTTAACCTTCTCTCTAACAAAAACAGTCTCAAGTCCCTCAGCCTTTCCTCATAAGATTTTCCTTCCATACCAGGGAACATTCTGGTAAATCTCCTCTGCACCCTTTCCAATGCTTCCACATCCTTCCTATAATGCGCCGACCAGAATTGCACGCAATACTCTAAATGCGGCCGCACCAGAGTTTTGTACAGTTGCAACCTGACCTCATGGCTCCGAAACTCAATCCCTCTACCAATAAAAGCTAACACACCGTACGCCTTCTTAACAACCCTCTCAACCTGGGTGGCAACTTTCAGGGATCTATGTACATGGACACCGAGATCTCTCTGCTCATCCACACTGCCAAGAATCTTACCATTAGCCCAGTACTCTGTCTTCCTGTTATTCCTTCCAAAATGAATCACCTCACACTTTTCTGCAATAAACTCCATTTGCCACCTCTCAGCCCAGCGCTGCAGCTTACCTATGTCCCTCTAACTTGTAACATCCTTCCGCACTGTCCACAACTCCACCGACTTTAGTGTCATCTGCAAATTTACTTTGTCCAGGCCTTGGGGCTGCTGCAGAAACTGCTTACAACCTGGCACCAGGGGTCACAGCCTGAGGATTCAGGGTAAACTATTTCGGACAGAGATGAGGAGACATTTCTTCACACAAAGAGTGGTGAGCCTGTGGAATTCATTACCACAGGAAGTAGTTGATGCTAAACCTTTGAATATATTCAAGAGGCGGCTGGATATAGCACTTGGGGAGAATGGGATCAAAGGCTATGGGGAGAAAGCAGGATTAGGCTATTGAGTTGGATGATCAGCCATGGTGGTGATGAACAGTGGAGCAGGCTCGAAGGGCCAAAAGGCCTCCTCCTGCTCCAATCTTCTATGTATCTATGTGGCAGGTAATCCACTGGAAAAGATTCCCCACATCAATGGATCTCTTGAGGGAAAAAACACAAAGGATGTGAACCGTCCAATATCATGTTCATCTCATGGTTGCAATATTTGTCTGTATCACTGAGTCATCTGAAACCTTGTTCCTCATGTCACAAAATTGCTATAAATTTCATATTCTGTAATTGTTTATCTTTAACCTTGATTTATAAATCACTCTTAGCAATGTAATGTTCAAATAAAGAAATTCGACAGTAAATCAAAATACTTTTCACCCAAAGCTCTGGTGCTGAATTTTTGAGTAGTGTGTCCCAATCTGATCTACTTCAGGAAGACGGAAGTTGTGTGATTTCCGGGGTGGGGGGGTGAAATTTGACTCTGTTACACTCAGTTTCCAGCAGAAAACCAGCATTTGGGAAACCAAACTCCTGTGCCCTGACTGTCAACAAAATGGTCCAGAGGAGGTTCACAAGAATGATCCCTTGAATGAATATGAGGAGCTTTGAGGACTCTGGGTCTACTCGTTGGAGTTTAGAAGGATGAGGGGAGAATCTTATTGAAACTTCCAAGATACTGCAAGGCCTGGATAGAGTGGACATGGAGAGGATGTTTCCACTTGTAGGAAAAACTAGAACCCGAGGGCACAACCTCAGACTGAAGGGACGATCCTTTAAAATCGAGATGGGGAGGAATTTCTTCAGCCAGAGGTTGGTGAATCTGTGGAACTCGTTGCCACAGAAGGCTGTGGAGGCCAAATCACTGTTTTTAAGACAGAGACAGGTGGTTCTTGATTAATGCGGGGATCAGGGGTTATGGGGAGAAGGCAGGAGAATGGGGATGAAAAAAATATCAGCCATGGTTGAATGGTGGAGCAGACTTGATTCGTCGAGTGGCCTAATTCTGCTCCTATGTCTTATGGTCTAACATGTCTGGCGCCATGTTGGGTTTGTGTGCTGTCTTGAAGATGTATGTAAGAGACCTAATGTCTGTTTAAAGACTCAAACTAGAAATAAATATGACAAGTGTTGGACCTGTGCATTCAGGATTATCTGGTTTTAAGTATGGCCTGACCAAAGATCAGGGCTGCTCCTGTTGGCTCCATCTTAAAATTATGTTTCCCTTTCAGACACCCTTCCCTTCCCACTCCTGGTTGGCTGCATCTCCTCTCCCCCACCCCCTTTCCAGGAGTTGCCTTGGGTTGCAAAATGCTGAGACTCTGGTTGAGCTTGATACTGCCCCATAACTCAGATATTTCTGGGGTTACAACTGATGTCCTCAGCTTGCTGCTACCATATAGCTGAGCAATTTGGCATTTTCCTGCTACCAGTCTCATTTGGAGTCCTTATTTCTGTTTTGAAATGTGCACTTTAATATAGCGTGCTTTGTGGTTTCTTGGGCTTTTTTGGAAAGGTGATTTTAAATAAAAAATAGGATTAAAGATTAAACGTACGGCTTCAGACTTGAATAATAGCTGCAATGTTCAGTTCCAGCACAATCCTCAACATGATGCTTGCAGTTTGAAATTGTTATTCTATAAGGGATTCAAAAGCATGGCTGATTCTGGTATTGCCGATAATGTCTGTGTATCCTGCCTAATTTCTCAAAATAATTGAATTTGTGGTAAAATATATATTTTTATTCCGAGTTCTACCAGTTTTATGAATAACGCAACAAATCCTCAGGATTGGTACAATACTATGTAAAGTTAAAGCACACGGGATTACGGGTAGTGTCTGCAGATGGATAGAAAGCTGGTTAGTAAACAGGAAGCAAAAAGTTGGAATAAATTGACCTTTTTCTGATTGGCAGGCAGTGACCAGTGGGGTAACGCAGGGATCTCTGCTAGGAGAACTGTTCACATTATATATTAATGATTTGAACAAGTGGACTAAATTTAGTATTTCCAAATTTGCAAATGATAAAAAGTTGGGTGGGAGGGTGAGCTGTGAGGAGGATACAGAGATGCTTCAGTGGAATTTGGATAGGCTGAGTGAGTGGGCACACGCATGGCAGATGCAGTATAATGTGAATAAAAATGAGGTTATCCGCTTTGGTAGCAAAAATAGGAAGGCAGATTATTATTTAAATGGGTATAAATGGAGAGAGGCGGATACTCAGCGAGAGCTTGGTGTCCTCGTACATCAGTCACTGAAAGTGCACAGGTATAGCAGGCAGTATAGAAGACAAATGGTATGTTGCCCTTCATAGTGAGAGGATTGAGTATAGGAGTAGAGATGTATTACTATTGTACAGGACATTGGTGAGGCCACACCTGGTGTATTGTGTGCAGTTTTGGCGTCCTTGTGTTTTTATTTTCTATGTACAATAAAAATGCATCAGTTTACGTGAATACAGAAAATGGCACGAGAGCAACACAGGATCAGCTTAATCATTAAACTTGGTGCCTCTATGTACCAACAGATAAACTAGAGAATGAGGGAGAGGAGGATAGGGCCATGAAAACACCTTCACATGCAGCGAATGTTCGTACAGCCAATGAAAGTATAGGATAAGATCTTCATGATATGTTCAGGCACCCACCAAAACCTATCTCCCCAATCCCAGTCATAACACTTGGGACCTTCTCTCGGATATAAGACCTGTCTGTACATTTGCAAGAGCCAGTCAACGATTCTTTAACCCCAAAATAACAAAGAAAAAAACGGCAGAAAAAAGACATCAGTTCTGAGAGGATATTTTACATATAACCACAAACCACAGCAAATCCCCCAAATCCAACACTGAGCGATCATCATCCCACACGTTTATGCTGACCGGGTTCAGATTACAATCATTGCGGTTGGTGTCTTCCAACACTGACAATGATAGGATAAAAAGGTACTACCAAGAGCAGACGATCTCCGGATACCTGGATATAGCCATAAGCACATGGTCCCATGGTGCACGCCCCCCACCTTCATGCGCCCAAAGACATCCAGGCCAAGAAAGAACACACCACGCAAATGGGAGCAACAGGATACTGCCCTCAATACAAGACATGCCTTGGCATTTTACACTCTCACACAGGAGCCAGTAAACTAAGGATACCCATACCATGCCGAACTCGCTACACGAGCTCGCTCCTCTCTCGCCACATCAGAGACACCATTCCAGCCCATCGACACTGGAAGATCTACACCATCCTCCACTGAGGAAACTCCACCAACAGAGAGAAGAATTGTCAAGACACCCACCAACTGTGCATCTTGGGAGGATTACCTTCCCATCCACCACACATGATGAGGGAAGCTCCCTGAAACACACTATCCCAAAGCGGGGCCTGCATCAGCACCCTCCTTGCCGAAGTAAGGAAACAAAACCTCAAAAGAGAGGAACACCAGGATGAGCCAAAGAATGCCAGACAGTGTAGTGATCCAGAGGCAGAACAGCGTAGACTCGCCAGAAACCGGATTCTGCCTCCCCAGGAAAGCCCAGGCACTCCAGGGCAAGCTGGAAGTCTTTATAAAAGGTCACTCGCAGGAGGGCACCTAACTCACCCACCCAGCCTACCTTTGAACTGAAGAAAGACTCCGACAGCACTGATTCACAGTACTCCGACTCTCACTCAGACCCTGCAGTCCGCAGGGTCGACCTCCCCAGTAGAACCCTACCTCGACAACAGAGAGAAGAGCAGGAAACACCATAAGGGGACAACTTTGGGAAGGGTAACCGACTGCACCACACAACACACCTACACTTGATCCACGTAAACACAATTCCTCCTGTCCTAACCTACTCAAATCAAGCGACCACTGCCACTACCCACACAGCCAAGTGCATATTGAAGACTAATCCACGGAAGAATCAAGGATTAACCAACCACACTGAAATAGGCGCTATACACATTCCCTACTCCAACAACGGCAGAGCTGCCAACCACAAAGAAGAAACATCAAGAACCATGTCCTCTCGAGGATACATAATTTGTCCTGACCTTCATTGGCAAGGATTCCACAATCTCAAAATGACAAAAATACAAAAGAGAAACTTGACACCAATTGATCTAACTGGGCGCTTTTCTCATCCACAATGAGGATTTACATGGCAATACCAACCACCACCACATCAAACCATCTACCCACCATCCTGGCACGGCCCTACTCCTCATCTCTATAAACAAGGTGAAGGGTACCTAAAATGTGCTCCCTCTCTGTAAACTAAGGATTACAGCACATTAAAAAAACTAGGTACATACTGCACAAGCCACATGTCACACTATCAACTCAGCAAGAGGCGGCAACCACCTCTGTGCTCATATATGTACAGCCTTGTCAGGAAAAATGACAATAACATAAAATCCGCGGCATAGAATTTACAGCGCAGAAGGAGGCAATTCGGCCCATTGAGTCTGCACCGGCCCTTACAAAGAGCACCCTACTCGAGCTCACATATCTACCCTATCCCCGTAACCCAGCAACCCAACCCCCACTTAACCTTTTTTGGACACGAAGGGCAATTTAGCATAGCCAATCCACCTAACCTGCACATCTTTGGAATGTGGGAGGAAACCGGAGCACCCGGAGGAAACCCACGCAGACACGGGGAGAACTTGCAGACTCCGCACAGACAGTGACCCAGCCGGGAATCGAACCTGGGACCCTGGAGCTGTGAAGCAATTGTGCTAACCACTATGCTACCGTGCTACCCTAAATGCTACTGTGCTGCCGGCATATTCATAAGGGGATAAATATCAGGGTTATTTATGAACTGCGGAATAATATCACTAGCCAAGGAGCTTGGAACGGTCAAAGCCATCACAGGATTTCCGAGCAGCATTCATGATCTCTCCAGAGTTCTGTCGAAGCCCCTGCACCCCTGCCATGTCGTCACCTTGAAGCCTAGGCAGCAAGAAACCTTATGCCCCAGCAAGAAGCGTAACCCACCGCGTTTAACTGCTTCCAACCTTTCTTGCCGAACACTGGGGCTGTTTAGCATAGGGCTAAATCGCTGGCTTTGAAAGCAGACCAAGGCAGGCCAGCAGCACGGTTCGATTCCCGGACCAGCCTCCCCGAACAGGCGCCGGAATGTGGCGACTAGGGGCTTTTCACAGTAACTTCATTTGAAGCCTACTTGTAACAATAAGCGATTTTCATTTCATTCATTTCATCAAGGACAAGACAACTCTAAACCAGATCTCCGACGGACTCTAGGCCTCAAAAACCAGAGACGGAGTGCTCTTATCAAACTCAATTCCCAGCCTTCAAATCAAGATTGTGAAAGCATAGCAGCCAACTCTCAAACTCTGAGGGGAATTCGGCCCCAGCTCCCTTCCCAGGGGCTGGTTTCGCTTAGTGGGCTAAACAGCTGGCTTGTAATGCAGAACAAGGCCAGCAGTGCAGGTTCAATTCCCGTACTGGCCTCCCCGAACAGGCGCCGGAATGTGGCGACTCGGGGCTTTTCACAGTAACTTCATTGAAGCCTGCTTGTGACAAGTGATTTTTATTATTATTATTATTCCAGACCAGGTGCATGAACAATCACTGCCTAGCCCCATGTCCCCAAGGTGACCAGTCTATTTGACATACGTGCAACAGGATTTCCAAGGACAGAAGGCGAGCCCCCACCGTCGATTCTTTTCACTACTTTAACCATTCTCTTAAAGATATCTCGCTATTCATCAATGTGAACACCAACAGCCTGTGCCAAGGAACCACAACCATCGTCCACTGCAAGGTGGGCCCCACCCTGGAGCCTCTGATCGCCTCCATAATTAAGGATTTTTTAACACGAATCCCCATTGGCAAAATCTGGCCAGAATCTTCTAGGAAGATAGCAGAGGATTTATGCACCAGGAACAAATATTTATGGGTTGTGGCACCCGGATTAAAAAATAAGGATTAAAGGTGAGTAACGCCAGAGCTGATGAAAACACAGCCGGTCCCGCACTCTCATCACGTAATAATCCACCCCCCGAAAACAGTTTTTCGAACGTGAAGCAGCAACCTGATGTTGTGCAGTAATGAGTAAACTTTGTTACCTGGGCAAGTGCGCGGCTGATTTTAGACCTACATGCCCCGGAGTCACAACACAAGTGAATTAACCAATAATTTGTATAAAAATACCTGAAATCTTTGGTCCTTGGCTGCCCAATAATTACTGCCGCCAGGTTTGTAAATTTAAACGCAATTACTTCAAAACGATATAGATGGATTGGTAGAGTGGGCGATAAAGTGGCAGATGGAATTTAACATTTGGGGAGGTCAAACAGTGGTAGGGAGTACACAATAAATGGGAATTTACTAAGAGGGGTAGATAAAGTGAGAGACCTTGGTGTATAGGTACACAGTTTAAGGAGACAAGTGTGTTAAAAAGCCTATGGAAAGCTCTCCTTCATTGACTGAGGTATAGAATATAAAAGTAAGGAATTGTATAAAACACTGGTGAGGCCACAACTGGAGTATTATGTGCCGTTTTGGTCACATTACAGGAAGAACATAATTGCTCTGGAATTGTGAGTGCAGAGGAGGTTTATTAATCTTTATTGTCACAAGTAGACTTACATTAACAGTGCAATGAAGTTACTGTGAAAAGTCCCTAGTCGCCACATTCTGGCGGCTGTTCGGTACACAGAGGGAGTTCAGAATGTCCAAATTGCCTAATAGCACAGCATGTCTTTTGGAACTTGTGGGAGGAAACCGGAGCACCCGGAAGAAACCCACGCAGACACGGAGAACATGCAGACTCTGCACAGACAGTGACCCAAGCCGGGAATCGATCCTGGGACCCTGGCGCTGTGAAGTAACAGTGTTAACCACTGTGCCACCCATGTTCTACCGTGCTGCCCATTACAGGAATGTTACCAGGGCTAGAAAAGTGTTGTTATGACGAGAGATTGGATAGGTTGGGTTATTTTCCTTGGAGCAACGAAGGCTGAGGGGTGACTTAATTGAGGTGTACAAAATTATGAGGGGGAGAGGGTAGACCAGATAAAAATGTTTCTCTTGGTGGAGAATTCTAAAACCAGGGGACATAGATTCAAGAGGCCGAAGGTGTAACGGGTACGTGAGGAAGAACTTTTTTATGCAGGGGGTAGTGAGAGTCTGGAATAAACTGCCTAAGGTGGTGGTGGAGGCAGAGACCCTAAACTCTTTTAAAACATACCTGGATCTGCACCTTCAGTGCTGTCAGCTACAGGGCTATGGATCGGATACAGGAAGGTGGGATGAGAAAGTGCACCTGGGTGTCCTCGGGCTAGCATGAACAAAATGGACCAAATGGCCTCCTGTGCTGTAATTTCTCTACGATATTGTTGATTTATAAGTAGAACAAATATGTAAACAGTTGGTTAAATGTCCTTTAACTGCCCTACCCTGTACCTATATAACACGAGAGAGAAAAACACAAAGGAGAAGGAAAAGGGTGAAAATATAATGAGGATTAAGGTCAAAAGAGAAAAGCCCTTGCTTCAGCTGATGAGTTCTTCAGTGCACCCTCTTCACAGTACGAGCGTGGTTTAAAGTCTCTGGTCTACATGTAATCTTTTTTTTTATACATAGAATTTACAGTGCAGAAGGAGGCCATTCGGCCCATCGAGTCTGCACCGGCTCTTGGAAGGAGCACCCTACCCAAGGTCAACACCTCCACCCTATCCCCATAACCCAGTAACCTCACCCAACCCCACCCAACACTAAGGGCAATTTTGGACACTAAGGGCAATTTATCATGGCCAATCCACCTAACCTGCACATCTTTGGACTGTGGGAGGAAACCGGAACACCCGGAGGAAACCCACGCGCACACGGGGAGGATGTGCAGACTCCGCACAGACAGTGTCCCAAGCCGGAATCGAACCTGGGACCCTGGAGCTGTGAAGCAGTTGTGCTATCCACATTGTTATAGTGCTGCCCCTTCTGTGCAGCTCAGTGGTATACATACACAGATACATAGAAGATGCAGGAGGAGGCCTTTTGGCCCTTCGAGTCTGCTCTGCCATTCATCACGATCATGGTTGATCATCCAACTCAATAGCCTGATCCTGCTTTCTCCCCATAGCCTTTGATCCCATTCTCCCCAAGTGCTATATCCAGCCGCCTCTTGAATATATTCAAAGGTTTAGCATCAACTACTTCCTGTGGGAATGAATTCCACAGGCTCACCACTCTTTGTGTGAAGAAATGTCTCCTTATCTCTGTCTGAAATTAGTTACCCTGAATCCTCAGGCTGTGACCCCTGGTTCTGGACACACCTATCATTGGTAACATCTTCCCTGCATCTACCCTGTCTAGTCCTGTTAGAATTGTATAAGTCTCTATGAGATCCCCTCTCATTCTTCTGAACTCCAGCGAGAACAATCCCAACCTAGTCAATCTCTCCTCATATGACAGTCCCGCCATCCCTGGAATCAGTCTGGTAAACCTTTGATGCACTCTCTCGAGAACAAGAACATCCTTCCTCCGAAAACGAGACCAAAACTGCACACAATATTCTATGTGTGGCCTCACCAAGGCCCTGTATAATTGCAGCAACACATCCCTGCTTCTGTACTCGGACAGCTTTCTCTGAAGAACCCTCTGACCCCACAACAGCCTGTTCTCAGTGAGCGTTATCTGATTCTGGACATCAATCTCTTTTTTGGAGACAGAGGGTTATCAGTTGCTGGATTCTGCTTGCTCAGCCGGTTCTGCAGAGAGATATCAGATTCTGGGCTCTGTTTCACACCCCTTTTTTTGGAACAATAGAGAGAGAGATCTCTTACACTGACTTTCTGGAGAGAATTAATCAGATCTTTGAGAGAGGGAGTTAGAGCTCCTCCATCCAGGCTTCAGAATCAAACATGAAACTAGAAACCCAGCCTTGTCTCTGAAAAACCCTCCGTGAGATCAGGACCAATCACCACTGGTTGGGAAAAGCACAGCACTTCAAGCCAGTTCATAGGCCGCCATCCAAATCAGTCAAAGTGAGTCATCACTGGTGTCAGTCTAAATCAGCACAGCCTTCTGGAATCTGCTTGTTTGAATTAAAGGCACCATGGATTCCTTGAAGTTCCGAAGGCTAGTACTGAGAACATTTCACCTATTGCTCAGCACTTCTCCCTCACTGCCCCATTGTTGTATCTTTTATCTTCAAAACTTTTTTTAAACCTTCCCAAGAAAGAACAAGACCGACAATATTCAAGTACATATTTTCAAACATAAAGGTATCATATTGAAGTAAATCTGGTCTGATAGTAATTACAGAGACCTGACTGCAGGAGGATGAGGATTGGGTCCTGAATATTGAGAAGTACGTGACATTCAAGAAAACTAGCAAGTTGGGAAAGATGGAGGGGTAGCATTATTCAAGAATGGCATTTGTACAGGAGATCAGGATACGGAATCAATTTGGGTGAGATGAGGCATAGTAGGGAAAAGGAGTCACTAGTGGGAGTAAACTGCATGCCCCCTAACAGTAAAATGTACAAGAAATATTGGGTGCTTGTGATAAAGGGACGGCAATAATCACAGATAACGTTAATCTACATCTCAACTGGAAAAATCAGATTGGCAGTAGTAGCCTAGATGAGTTCTTTGAATGCTTTTGACATAGTTTCTTAGAACAACACATTCTGGAACCAACCAGAGAACAGATTGTTTTAGAATTAGTATTGTGTAATGTGACAGGATTAATTAATAACCTCAGAGTAAAGGCACCCCTAAATAGCAGAGACCACAATGTGAAGAGATTTTACATCCAGTTTGAAAGGGAGAAGAGTAGGTCTAAGACTAGTATTTTAAACTTAAATAAAGGCAACTATGTAGGCATGAAAGCTGAGCTTTGTGAAGTGAACTGGGATACTAGGCTAGAAGATATATCAATAAAGATGCCGTGCCAGACATTTAAGGGGATATTTCTGAATACTCAGGATAAGTATATTCCTATCATAAAAAACATTCTAAATGGAGGAACCATCATCCAGAGTTAACTAAAGAAGTTAAGAAAAGTATCAAACTTAAGGAAAAGCATATCATTGTGCAAAGATGAGTGGCAAGTCAGATGATTGGTCAGAATTTAAAGAATTGCAGAGAATGACACAGCTCATCAAGGGAAAGAAATGAGATGAATCTAGCTAGGAATATAAAAATAGAGAGCAAGTGTTTCTACAGGTATTTAAACAGGAAAAGGATAAGTAGAATGAGTGTTGGTCCTCTGGAAAATGAGAATGGGGAGTTAAAAGTAAATAATATGGAAATGGCAAATTAAATCTAAGGAAATAAGATACATTCCAGTCATAGCTGTAAATTAGGCGATGGAAAGGAGAGGGGGACCTGGTGAAATTCCAATCACAGGGGAAGCTGTACTGAGCAAACTGATGGAGCTGTGGCTGCTAAGTCTCCAGAACCAGATGGACTTCATCCTTGGATCTTAAAAGAGGTTGCTGGTTTAGCTCAGTGGGCTAGACAGCTGGTTTGTGATGCAGAACAAGGCGAGCAGCGTGGGTTCAATTCCCGTACCAGCTGAGAATTCTGAATTATTCCTCTTGTGTCCTTGAATAGGTGCTGGAATATGGCGACTAGGGGCTTTTCACAGTAACTTCATTGCAGTGTTAATGTAAGCCTACTTGTGACAATAAACGTTATTTAAATTATTTAAATTTAATGAAATCATGGATACATTGATGTTAAATTTCCAAAATTTGTTAAATTCTGACGAGGTTCCATCAGACTGGAAAAGTAGCAATTATAACTCTTTATTAAGGGAGGGAGGCAGCAAATTATAGTCCATATATGTCAAGGCCCTTCCTGTCAATTCCCTTTTGTCCCTTTTATTTTCGCTGTTATTATTTTGATCCATGAATGCTTCATTGACAAGTCGAGCAGGGGAAGTGAGAAACTCCAAAGTTACAAAAGAGAACACTGCTAATTTCCAGACAGCAGAACTCAAACCTTTCTGCACCTGAGAGATCGGTGGGACTCCGTTCGATTGGTTGGCTGGTGGCCAATGAATTGGTTAAAAGGCTGTATTCTGCCTGGTAACAGGTGGTGATAGGATCCTGCCTGAATGGGATGACTTTTTTCAGAGAACCAAGGAATGGCATTTAGAGCCCTGGACACTCGGAGGAAAGGACCTGCTCTCTCTTTCTCTTTTGTTTTTCTCCAGAAAATCTGTACAGCTGCTGTAAATCTGAAACTTCACCTCAATGAATCTACAGTGAAAACCATTACAGACTGGAATCAGAAACCTCAAACTGGAAGCCTCGACTGAAGAAAGGTGTGCTAGAAACAACCATCTGAAACAAAGACATATCTTTTTATTTTCATTATTATTTTTACACCCCTCTTTTCCGCTCTGTCTGTTTGTTTATCTTGTGTGTGTAAGGGAGGGGGGAGGTGTTGCTAACTTTTGGTTGGTTCTTAATTTGGCTCTATTTAATTATGTTTGCTCAAGAGTCGCCAGATATCTTTCGACACCACCACAAGGCTCAGAACCGAATACTGATCAATGACTCGATACACCAGTTAGTAAGTTCAAAAGCAATGCTCATTATTTACACACCGTCAAATCTACTCATGCATAAACTCTACAAACTAAACTACCACGATTACTAAAGCCTATACTTAGCTTTGAGCGCCCACTCAGTCAGAGGAACAATGGCCGTTGCTCGGTTCTGAGGCTGCTGGGTTGAGATCTTTACAGGGTAGCAACTAGGAGCGTCTATCTCGTAGCGTGCGTTGACTTGGAACTTACTTGGTCTGCTGTAGCTGCTCGGCTGGTCTCTCTCTTCACTGAGAGCCAAAGCCAAAGGAGGAAGATTCTCCCTTGGGTGATACCTCTTATGCTGAAAAGGGCTTTAAGCCCTTTTGGGCGGGCCTTGAACTTGGCCTCACTAATTGGGTCTTTCCCAATCATCGGTATCGATTTTCTTCCAGTAGAGGGGTGGTTCCCTGATCGCTGGGCGTGTCCTGGTGACTGTCAGTCTGCTTTGTCTTGGCTTCTTCTGGCGCCGGGGAGTCTGTCCTAACATTGTGTATCTAAATGTTTCCCTTTTGTCCCCGGTGATGGCTCATTAGTATGTAGATCGTTTGGTAGTTTCTGTCCTGTCTGACCGTTTAAGGTTCTAATCAACAGACAGAGCTTGCACCTGCTTGTTTCTTAGCATTGTCCAATTTTCCCTACAGTCTTTGCAAGTGTCCATTTTGTAATCTGGACGTGGCCATCCCAGATGGCTACAGCGGAGATTAGGAATTAGATAATTGTTAACCTGTTGTATTTGTTGCATATTTAATTGTGATTAGTAAATTAATTATTTTTATTAACTTTACAAACCTGGTGACTGTGTTCTTGGGCAGCTAAGGGCCGAAGACTTTGGGTGTTGTTCGAAGAATTATTTATTACTTTCAATTGTGTTGCGACTTCGGGTCAAGTGGGGCTGGAACTGACACCGCACTAGCCCAGCAGATCGTGACAGTTAGCTTGACATCTGTCATGCGCAAAGTGTGAAAGTCAGTTATTAAAGAGGTTGTAGCTGGGGAGTTGGAGAAGCTCAAGTTAATTGGAAAGAATCAGCATGGTTTCATGAAAAGGCTATAGTGTTTAACTAATTGAGTTCTTTGAACATATGCTGTGAATAGAGGGGAACCTGGACACGTACTGTGCTCTGATTTCCAGAAAGCATTTGATAAGGTGCTCCATCAAAGGCTATTGCAAAATCTAGAAACTCATGGTGCAGGGTGTGTAACATAAGCATGGACTGAAGATTGGCTGACCGGCTGAAAGAGTGTGCATAAGTGGCTCTTTGATTGGCAGGATGTGACGAGTGGATCATACACGGGTCTCTGCTGGGGCCTCAACCTTTCACAATTTGCACCAATGAGGGGAGCAGATGCATGGTAGCTAAGTTTGCAGACGACACAATTGTAGTATGTTATGAAGAAGCCCGAGTTTGCAGATAGGTTGAGTGAGTGGGCAATAATCTGGTAGGTGAAGTATAATGTGGGAAAATGTGAACAAAGAACAAAGTCAATTAAAGCACAGGAACAGTCCCTCCCAGCCTGCGCTGATCCAGATCCTTTATCTAAACCTGTCTTCTATTTTCCAAGGATCTACTTCCCTCTGTTCCCTGCCTGTTCATATATCTGTCTAGATGCATCTTAAATGATGCTATCGTGCCCGCCTCTACCACCTGCGTTGGCAAAGCATTCCAGGCACCCACCACCCTCTGCGTAAAAAAACTTTCCACGCACATCTCCCTTAAACCTTCCCCCTCTCACCTTGAAATCGTGACCCTTGTAATTGACACCCCCACTCTTGGAAAAAGCTTGTTACTAACCACCCTGTCCATACCTCTCATAATTTTGTAGACCTCAATCAGGTCCCCCCTCAACCTCTGTCTTTCCAATGAAAACAATCCTAACCTACTCAACCTTTCTTACTAGCTAGCACCCTCCATAGCAGGCAACATCCTGGTGAACCTCCTCTGCACCCTCTAAAGCATCCACATCCTTCTGGTAATGTGATGACCAGAACTGCACGCAGTATTCCAAATGTGGCCTAACCAAAGTCCTATCCAACTGTAACATGACCTGCCGACTCTTGTACTCAATACTCCGTCCGATGAAGGCAAGCATGCTGTATGCCTTTGTGACCACGCTTATCGCCCTGCGTTGCCACCTTCAGGGTACAATGGACCTGAACTCCCAGATCTCTCTGTACATCAATTTTCCCCAGGACTCTTCCATTGATTGTATAGTCCGCTCTTGAAATCAATCTTCCAAAATGCATCACCTCGCATTTGCCTGGATTGAACTCCATCTGCCATTCTTCTGCCCAACTTTCCAATCTATCTATATTTTGCTGTATTCTCTGACAGTCCTCCTCGCTATCTGCAACTCCACCAATCTTGGTATCATCTGCAAACTTGCTAATCAGACCACTTATACCGTCGTCCAGATCATTTATGTATTTCACAAACAACACTGGTCGGAGCACGGATCCCTGTGGAACACCACTAATCACCTTTCTCCATTTTGAGACACTCCCTTCCACCACTACTCTCTGTCTCCTGTTGCCCAGCCAGTTCTTTATCCATCTAGCCAGTACACCCTGAACCCCATACAACTTCACTTTTTCCATCAACCTGCCATGGGAAACTTTATCAAATGCCTTACTGAAGTCCATGTATATGAAATCTACAGCCCTTCCCTCATCAATTAACTTTGTCACTTCCTCAAAGAATTCTATTAGGTTTGTAAGACATGACCTTCCCTGCACAAAACCATGCTACCTATCACTGATAAGTCTATTTTCTTCCAAATGTGAATAGATCCTATCCCTCAGTATCTTCTCCAACAGTTTGCCTACCACTGGCGTCATGCTCACAGATCTATAATTCCCTGGATTATCCCTGCTACCCTTCTTAAACAAAGGGACAACATTAGCAATTCTCCAGCCCTCCGGGACCTCACCAGTGCTCAAGGATGCTGCAAAGATATCTGTTAAGGCCCCAGCTATTTTGTCCCTCTCTTCCCTCAGTAACCTGGGATAGATTCCAGCCGGACCTGGGGACTTGTCCACCTTAATGCCTTTTAGAATACCCAAAGCTTCCCCCTTCCTTATGCCGACTTGACCAAGAGTATTTAAACATCCATCCCTAGCCTCAACATCCATCATGTCCCTCTCCTTGGTGAATACCGATGCAAAGTACTCATTAAGAATCTCACCCATTTCCTCTGACTCCATGCATAAATTCCCTCTTTTGTCTTTGAGTGGGCCAATCCTTTCTCTAGTTACGCTCTTGCTCCTTATATACGAATAAAAGGCTTTGGGATTTTCCTAAACCCTGTTAGCCAAAGATATTTCATGACCCTTTTTAGCCCTCTTTATTGCATGTTTGAGACTTGTCCTACTTTCCCGATATTCCTCCAAAGCTTCATCAGTTTTAAGTCACCTAGATCTTATGCATGCTTCCTTTTTCATCTTAGCTAGTCTCACAATTCCACCCGTCATCCATGATTCCCTAATCTTGCCATTTCGATCCCTCATTTTCACAGGGACATGTCTGTCCTGCACTCTAATCACTTTCCTTAAAAGACTCCCACATTTCAAATGTGGATTTACCCTTAAACAGCTGCTCCCAATCCACATTCCCTAGCTCCTGCCAAATTTTGTTATACTTGGCCTTTCCCCAATTTAGCACTCTTCCTTTAGGACTACTCTCGTCTTTGTCCATGAGTATCCTAAAACTTACGGAATTGTGATCGCTGTTCCCAAAGTAATCACCGACTGAAACTTCAACCACCTGGCCGGGATCTTCCCCAATACCAGGTCCAATATGGCCCCTTCCCGAGTTGGACTGTTTACATAAATTAAATTCATTTTGGCTGGAATAATAAAAAAAGAGAAGAGCATTACTTAAATGGAGAGCAACTGTAGGTATCCGAGGAGGAGATGGAGGATAGAGTCCCATTTCCTGAATTCTGTACCGATGAGGACCTTGAGCAGTTTGATATAGAAAGTGAGGAGGTCATGGAGGCTTTGACAGGCTTAAAAATAGACAAATCCCCGGGCCCGGATAAATTGCATCCCAGGCTGCTGTGGGAGACGAGGCAGGAAATTGCAGGGGCTCTGGCGCAAGTTTTTAATTCCTCGCTTGCCACGGGGGAAGTGCCAGAGGACTGGAGGTGGTGGCTTTGTCGGGGTGGCACAGTGGGTAGCACTGCTGCATCACGGCGCAGAGGACCCGGGTTCGAACCCGGCCCCGGATCACTGACCATTCTCCCCGTGTCTGTCTGGGTCTCACCCCCACAACCCAAAACCACGTGCAGGGTAGGTGGATTAGTTATGTTAAATTGCCCCTTAATTGGAAAAAAATAATTGGCTACACTAAATTTAAAAAAGGCTTTGTCAGAGGGAAGTCATGCCTGACAAATTTGAAAGAGAATTTTTTGAAAAAGTGACCGAAGTGTGTGGATGAAGGAAGCACAGTTGATGTAATTTATATGGATTTTAGCAAAGCCTTTGACAAGGTTCCACCCATAATGGGAGGCTGATCGAGCCGTTTGAAGCGCATGGACTTAGAGGAAAGGTCTCAAGATGGATTCAAAACTGGCTTAGTAACAGGACACAAAGGTGATGGTGGAGGTTAGGTGGATTGGCCATGATAAATTGCCCTTAGTGTCCAAAATTGCCCTTCGTGTTGGGTGGGGTTACTGGGTTATGGGGATAGGGTGGAGGTGTTGACCTTGGGTAGGATGCTCTTTCCAAGAGCCGGTGCAGACTCGATGGGCTGAATGGCCTCCTTCTGCGCTGTAAATTCTATGATAAGCTGTTTGAGTTACTGGAGGCCAGTGCCCAGCGGCAGACCACACAGATCAGTACTGGGCCCCTTATTATTTGTGAGAGATGGATTTGGATTTATTGTTACGTGTACCGAAGTACAATGAAATGTATTCTGCGTATATTCCAGACCGATCATTCCATACATGAAAAAACATAGGACATACATAATTACACAATGTAAATACATAGACACAGGCATCGGGTGAAGCACACGGAGTGTAGTACTGCTGAGCAGAGAAGATGTGCGGAGCAATCAGGTCAGTCCATAAGACAGTCATTCAGGAGTCTGGTAACAGTGAAGAAACCGTTTTTGAATCTGTTAGTGTGTATTCTCGGACACTTGTATCCAATAGAAGAGGTTGGAAGAGAGAATAACCCGGGTGATAGGGGTCTTTGTTATGCTGCCCGCTTTCCCAAGGCAACGGGAGGTGTAGACAGAGTCAATGGGTGGGACGCCGTTTTGCTGGACTGTGTTCACGTCGTGATATAGATATAAATATATAGATATAAATGATATAGATGAGAATGTGGGGAGAATGATAATCTTTATTGTCACAAGAAGGCTTACATTAACACTATAATGGAGTTACTGTGAAAAGCCCCTGAGGAAGTTTGCAGACGACACCAGATTGGTAGGATTGTTAACTGTGAAGGAGAGGGGTCACAGGTTACACAAAGATGCAGATTGGTTGGTCAGATGGGCAGAGCAGCAGCAGATGGTATTTAACCCTGATAAAGGTGATGCACTTTGGAAGAAGAAACTGAACAAGGGAGCATGTAATGAAAGACAGGGCACTGGGAAGCTCAGGAGCTGATGGATCTTGGGGTAGTTATCCCCATTTTAACTTGGCCTCACCCGCTACACACACACACACACAGAAGACAGAAAAACACAGAGGTGGAGAGGGTAAAAATCATAAGTAAAAGGAGAAAGCGTCTTTGATTCAGAGTTTTTAGCACATCTTCCTTCACAGCAAGCTGGGAAGTTAAAGTCTTTGTTTGCAGCCTGTAATGGTCGACTTTGTAGATTCATTCATTCAGGTTCTCTGTAGTTTAGAAATGCAGTACTCCCAGCTCCTCTGGAGAGGGGAAACAGATCCTGGGTCTTTGGTTTCAGATATAAGGCACTCATAGGCTTTCTGGAGAGAGATAGCAGTAAAGCACTCGCAGCAGCTTTTCTGGAGAAAGTTAGAGTCTTAACTCTGTGCTGCCAGAATCAAAACTGAAATTCCCTGCAACTCTGAAAAGCAAATCTATCAGCGCGATCTACTGGCCATGTTGTGCTCGAGCGAGAGAGCAACATGACCTGGGTGGCAGGGCCCAAGGCATGCCATGCCGATGAATGGAGGGTGGTTATGAAGGGTGGGGGGCTGCAGGGCAGGTACGATGAGGCCTCTTGGAGGTTGGGGGTGTGTGACGCAAGGGGATCCTGGAGAGGGGCTATGGGGGGGGGGTGTTAGGCCCTGAAGAGGCAGGGGTACCCAGGGACCCTATAGCAGGGTGTCCTCACTTGGGCTGGCAGGAGGGGGGGGGGCGGGGGGAGTGGCTGTGTGGGGTTGTGCCCATGGGTGTGGGGGACCCACAAGCTCACTTAGAGATCGGAGCACCCGTTCAAAATGGTGCCTTGATCTCTTGAGTTCAGCTCCACAGAGCTAAAAAGTGTGGGCTAAACCAGTGAGAAACAACCCAGTGCCCAGAAAAGTCACCAAGTGTCATAGATTATCATAAAATTTACAGTGCAGAAGGAGGCCATTCGACCCATCGAGTCTGCACCGGCTCTTGGAAAGAGCACCCTACCCAAGGTCAACACCTCCCCACCCTATCCCCATAACCCAGTAACCCCACCCAACACTAAGGGCAATTTTGGACACGAAGGGCAATTTATCATGGCCACTCCACCTAACCTGCACATCTTTGCACTGTGGGAGGAAACCGGAGCACCCGGAGGAAACCCACGGACACACGGGGAGGCTGTGCAGACTCCGCACAGACAGTGACCCAAGCCGGAATCGAACCTGGGACCCTGGATCTGTGAAGCAATTGTGCTACCCACAATGCTACCGTGCTGTCGTTTGATAGCGGTGGGGATCTCTCCGGCAGAGCTGGTGGGAAACTCCCTGAAAACCTGCCACAATTAGACATTTTTCTATTGAATTCCACCCTACCTGTTACCAGGCAAAATACGGTCTTTTAGGCTAATTCATTCAATCAATCAAACCGAGTCTCAGCCCATCTCTCTCACTGGTGCTGACAAGTCTGCAACTCAAGTTTAAACCAGCATAGACTAACAAAGTGTTCTCCATTGTAACGTCTGGATTCTCTAAAGATACACGCTGCTTGTCTTAAAGAGACTTGTTCATCAATCACGCATGGATCAAAAATGTAATAGCAAAAATACAAAGAAGGGGAAATAAGGGAATAAACAGGAAGGACCCTTACAGAACACCCAATCACTTCTCTTTATTGGAATGTGAATTCTGTTGGATGTTTCAGCTTCAATAACAATACAGTTCACTCAAGTCTGTCCCCGCCCCAATCTTTTCCATATCCATTGAAGAATTTTTACAAGAGAGATTCAAATTTGGAATGCTTGGAAATCTTTGGGCATTTCATGATTGTGGGATATTAGGGAAAAGTACTTTTGTAGTTTCATTTAAGCTGACCCTTTTGTAAGTATTAATGATATATAATCTTATTTTTCCTTTTATTTCAAACAGGGGCCACAAAGACAAGCTCACATAACTGAAAATGTGGCAGATCTGACAGCTGTGAAAGAAAACACTTATGAAGATGTGCCACCTTATCTTAAAGAGGAGCCCCCAGAAGGTACTCTTAACTATTGCCTTGGAGAAATGTTGTATAAAATATATCACTACACTGCAGCAACCTTTACTGAGGAATGTTGGTCCATATTATATCTCAATGAGGGCAACCTGCGGCCCGGGGGCCAAATGAGTTGAATGTGGCCCGCTAACACCGTTTTGTTGACCGTTGCCCAAGTTCAGGTTCGCCACATTCTGCTGATTCCCGTCCGCATAGTTTCTTTCCTACCGGTGTGACTGAACTGATTCGCACGTAAAGAAGGGCAAGTGAGGTGGGTACTGATTACTCACAACACTGACTGTGAGAGACGTGCACTCCCTTTGCATCCAAAGTGTAGATATTTATTTTGTGTTTGATATTTGAAGTTAATGGTTCTATTATATAAATGATCATTATCCAAAACTCATTGTGAAATATTTGGCGTGTATTAAATATATTTAATTCTATTCATGGGGTCAGAGTTAGCGAACAAGCCTGATTCCAATCTTGCAGCCCACTGAGATGAAGGAGAGCCACTCATGCCACCCACTCGATAGCCTTGGTTGCCCAATCCCCTTTTTCTTTGGAGATGAATTCATGCGACAAGACCATCACGGATTAATAGCTTGCAGCAGTAACTAAGAAGTTGCACGTTAGGGTTAGGGTTGAATCTGGGTGCATTACGTATCTTGGTTGTAATGAAAGGAAATAGCAGTGTGTTTCTGACTTTGAACAAAGAAAAATTGAACGTTTGTAAGCTAATGCTTTTTTGAGTTTTATATTAAGGTGTGTTTTGTAGCAAAGAAGATGTAACACTGAGAACTCTGGGGAACTTTTTTATTGCAAGGTTAGAACTGCTTTGTTTCCCATTGTGTTATGATTTGATGATCGAGACATGCAGGAACATGGAACTAAAAGGAGTTTGGTCACCATTAAAATCAAACTCTGCTGTTTAAGATATGATGTTTTGGTTCTCCAGACTGTAGGACATACTCATTAAGGTCCGGTGTGCAAAAATATTGTTGCTATCCAAATATGGTTTGATTACTTTGCAAGTAGAAACCACTCCCCATTATTAGTGGCTTTGGTATCAACTAAAAAAAATTAAGTTGCAAGGCTTGTTAATGCATGCAAAGTGACATTTTATTGCATTTGAAGGAAATTAAGGAAACCCTGAAATTAAGTTGGTAAAACTCTTCTCCCTAGAGAAGGCATCTGTTGTTTTCCTGCGGAATGGTGGTCGATGCATTTTGAATTTTCTTTTCCTCTCGGTTGAATTTCTCAGAGTAGCTGGGGTTTGTCTTGCTGATTGATGCCACCACTTTGTATGCTGCAATCTACTGTCATACACCGAGATCGTGTACTGAAATTCCGTGAATCATTATAAATCTCCATGTTAAGGTTACCACTGCTTAGTTCGAACCCGTAAAATTGATTAAATATTTGTGTACTTTCTGCATTTGAGAATAAGGCCTTAATTGACTGCAGTATTCTTTCTCCTCTGCTAAGATTATTAATTAACCTCTTCTGTAGTTATATCCAAGTCATAGTTTTATAGTATTCTGCTTTCTGAAGTCTCGGGGATCATCGGGCATGTGTCAGATCCAGTGAGCAAAGTGCAGTAAGATGGTTTGTCTGATTCTCTGGCATGTTCTGGTACACATGATGCAGAAAGATGTACTCCATTTTTAGGAGTGAGTGGTCTTTAGCACAAAAGCACAACAAAAATATACACAAAATCTAAAAATAAATCATGCAATGGTTTACATGTGATTTCCGTACAATCTCAGATTAAAAACCATTTCAGTTGTATTTGCTTCTATCAGTTTTATTCAAATTCTGTAATAATCTCATATTTAATTGGAAGTTTTTAATGGTTTGATAAATTGTAATTGTCACGCAGTGGTTTTAATGGACATAAGGGGTGTGATTCTCCGCCTCCCGCTGGGCTGGAGAATCGCTGAGGGGGGGCGGGAATCCAGCTGCTGAATTCTCCGGTGCCAGGGTTTTGGCGGGGGGGGGGGGGGGGGAATCACGGCGCGCTGGTCGACAGCCGCTGGCAATGCCCCCACCCGGCGATTCTCTTGCCCGCAATGGGCCGAGTGGCCGCCCGTTTTCAGCGGATCCCGCCGGCGTAAATCACAACAGGTCCTTACCGGCGGGACCTGGCTCCACGGGTGGCCTGCAGAGTCCTGGGGGCGGGGGGGGGGGGGGGATCTGGCCCCGGGGGGTGCCCCCACGGTGGCCTGGCCCGCGATCGGGCCCCACCGATCTGCGTGGGGGCACTCTTTCCCTCCGCACCGGCCGCTGTCAACCTCCACCATGGCCGGTGCGGAGAAGAACGCCCTTCTGGGATGACACCACACGCTGGTGCTCCCGTGCATGCGCCAACTTGCGCCGGCCGGCGGAGATTGCCATGGCGCCAAGCCCTTCCGCGCCGACTGGAGCGGCACCAAACACTCCGGCGCTGGCCTAGCCCCTGAAGGTGCGGAGGAGGTTCACGCCACTCCTCGGCGCCAGAGTGGCCCTCCCCGACGGTTCGCGGAGAATCCCGCCCAAGGTCTGAACTTCTTTAGTTCAGGAGCTGTTCAAGCTTATTTTAGTCAAGATATGAACATTTGTTGAACTGTATCATCTTTCTTGTGCTGCACAATTTAACATTTTTATTTCTGTCTATTTGCTGGTTCCAGGTTTTCTGTTGTGCAATTGTGTAAAACTTGAAGAAGGCTTCTCCAGTGCTTTGTCAATGGGCATCATGAATGTAATTGTTATCAAATAAGGAAGGTGCATTTATTTACAGAATTGATTTAGATCTAATTTATTACATTATGCTTCAGCTGTGCATGTGCGAGACTAATGAGCATAAAATTAAGTCTTCAGCTGGGAAAAAACAATATTATCCTGGTTGAACAGGATGCAGAGCCAGTCACAGACTTCAATGTAACCTGACTGTAAATATGGGTGTGCTATATGTAAATATTCCATGATTTGTGTACCAATCATTTTCTTTTGGGCCCAATTTTTAACATACTTTTTTCTGAGCTGAGGTACAGGTGACCTGTCCAAAGGTAACTTGAGGCAGTCACGCGGTGATTTGGGTGTAGTGATTGTGGCCAATCTGTACTCCAGGCAATTCTCCCCAATCTGACATTGCAGGTGTGCAAACTTTAAAACTTGCATCTTGCAAGTGGGTGAAGCAAGTTGTTTGATTTCTATTATAAGTCCCTAATTGAGGCCCACTTTGCTGAGTAGTTACAGTTTTCTTGAAATTGCATTAAAATTATGATCAACATAACTTAATCATCCACCATATGTGTTGAATGCATTAATATATTGGAACAACCCAGTTTGTTTGCAAATGAATAGAAACGAGCAGAACCAAGGCTGAATTCTTCTTGAATTTGAATAGGACAAAAATGACAAAAAAGATTCCATATTGAAAATTCTCAAGCATTCTCATTTAACACAGATTTAAAAAAAAAAAATATGTTTATTCAAAATGT
The DNA here is from genome assembly GCF_047496885.1 of Scyliorhinus torazame. Classification (NCBI taxonomy): domain Eukaryota; kingdom Metazoa; phylum Chordata; class Chondrichthyes; order Carcharhiniformes; family Scyliorhinidae; genus Scyliorhinus; species Scyliorhinus torazame. The sequence continues at coordinate 264,282,687 of NC_092716.1, forward strand.
TTCAACAAAAATTTTCAGCCATTCAAACCCCCCCCCCCCCCGGGTAACAAAAAAGAAAAGGGAAGGAACAGAACAAAACATGAACATATCAATCCAACATAATGCAGAACTTGTACACTGGGTTCCTCCCGCACATATTGACTTTCCCATATGTTTATGTTTTTCCTTTTTCAAGTGCCCCTAGGAAAACCCCTTTCCCTGCCCACCCATATACCCCCCCCCCCCCCGAAAGTGTCCTCGCGACACCCCTCTAGAACCCATCCAGTGCCGGGCACGACCAGAACATATGGGCGTGATTCGCTGGGCTTCCTGAGCACCTCCCACATCTGTCCTCCACCCCAAAGAACCTACTCAGCCTCGCCCCTGTCATATGCGCTCTGTCAAGAACCTTAAACTGTATCAGGCTAAGCCGGCACACGAGGAAGAGGAATTAACCCTACTCAGGGCATCAGCCCACAGACCCTCTTCAATCTCCTCCCCCAACTCCTCCTCCCATTTGCCCTTCAGCTCCTCTACCAAAGCCGCCTCTTCTTTCATCTCCTGATATATCGCCGAAACCTTGCCCTCTCCGCCCCATACACCCAAAATCACCCTGTTATTTAACACAGATTTAATAATACCGTTTGACCTTGGGCCACGATTCCCCCTTCTCTATTGCATTATTCCATGCTTCTATATTTTGTTCATTACAAAGAGCTTTTACTTCCATCTGAATAACATATTGTCTCCCTCCACCTTGCCTCAGTCTACACTAACGCTGCACTGAAGTTACTGTGAAAATCCTCTAGTTGCCACATTCTGGCGCCTGTTGGGGTACACAGAATGAGAATTCAGAATGTCCAATTCACCTAATGAGCACATGTTTCAGGACTTGTGGGAGGAAACCAGAGCACCCGGAGGAAACCCATGCAGACACGGGGAGAACGTGCCGACTCCGCACAGACAGTGACCCAAGCCGGGAATCAAACCTGGGACTCTGGCGCTGTGAAGCAACAGTGCTAACCACTGCTGGGATGGCCAATCCACCTAACCTGCAATTCTTTGGACTATGGAGGAAACTGGAGGAAACCCATGTAGACACGGGGAGAAAGTGCATACTGTCACCTGAGGCTGGACTTGAACACTGGTCCTGGCGCTGTGAGGCAGCAGTGCTAATCACTGTCCCACCGCGCCACAAGTTAACATTGCATATTCATTGTATATGTTTTACAGCAGGAAATATATGGACTGGAAACTACGTCCGTATTGCTGAAAAGCGTCTCTCCCACGATGTCCTGTTTTCTCAACTGTCAAATGGCTAGCATTCAAGAGGAGGACGAAGAAAATGCTTCAAAGGTACAAGCTCTCCTTGGAGCTTGGCAGCATTGACGGGGAGCCTGCTGGCAGTGGTTCAAAATGACGATAACTTGTCCATCAAACTACAACATGCTTTGTGCCCAATTATCATAATGATGATGCAGAGAAGGACACGAAAGGAAGCAAATCAGCACCCTGGATCCTACTGCCTCATGGGGCACCCTGTCCCTTCTGCATGAAGATCTGTGGCTCAGCAGTCGGTCACAGGAAGACCCATGGCAGAAAGTTGTGACCATGAATAGATACCAAGCTCGAATTGAGGGACAGGGGACAGTGACAGCAGAGGGACAGGTGACAGTCCAGCGGATGGTCAGGCGATAGTCCAGTGGATGGACACGCGACAGTGACCGGGGAGGGACAGGCGACAGTGACGGGGAGGGACAGGCGACAGTGACAGGGGAGAGACAGGCGACAGTGACAGGGGAGAGACAGGCGACAGTGACAGGGGAGGGACAGGCGACAGTGACAGCCGACTGACAGGCGAGAGGGACAGCGGAGGGACAGGCAACAATGATAGCGGAGGGGCAAGCGACAGTCCAGAAGAGGGACAGGCGACAGTGGCAGCAGAGGGACAGGCGACAGTGGCAGCAGAGGTACTGGCGACAGTGGCAGCGGAGGGACAGGCGACAGTGGCAGCAGAGGTACTGGCAACAGTGGCAGCAGAGGGACACAGGCGACAGTGGCAGCAGAGGTACTGGCGACAGTGGCAGCAGAGGGACTGGCGACAGTGGCAGCGGAGGAACAGTCGACAGTCCAGCGTAGGGATGGGCGACAGTCCAGCGGAGGGACAGGCGACAGTCTAGCGGAGGGACAGGCGCCAGTGACAGCGGAGGGACAGGCGCCAGTGACAGCGGAGGGACAGGCGCCAGTGACAGCGGAGGGACAGGCGCCAGGGACAGCGGAGGGACAGGCACCAGGGACAGCGGACGGACAGCCGGCAGTCTAGCGGAGGGACAGGCGGCAGTCTAGCGGAGGGACAAGCGACAGTCTAGCGGAGGGACAGGCGACAGTCTAGCGGAGGGACAGGCGACAGAGACAGCGGAAGGACAGGTGCCAGGGACAGCGGAGGGACCGGCGCCAGGGACAGCAGAGGGACAGGCACCAGGGACAGCGGAGGGACAGGCGCCAGGGACAGCGGAGGGCCTGTCAGCTTTTTACTTTTGTTTTAGGCTGTTTGCTGCAGGGTGTGTTTTAGTTTAGTTTTCAGTGTTGGAGCTGAAACCAGACAGAGCAGGTGCTGCTGTTCTCTCTGCCATGAAAAGACTATCTCTTGATCATTTGGTGAATTCAGAATTATAAATGTTCTCAGTAGTGAATGTAAACCTGATGTGCTTCTGTTAAAAAGTGTTTCTTCTGTCTTCTGGGTGTTGTTTGGGAAGGTATTAAGGATTACTTAGTGTTGTAGTCTTTGGGGGTTGTATGTGAATAGATGGTTGCTAAGATGTTCACGATGTTTTGAACAAGTTAACTTGAGTTCATAGAATAAACATTGTTTTGCTTTCAAAAATACTTTTCCATTTCTGCTGTCCCACACCTGTAGAGTGGGCCGTGTGCTCCCCATACCACAATCTATTAAAAGTTGTGGGTCAGGTGAACTCCGTGATACACTTTGGGGTTCTCTAAACCCTGGCCCATAACACTTAAAATTATAGTTGTATTTTCTCCATCAGAAATTTTTTTTTGTATCCACATTGTGATATAATCAGGTGCTAGAGTTTGGGGGATTGAACTACTCTGTGGTATGTCCACGGCAGAAGACACAATGTGCTGCCAAACAACTTGTATATGCAAGCCTCTGAGTATATCCAGATTCTCTGTGGAAAGTTGTAACCTGAGACGTCACCACTCGGATCAGTTCCAAGGTTGCGGGTGGTGATGTCTGCAGTCAACCAGGAAGTGTGCCATCGAGAGATGGGGCTGTTGTCAGATTATAGGGTGTGGAATGTATTCTCGTAGGGACCATAGGATTTGGGACAAGTTTTTTTGAGATCCTGTTCCAAAGGGCCTTGCTTTGTTAACTATCAGCCTGTAGTGTTTTTCGAGGAGGAGGATTTCCCTGCAGATATCAAGAGGTTCAATCTGTGCGAGCACAGGAAACCATTCAAGCTGTATTGGTCTCAAAGCCCCAGAAGTAATCCTCATGACTTCCAATAAGTGGGTATCTACCACGTTTATGTGGCAGCTCCTGAGCAAGGTTATTTTACTGTTGAGTAGACCAGGGCGAGTGGAGCAGTACCTAGTGCGTTGGCTGCACTATCCCAGGTGATATCTGCCAATTTCTGTATGAGTAATAAACACAAAATACTGAGAATGCTGAAAATCTGAAATAAAAACAGAAATTACGAGGAGAATCTCCAGTCTGGTAGCATCTGTGGAGAAAAAGATTGAATGTTTTGAGTTTGTCTCAGAGCTGAAGAGAGGTAGAAATATGATGAATTTTATACTGTTAAAGGGATGGAGCAAAATAGAAGACCAACGGTAGGTGAGAGCTCAGGAACACCAATCCCTGGTGTTCGAGTTTGCTCCAACCCTCTCCAACAGTATAAAGCAAACCACATGCCTATCTCTCATCAGCTCTGAGGAAAGGTCACATGGACTCGAGACGGTTTCCCTCTTCATGGGTGCTGCCAGGTCTGGGTTTTTCCAGCATTTTCTGTTTTTGATTTTGTTGACGATTCACACTCATTTTCATCTTGGGTCACCCGGTGTTCTGGAGGTGCATGACCGATTTAAATAACCATTCAACCATCACTCTTTCCTTTTCCATTCCAACTTTTTCATGGAGGATTTAATCCACTCAGATGGATCTTTGAGTCAGATTGTGTCCAGCACAGATTTAATTCCTTGACACTCCAGGACAATTGTTGAAAGACCTTTTTCTAAATTAGATTTGCCCACCGTCATGACTGTTAGCTGTAAGTATTGTCAATTGGCAGTTGGTATTAGAGCTTTCCTCTGTCAACCACTCAGCTTTGAGGGAATAAGCTCTTGTTGTTTGCAGCTATGATGCAATGCTATACTGTCTCATCTGTGGGACACCGCTATCAACTGTGGGTGAATTAATTCAATAATGGTTAAGATAATATATATAGAATCCTCCAAATGTGAAGTACTTTCAAATCAATCGAACCTGATGTGGGGAAATGAGGTCTGTCATGTATGTGACTTTTGTGCGCACACTTCCTGGGTCAAATCCAAATTCCTATTTTAATTCAACACCTCTCCATACCATACTCCCTCAAGCTGCAAGTTTCTAATCAAAATATCCACATATGGGAGGGGTCACGTGATGTAAGCATGGGAGCGGTTGTGTTTCTGTGACGTCTTACTCTGCTCACCCTTTAATCCATCATTTCATCCTGGTGCACATTTCATATTTGTCTTTTTCTAGGCTACATGGTGTGTGCTATATCTCTAAGTTTTTGACTGGTGTTTCATAGGAACTTAGGAATTAGGATCAGAAGTCGGCAATTCAGCCCTTCGAGCCTGCTCCGCCAGTCAGTCAGATCCTGGCTGATCTCTTCCTGGTCTCAAATCCACCTCCCCACCTGGCCCCCATTTTCTTATCAGAAATCTATATCAGAAATCTATCTATCTCCTTATTGAAACCATTTAATGATTCAGATTCCACCGCATATGGGGCAGCGAGTTCCACAAATTCACCACCCTCAGCGAGAAGTAGTTCCTCCTCATCTCAGTTTTAAATCTATCGCCTCTCAACCTATATGTTGGAGGGAATTAAGGTTGAGTCCTGGAGATTGTGTTGAGCTTTAAGGAAAAGTCTTTATTTCACATGCATGTGAATGGTCAGTTACATTGTCTGATGTCGTAAAATTCCATATTGATAAGTTAATTTGTTTTACTGAGTACAGATAGTTAGAAAACATCGCAAAACCTAGTTTTTACCATATTGATTCATTTTCTGAATTACCGGATGGTTCACATAATCTTGTTAAGTACAGACATTGTTTGACACAGCCCTAATAATTGCATTTCCGGACAATCTCTGGCCCCCATTTAGCAAGTCAAAGGATTGTTCCTCGCTGTGAGGGGGTGTGAACAGCCCCCCCCCCCACCCCCACCCCGAATGTTCATTCGGAGATAACAATCTTTCCTGGATTGTCGAGTGGTCTGTCTGTTCTAATGCAGTTCCCTGATTGTTCTGTTTATTCCAACAGGTTTTTCAGATTTTCTATTGTGTTGATTGCTGCCTGCCTGGATGTCTGAATTAACCCTTCTCTATTCCCCAGTGAGGTCTGACTTGCTCTTGTGTGTTTGTACATTTAACTAAACCAAATATGAACGGACATGTGAATAAAAATATATATTACAAAACATGGTCCCCGATATTCTCCTGCAACACTATATCCGTGTCCTCTCGTTCTAGATTGCCCCACAAGGGGCAACATTTGGTCAACGTTTACTTATCAATCCCATTTAGTATTTTATATACCTCGATCAGATCCCCTCTCATCCTTCTAAACTCCAGCGAGTATCAACCCAAACTGTTCAATCTCTCCTCATCCGTCAATTCTTTCCCGGAATCAATCTGTTGAACCTCCTCTGACCTGCCTCCAATGTCACCACATCCTTCCTCAAATAAGGCGACCAAAATTGGACACAATACTCCAGATGTGGTCTCACCAACACCCTCTACAATTGCAACAATACTTCTCTACTTTTATACTCCAGTTTCTCAACGTAAGAGCCAAGATAAAATGTGGAAAATCTGATTTGTTTGTGGTGGGCTGGGTGGGGCTCCGCAGTGGCACGGTTATTGCTGAGTGGGCTCTCACTGTGTGGTGGGGTGGGGCTCCGCAATGGCACGGTTATTGCTGAGTGGGCTCTCACTGTGTGGTGGGGTGGGGCTCCGCGCACAGTGGCACGGTTATTGCTGAGGGGGCTCTCACTGTGTGGTGGGGTGGGGCTCCGCAATGGCACGGTTATTGCTGAGTGGGCTCTCACTGTGTGGTGGGGTGGGGCTCCGCGCGCAGTGGCACGGTTATTGCTGAGTGGGCTCTCACTGTGTGGTGGGCGGAGTGGGGCTCCGCAGTGGCACGGTTATTGCTGAGTGGGCTCTCACTGTGTGGTGGGGTGGGGCTCCGCGCGCAGTGGCGCGGTTATTGCTGAGGGGGCTCTCACTGTGTGGTGGGGTGGGGCTCCGCGCGCAGTGGCGCGGTTATTGCTGAGGGGGCTCTCACTGTGTGGTGGGGTGGGGCTCCGCGCGCAGTGGCACGGTTATTGCTGAGTGGGCTCTCACTGTGTGGTGGGCGGAGTGGGGCTCCGCAGTGGCACGGTTATTGCTGAGTGGGCTCTCACTGTGTGGTGGGGTGGGGCTCCGCAGTGGCACGGTTATTGCTGAGTGGGCTCTCACTGTGTGGTGGGGTGGGGCTCCGCGCGCAGTGGCGCGGTTATTGCTGAGGGGGCTCTCACTGTGTGGTGGGGTGGGGCTCCGCAATGGCACGGTTATTGCTGAGTGGGCTCTCACTGTGTGGTGGGGTGGGGCTCCGCAGTGGCACGGTTATTGCTGAGGGGGCTCTCACTGTGTGGTGGGGTGGGGCTCCGCAATGGCACGGTTATTGCTGAGGGGGCTCTCACTGTGTGGTGGGGTGGGGCTCCGCGCGCAGTGGCACGGTTATTGCTGAGTGGGCTCTCGCTGTGTGGTGGGGTGGGGCTCCGAGCGCAGTGGCACGGTTATTGCTGAGTGCACACTCACGGTGGGGTGGGGCTCCGCAGTGGCACGGTTATTGCTGAGTGGGCTCTCACTGTGTGGTGGGCGGAGTGGGGCTCCGCAGTGGCACGGTTATTGCTGAGTGGGCTCTCGCTGTGTGGTGGGGTGGGGCTCCGCAGTGGCACGGTTATTGCTGAGTGGGCTCTCACTGTGTGGTGGGGTGGGGCTCCGCAATGGCACGGTTATTGCTGAGTGGGCTCTCACTGTGTGGTGGGCGGAGTGGGGCTCCGCAGTGGCACGGTTATTGCTGAGTGGGCTCTCACTGTGAGAGAACCCCATCAAGGACCCTCTCAAGACGAACTTTATTCGCTCCAGGCTGAGGAACCCCGCCATATCGCTAACCCAGGGGTTTCGAGTCCCTCCACATTAGCAAGATCCGTCTCCGGGCTACCAGGGAGGCAAAGGCCAGTACCTCGGCCTCTTTCGCTTCCTGCACCCCCAGATCCTCCGCCACCCCAAATATCGCTACCGCTGGGCTCGCCTTCACCCGAGTGTCCAAAATCCTATACATCACCCTCGCAAACCCCTGCCAGAATTCTTTAAGCGCCGGGGATGCCCAAAACATATGGGCATGGTTCGCCGGACTCCCTGCCCATCTCGGGCACCTGTCCTCCACCCCAAAATACATACGCATTCTTGCCGCCGTTATATGCGCTCGATGCACCACCTTAAACTGAATTAAACTGAGCCTGGCACATGATGAGGAGGAGTTCACCCTGCCCAGGGCGTCGGCCCACAGGCCCTCATCCAGCTCCCCACCCAGCTCCTCCTCCCACTTGCCCTTCAACTCCTCCAGTGAGGCTTCCTCCACATCCTGCAGCTCCTGATATATGTCCGACATCTTCCCCTCCCCTACCCAGATGCCAGACACCACCCTGTCCTGGATCCTACGCGGGGGCAGCAGTGGAAATGTCCCCACCTGTTTTCTAAGAAAGTCCCAAACCTGGAGGTACCTGAACGCATTCCCCGGGGGCAGGCCGAACTTCTCCTCCAGCGCCTGTCTATAAACAGGTTCCCCCATCCTCCTAATACCTGCCCTATACCAGCCTTGGTATCCCCCATCCAACCCCGCGGCTATGCTCCAAGAATACCCTTTTTTCACTCGCGGGGTTTTATTCGCCCACACAAATCCCGTCACAATCCTATTCACCCGCTTAAAGAAGGACTTGGGGGATGAAAATGGGGAGGCACTGAAATACGAAGAGGAACCTGGGGAGAACCGTCATCTTCACAGTCTGCACCCGTCCTGCCAAGGAAAGCGGGAGCATATCCCACCTTTTAAACTCTCCCTCCATCTGCTCCACGAGCCGGGTTAAGTTGAGCCTGTGCAGGGCATCTCAGTTCCTGGCCACTTGTATCCTCAAGTACCGAAAGCTCCTCTCCACTATCCTGAGCGGGAGCTCCCTCAGTCTCTCCTCCTGGCCCCTAGCGTGGACCACGAACAGCTCACTCTTCCCCACGTTCAACTTATACCCCGAGAACCTCCCGAAGTCCCCCAGGATCCGCATGACCTCCCCCATTCCCTCTAACGGGTCCGAATTATATAACAGCAGGTCATCCGCGTAGAGGGAGACCAAGTGCTCCTCCCCTCCGCGCACCAGCCTCCTCCAACCCCCCGAAGTCCTGAGCGTAATGGCCAACGGCTCAATTGCCAGGGCAAACAGCAACGGGGACAGGGGACACCCCTGTCTCGTCCCCCGGTGCAGACTGAAATATTCCGACCTTAGCCGGTTTGTGGACACACTCGCTACAGGGGCCTGATACTGCAGCTTGACCCACCCTATAAATCCCTCCCCAAATCCAAACCTGCCTAGCCCCTCCCACAGATACTCCCACTCCACCCTGTCAAAGGCCTTCTCCGCGTCCATCGCATGCCTGCCAGCCCCCTGACTACCTCCTCCAACCCAATCAGGGCCCCCAGCCCCTGCACCCGCTCTGCTTCCACCCTTGGGAACCTCAACCGGTCCATGAACCGCCTCATCCCTTCCCCCTCACCGGGGGGTTCCGACTCGTATAACCTCCTGTAGAACTCCCTGAAGACTTCATTGATCCTCTCTGGGCTCAGAACCATGTTGCCTTCCCCATCCCGCACTCCCCAATCTCTCTGGCTGCCTCCCTCCTGCGCAGCTGGAGCGCCAGCATCCTACTCGCCTTCTCCCCATACTCATAAACTGTCCCCTTCGCTTTCCTCAGCTGCGCCTCCGCCTTCCCCGTGGACAGCAAGTCAAACTCCGCGTAATTTCCGGCGCTCGTTCAACAGCCCCCCTCTGGGGCCTCCGCGTACCTCCTATCTACCCGCAGTGGCACGGTTATTGCTGAGTGGACTCTCGCTGTGTGGTGGGCGGAGTGGGGCTCTGCGTGCAGTGGCACGGTTATTGCTGAGTGGGCTCTCGCTGTGTGGTGGGCCGGGTGGGGCTTTGCGTGCAGTGGCACGGTTATTGCTGAGTGGGCACTCACTGTGGTGATGCTGTGTGTATCTGGATAATGGCTGACATTGAAGATGTTTTTTTTGGCTGAGGATCTTGGCTCGGGTGCAGGTCGTTAACGCTCACTTTGAAGAATTGCGGGGTAGTTTAGAATGGTGGAGCAGTTTCCCTGTTGAGGACCCACGTTTGTGTTGTCGGAATCGTGTTGCAGGGTGTGTTGTCCGTTCTGCCTGGTTCGGGAGAGGGTAGTGCCCCTGAGCCTGGTCCCTAGCGAGAGGTGAGAGGCGAGGTCCTGATTGTGTTTGAAAATTAGCTGCTATCCTTTCGAGGTCGAGTGCATCACATTCGATGGAGCACAAAGTATCTTGTCTTCGAGGCCGGTGTTTCGTCTGGCCCACCAATTACTGGTCCCTTATTGTCCTGTTCTTGATGCTAGCCCTGAGGATTTGGGAATAGCCGTGCCCACCGGTGTTGTTCCCCCTGGCTGGGGTCTAGATTGTGGACTGCCTGGTTCTCGGACGGACGGCATGGTGGAAGTGATGGTGTCTTGTACTTCGATCGTTGGAATGCCAGAGAGATCCTGAATAGGGCTCGTTGATCCTGATGCCTTATCCTCTGTTCATGTCAAACATGTAGAATGGCTTAATCTTGCAAGTTGCCCTGTGGTTCTTATGTACTCCTGGGCATTGCTCCCGGTTGATCATGTCGATTATTTATTGTCTTTTCTTCCTGCAGGACGGTGCAAACTATGAGTGTGATGGCCTGTATCATCACCCTGATCTAGCAGGACTGTATCATCACCCTGATCTAGCAGGACTGTATCATCATCCTGATCTAGCAGGACTGTATCATCATCCTGATCTAGCAGGACTGTATCATCATCCTGATCTAGCAGGACTGTATCATTATCCAGATCTAGCAGGACTGTATCGTTATCCTGATCTAGCAGGACTGTATCATCACCCTGATCTAGCAGGACTGTATCATTACCCTGATCCAGCAGGACTGTATCATCATCCTGATCTAGCAGGACTATATCATTATCCTGATCTACCAGGACTGTATCGTTATCCTGATCTAGCAGGACTGTATCATTACCCTGATCTAGCAGGACTGTATCATTATCCTGATCTAGCAGGACTATATCATTATCCTGATCTACCAGGACTGTATCGTTATCCTGATCTACCAGGACTGTATCGTTATCCTGATCTAGCAGGACTGTATCGTTATCCTGATCTAGCAGGACTGTATCAGCATCCTGATCTAGCAGGACTGTATCGTTATCCTGATCTAGCAGGACTGTATCATTATCCTGATCCAGCAGGACTGTATCATCATCCTGATCTAGCAGGACTATATCATTATCCTGATCTACCAGGACTGTATCGTTATCCTGATCTAGCAGGACTGTATCATTACCCTGATCTAGCAGGACTGTATCATTATCCTGATCTAGCAGGACTATATCATTATCCTGATCTACCAGGACTGTATCGTTATCCTGATCTAGCAGGACTGTATCGTTATCCTGATCTAGCAGGACTGTATCAGCATCCTGATCTAGCAGGACTGTATCGTTATCCTGATCTAGCAGGACTGTATCATTATCCTGATCTAGCAGGACTGTATCATTATCCTGATCTAGCAGGACTGTATCATCATCCTGATCTAGCAGGACTGTATCATTATCCTGATCTAGCAGGACTGTATCATTATCCTGATCTAGCAGGACTGTATCATCATCCTGATCTAGCAGGACTGTATCGTTATCCTGATCTAGCAGGACTGTATCATTATCCTGATCTAGCAGGACTGTATCATCATCCTGATCTAGCAGGACTGTATCATCATCCTGATCTAGCAGGACTGTATCGTTATCCTGATCTAGCAGGACTGTATCATTATCCTGATCTAGCAGGACTGTATCATCATCCTGATCTAGCAGGACTATATCATTATCCTGATCTAGCAGGACTGTATCATTATCCTGATCTAGCAGGACTGTATCATTATCCTGATCTAGCAGGACTGTATCATCATCCTGATCTAGCAGGACTGTATCGTAATCCTGATCTAGCAGGACTATATCATTATCCTGATCTAGCAGGACTATATCATTATCCTGATCTAGCAGGACTGTATCATTATCCTGATCTAGCAGGACTGTATCATTATCCTGATCTAGCAGTACTATATCGTTATCCTGATCTAGCAGGACTATATCATTATCCTGATCTAGCAGGACTGTATCATTATCCTGATCTAGCAGGACTGTATCATTATCCTGATCTAGCAGGACTGTATCATTATCCTGATCTAGCAGGACTGTATCATTATCCAGATCTAGCAGGACTGTATCATTATCCTGATCTAGCAGGACTGTATCATTATCCAGATCTAGCAGGACTATATCATTATCCTGATCTAGCAGGACTATATCATTATCCTGATCTAGCAGGACTGTATCATTATCCAGATCTAGCAGGACTGTATCATTATCCTGATCTAGCAGGACTGTATCATTATCCTGATCTAGCAGGACTGTATCACTATCCTGATCGAGCAGGACTGTATCATTATCCAGATCTAGCAGGACTGTATCATTATCCAGATCTCGCAGGACTGTATCATTATCCAGATCTAGCAGGACTGTATCATCACCCTGATCTAGCAGGACTATATCATTATCCTGATCTAGCAGGACTGTATCATCACCCTGATCTAGCAGGACTGCATCGTTATCCTGATCTAGCAGGACTGTATCGTTATCCTGATCTAGCAGGACTGTATCATTATCCAGATCTAGCAGGACTGTATCATCATCCTGATCTAGCAGGACTGTATCGTTATCCTGATCTAGCAGGACTGTATCGTTATCCTGATCTAGCAGGACTATATCATTATCCTGATCTAGCAGGACTGTATCATCAAACTGATCTAGCAGGACTGTATCATTATCCAGATCTAGCAGGACTGTATCATCATCCTGATCTAGCAGGACTGTATCGTTATCCTGATCTAGCAGGACTGTATCGTTATCCTGATCTAGCAGGACTGTATCATCATCCTGATCTAGCAGGACTATATCATTATCCTGATCTAGCAGGACTGTATCATCACCCTGATCTAGCAGGACTATATCATTATCCTGATCTAGCAGGACTGTATCATTATCCTGATCTAGCAGGACTGTATCGTTATCCTGATCTAGCAGGACTGTATCGTTATCCTGATCTAGCAGGACTGTATCATCATCCTGATCTAGCAGGACTGTATCGTTATCCTGATCTAGCAGGACTGTATCATTATCCTGATCTAGCAGGACTGTATCCTTATCCTGATCTAGCAGGACTGTATCATTATCCTGATCCAGCAGGACTGTATCGTTATCCTGATCTAGCAGGACTGTATCGTTATCCTGATCTAGCAGGACTGTATCGTTATCCTGATCTAGCAGGACTGTATCATCACCCTGATCTAGCAGGACTGTATCGTTATCCTGATCTAGCAGGACTGTATCATCATCCTGATCCAGCAGGACTGTATCGTTATCCTGATCTAGCAGGACTGTATCATTATCCTGATCTAGCAGGACTGTATCAATATCCTGATCTAGCAGGACTGTATCATCATCCTGATCCAGCAGGACTGTATCGTTATCCTGATCTAGCAGGACTGTATGGTTATCCTGATCTAGCAGGACTGTATCATTATCCTGATCTAGCAGGACTGTATCGTTATCCTGATCTAGCAGGACTGTATCGTTATCCTGATCTAGCAGGACTGTATCATTATCCTGATCTAGCAGGACTGTATCGTTATCCTGATCTAGGAGGACTGTATCATCATCCTGATCTAGCAGGACTGTATCGTTATCCTGATCTAGCAGGACTGTATCGTTATCCTGATCTAGCAGGACTGTATCGTTATCCTGATCTAGCAGGACTGTATCGTTATCCTGATCTAGCAGGACTGTATCGTTATCCTGATCTAGCAGGACTGTATCGTTATCCTGATCTAGCAGGACTGTATCGTTATCCTGATCTAGCAGGACTGTATCATCACCCTGATCTAGCAGGACTGTATCATTATCCTGATCTAGCAGGACTGTATCGTTATCCTGATCTAGCAGGACTGTATCGTTATCCTGATCTAGCAGGACTGTATCGTTATCCTGATCTAGCAGGACTGTATCGTTATCCTGATCTAGCAGGACTGTATCGTTATCCTGATCTAGCAGGACTGTATCATTATCCTGATCTAGCAGGACTGTATCATCATCCTGACGAGGGGCAGCACGGTAGCATTGTGGATAGCACAATTGCTTCACAGCTCCAGGGTCCCTGGTTCGATTCCGGCTTGGGTCACTGTCTGTGCGGAGTCTGCGCATCCTCCCCGTGTGTGTGTGGATTTCCTCCGGGTGCTCCGGTCTCCTCCCACAGTCCAAAGATGTGCAGGTTAGGTGGATTGGCCGTGATAAATTGCCCCTTAGTGTCCAAAATTGCCCTTAGTGTTGGGTGGGGTTAGTGGGTTATGGGGATGGGGTGGAGGTGTTGACCTTGGGTAGGGTGCTCTTTCCAAGAGCCGGTGCAGACTCGATGGGCCGAATGGCCTCCTTCTGCACTGTAAATTCTATGATAATCTATGATCTAGCAGGACTGTATCATCACCCTGATCGAGCAGGACTGTATCATTATCCTGATCCAGCAGGACTGTATCAATATCCTGATCTAGCAGGACTGGATCATCACCCTGATCTAGCAGGACTGTATCGATATCCTGATCTAGCAGGACTGTATCGTTATCCTGATCTAGCAGGACTGTATCATCACCCTGATCTAGCAGGACTGTATCGTTATCCTGATCCAGCAGGACTGTATCGTTATCCTGATCTAGCAGGACTGCATCGTTATCCTGATCCAGCAGGACTGTATCGTTATCCTGATCCAGCAGGACTGTATCGTTATCCTGATCCAGCAGGACTGTATCGTTATCCTGATCTAGCAGGACTGCATCGTTATCCTGATCCAGCAGGACTGTATCGTTATCCTGATCCAGCAGGACTGTATCGTTATCCTGATCCAGCAGGACTGTATCGTTATCCTGATCCAGCAGGACTGCATCGTTATCCTGATCCAGCAGGACTGCATCGTTATCCTGATCCAGCAGGACTGCATCGTTATCCTGATCCAGCAGGACTGTATCGTTATCCTGATCCAGCAGGACTGTATCGTTATCCTGATCCAGCAGGACTGTATCGTTATCCTGATCCAGCAGGACTGCATCGTTATCCTGATCTAGCAGGACTGCATCGTTCTCCTGATCCAGCAGGACTGCATCGTTATCCTGATCCAGCAGGACTGCATCGTTATCCTGATCCAGCAGGACTGCATCGTTATCCTGATCCAGCAGGACTGTATCGTTATCCTGATCCAGCAGGACTGCATCGTTATCCTGATCTAGCAGGACTGTATCATTATCCTGATCCAGCAGGACTGTATCGTTATCCTGATCTAGCAGGACTGTATCGTTATCCTGATCCAGCAGGACTGCATCGTTATCCTGATCCAGCAGGACTGTATCGTTATCCTGATCCAGCAGGACTGTATCGTTATCCTGATCCAGCAGGACTGCATCGTTATCCTGATCTAGCAGGACTGTATCATCCTGATCCAGCAGGACTGCATCGTTATCCTGATCCAGCAGGACTGTATCATCCTGATCCAGCAGGACTGCATCGTTATCCTGATCCAGCAGGACTGTATCATCCTGATCCAGCAGGACTGCATCGTTATCCTGATCTAGCAGGACTGTATCATCCTGATCCAGCAGGACTGCATCGTTATCCTGATCCAGCAGGACTGTATCGTTATCCTGATCCAGGAGGACTGTATCGTTATCCTGATCTAGGAGGACTGTATCATTATCCTAATCTAGCAGGACTGTATCATCACCCTGATCTAGCAGGACTGTATCGTAATCCTTTTCTTTATCCTGGGAGGCCTGGGCAGTTTCTACATCCTGGGGAGACCTGGGCAGTTTCTATATCCTGGGGAGACCTGGGCAGTTTCTATATCCTGGGGAGACCTGGGCAGTTTCTATATCCTGGGGAGACCTGGGCAGTTTCCATATCTTGGGGAGACCAGGGCAGTTTCTAATTCCTTGTGAGACCTGGGCAGTTTCTATATCCTGGGGAGACCAGTGCAGTTTCTATATCCTGGGGAGACCTGGGCAATTTCTATATCCTGGGGAGACCTGGGCAGTTTCTATATTCTGGGCAGGCCTGGGCAGTTTCTATATCCTGGGGCGACCTGGGCAGTTTCTTTATCCTGGGGAGGCCTTGCAGTTTCTATATCTTGGGAAGACCTGGGCAGTTTCTATATCCTGAGGAGACCTGGGCAGTTTCTATATCCTGGGGAGACCTGGGCAGTTTCTAATTCCTTGGGAGACTTGGGCAGTTTCTATATCCTGGGGAGACCTGGGCAGTTTCTTTATCCTGGGGAGGCCAGGGCAGTTTCTATATCCTGGGGAGACCTGGGCAGTTTCTATATCCTGGGGAGGCCAGGGCAGTTTCTATATCCTGGGGAGACCTGGGCAGTTTCTATATCCTGGGGAGACCTGGGCAGTTTCTATATCCTGGGGAGACCTGGGCAGTTTCTATATCTTAGGGAGACCAGGGCAGTTTCTAATTCCTTGTGAGACCTGGGCAGTTTCTATATCCTGGGGAGACCTGGGCAGTTTCTATATCCTGTGGAGACCTGGGCAGTTTCTATATCCAGGGGAGACCTGGGCAGTTTCTATATCCTGGGCAGGCCTGGGCAATTTCTATATCCTGGGGCGACCTGGGCAGTTTCTTTATCCTGGGGAGGCCTTGCAGTTTCTATATCTTGGGAAGACCTGGGCAGTTTCTATATCCTGAGGAGACCTGGGCAGTTTCTAATTCCTTGGGAGACTTGGGCAGTTTCTATATCCTGGGGAGACCTGGGCAGTTTCTATATCTTGGGAAGACCTGGGCAGTTTCTAAATCCTGAGGAGACCTGGGCAGTTTCTAATTCCTTGGGAGACTTGGGCAGTTTCTATATCCTGGGGAGACCTGGGCAGTTTCTAATTCCTTGGGAGACTTGGGCAGTTTCTAATTCCTTGGGAGACTTGGGCAGTTTCTATATCCTGGGGAGACCTGGGCAGTTTCTTTATCCTGGGGAGGCCAGGGCAGTTTCTATATCCTGGGGAAACCCTGGCAGTTTCTATATCCTGGGAAGGCCAGGGCAGTTTCTATATCCTGGGGAGACCTGGGAAGTTTCTATATCCTGGGGAGACCTGGGCAGTTTCTATATCCTGGGGAGGCCTGGGCAGTTTCTATATCTTGGGAAGACCTGGGCAGTTTCTAAATCCTGAGGAGACCTGGGCAGTTTCTAATTCCTTGGGAGACTTGGGCAGTTTCTATATCCTGGGGAGACCTGGGCAGTTTCTATATCCTGGGGAGGCCAGGGCAGTTTCTATATCCTGGGGAGACCAGGGCAGTTTCTATATCCTGGGAAGTCCTGGGCAGTTTCTATATCCTGGGGAGTCCTGGGCAGTTTCTATATCCTGGGGAGACCAGGGCAGTTTCTATATCCTGGGGAGTCCTGGGCAGTTTCTATATCCTGGGGAGACCAGGGCAGTTTCTATATCCTGGGGAGACCTGGGCAGTTTCTATATCCTGGGGAGTCCTGGGCAGTTTCTATATCCTGGGTAGGCCTGGGCAGTTTCTATATCCTGGGGAGACCTGGGCAGTTTCTATATCCTGGGGAGACCTGGGCAGTTTCTATATCTTAGGGAGACCAGGGCAGTTTCTAATTCCTTGTGAGACCTGGGCAGTTTCTATATCCTGGGGAGACCTGGGCAGTTTCTATATCCTGTGGAGACCTGGGCAGTTTCTATATCCAGGGGAGACCTGGGCAGTTTCTATATCCTGGGCAGGCCTGGGCAATTTCTATATCCTGGGGCGACCTGGGCAGTTTCTTTATCCTGGGGAGGCCTTGCAGTTTCTATATCTTGGGAAGACCTGGGCAGTTTCTATATCCTGAGGAGACCTGGGCAGTTTCTAATTCCTTGGGAGACTTGGGCAGTTTCTATATCCTGGGGAGACCTGGGCAGTTTCTATATCTTGGGAAGACCTGGGCAGTTTCTAAATCCTGAGGAGACCTGGGCAGTTTCTAATTCCTTGGGAGACTTGGGCAGTTTCTATATCCTGGGGAGACCTGGGCAGTTTCTAATTCCTTGGGAGACTTGGGCAGTTTCTAATTCCTTGGGAGACTTGGGCAGTTTCTATATCCTGGGGAGACCTGGGCAGTTTCTTTATCCTGGGGAGGCCAGGGCAGTTTCTATATCCTGGGGAAACCCTGGCAGTTTCTATATCCTGGGAAGGCCAGGGCAGTTTCTATATCCTGGGGAGACCTGGGAAGTTTCTATATCCTGGGGAGACCTGGGCAGTTTCTATATCCTGGGGAGGCCTGGGCAGTTTCTATATCTTGGGAAGACCTGGGCAGTTTCTAAATCCTGAGGAGACCTGGGCAGTTTCTAATTCCTTGGGAGACTTGGGCAGTTTCTATATCCTGGGGAGACCTGGGCAGTTTCTATATCCTGGGGAGGCCAGGGCAGTTTCTATATCCTGGGGAGACCAGGGCAGTTTCTATATCCTGGGAAGTCCTGGGCAGTTTCTATATCCTGGGGAGTCCTGGGCAGTTTCTATATCCTGGGGAGACCAGGGCAGTTTCTATATCCTGGGGAGTCCTGGGCAGTTTCTATATCCTGGGGAGACCAGGGCAGTTTCTATATCCTGGGGAGACCTGGGCAGTTTCTATATCCTGGGGAGTCCTGGGCAGTTTCTATATCCTGGGTAGGCCTGGGCAGTTTCTATATCCTGGGGAGACCTGGGCAGTTTCTATATCCTGGGGAGGCCTGGGCAGTTTCTATATCCTGGGGAGACCTGGGCAGTTTCTATATCCTGGGGAGGCCTGGGCAGTTTCTATATCCTGGGGAGACCTGGGCAGTTTCTACATCCTGGGGAGACCTTGGCAGTTTCTACATCCTGGGGCGACCTGGGCAGTTTCTATATCTTGGGGAGACCAGGGCAGTTTCTAATTCCTTGTGAGACCTGGGCTGTTTCTATATCCTGGGCAGGCCTGGGCAGTTTCTATATCCTGGGGAGGCCTTGCAGTTTCTATATCTTGGGAAGACCTGGGCAGTTTCTATATCCTGAGGAGACCTGGGCAGTTTCTAATTCCTTGGGAGACTTGGGCAGTTTGTATATCCTGGGGAGACCTGGGCAGTTTCTATATCTTGGGATGACCTGGGCAGTTTTTATATCCTGGGGAGACCTGGGCAGTTTCTAATTCCTTGGGAGACTTGGGCAGTCTCTATATCCTGGGGAGACCTGGGCAGTTTCTTTATCCTGGGGAGGCCTGGGCAGTTTCTATATCCTGGGGAGACCTGGGCAGTTTCTATATCCTGGGGAGAC
Organism: Scyliorhinus torazame; assembly: GCF_047496885.1. Taxonomy (NCBI): domain Eukaryota; kingdom Metazoa; phylum Chordata; class Chondrichthyes; order Carcharhiniformes; family Scyliorhinidae; genus Scyliorhinus; species Scyliorhinus torazame. The sequence goes on from NC_092716.1 coordinate 264,301,702, forward strand.
CTGGGCAGTTTCTATATCCTGGGGAGACTGGGCAGTTTCTATATCCTGGGGAGTCCTGGGCAGTTTCTATATCCTGGGTAGGCCTGGGCAGTTTCTATATCCTGGGGAGACCTGGGCAGTTTCTATATCCTGGGGAGACCTGGGCAGTTTCTATATCCTTGGTAGGCCTGGGCAGTTTCTATATCCTGGGGAGACCTGGGCAGTTTCTATATCCTGGGGAGACTGGGCAGTTTCTATATCCTGGGGAGTCCTGGGCAGTTTCTATATCCTGGGTAGGCCTGGGCAGTTTCTATATCCTGGGGAGACCTGGGCAGTTTCTATATCCTGGGGAGACCTGGGCAGTTTCTACATCCTGGGGAGACCTGGGCAGTTTCTACATCCTGGGGAGACCTGGGCAGTTTCTATATCCTGGGGAGACCTGGGCAGTTTCTATATCCTGGGGAGGCCAGGGGGTTCTTCGGATTCCCTCTTGAGGTTGAGTTATTTTTCTCTTTCTTTCTCTCCACTTTGGTCTCCAACTCTTTGTGAAAGGGTTCGTAAATGTGGGAAGGGCATTTGGATCCCATTCCCTCGTTGGCTGCGAGATCATGTCAGATTGATCAGAATTTGCTCCTGGTTCTGCCTCGGGCCGAGATTGGGGTTTAGTTGTTGTGTGGAATGTACGTACTCCCCTCAGGACTGGGGTTTTCATGCATTTTGTTTTTGTAAGGACGAATCCGCTCTTGGCTTCTATGCAGACTCGATGGGTCACGGCCCCCTGCACTGTGGGCAATCTATGATGATTCTATGATAAAGTAGAAAATCCATGAAATTACACTAAATTTATTTAAAACATTAGGATGAGCCCAACTGGATAATTGTGTCCGATTTGAGCATGTGCTATAATAGTTCCTCGGGTGAGGGTTTACAGTTGTGGAGGTGGTGGCATAATCGTATTGTCACTGGAGCAGTAATTGTGAGACTGGGTGTAATACTCTGTGGACCCGGGTTTGAATCCCACCATGGTGAAATTTACATTCATTAAAAACCTGGATTTAAAAGTCTGATAACTACAAAACCATGGTCAATTGTCACAACCCATCTGGTTCACTAATGCTCTTTAGGGAAGAAAATCTGCCGTCCTTGCCTGGCCTACATGTGACTCCAGACCCATCGCAATGTGGTTGATTCCTAAATGCCGCTCTAATCCACTCAAGGCCCCAGCCAGCAATGCTCAGAATGTTCAAAGAATAATCTGGAGTAGTTCTCCTTGGAGCAGAGAATGCCAATAGGAGAAAGAAGTTGAAGGGTTCAGTGGATTGAATAAAGAGAAATTATTTCCAATGGCTGAAGAGCTGATAGCCAGATTCTAAAAGAACCATCCAACTTTGTTATGCACCAATGATTTGGATTGCACTAGGCTGGCGGATTCAGATTCAATAGCTTTCGAAACTGGACAAATAGTGATTGAGACAACAATTGCAGCGATATTGGGAAAGAGGACATGGAACAACTGAATAGCTCTTTGACAGAGTTGGTGCAGCCTCTGGGCTAAATGGACGTCTGGTGTGCTGAGCTGCTCAGTGATTCTGTAGAGAACATGAGCAAAGAGGTCGTGTGAAAATATGCAGGCTACAGTTGGTACAGTTTTGGACATCCGATTGGAGGAAGCATGTTAAAACTCATCGGCTGTGAAATCAACTCAGTTTCTCATTCAATAAGCGTAAATATGGTCTAATTTGGGCTACATTGCATTGGGACAGTAGGGTGAGGGGAGATTTATTCATTTTTAAAATTGTGAAACGTTTTAATGGCAAATAGAAGTCTCTTCTTTGGGGTTGGGTGGGGCTGATGGCTAATTTAAATCCTCAGTGAAGCAAGAGGTAAGGAAAGCATGAATTATGTACTGAATTGTTGGAGTATAAAATATGTTGCCACAGGGAGCATTGAGGCAGAGACTATTGCTTTTAAAGGAGAATTGAATAAATATTTGAAACGGCAGTAGGGTTAGTTACAGCTGGCTGGCCCAAAGAGAGAGCGCAGTCGCAGTGCCCTGACTGACTCTGCTGTGAATATGTTTCTGAACAACCTTCAAATTGTTTAACTTGACACCATTTTAGTTTCTCTTCCAGTCCCATTGCTCAGATTAACAAACTGCAACAATAACGACCTGTATCTTATTAAATTATTTATCACACTTAAACAATCTGTATATTCAGTCACTTCATTTAAAAATGAAAATATGTTGACAGCAGTTATATAATGCAGGCAGTGACCACGACGATGCAACTAAACTTATGTTTGTTCAACAATTGGTGCTCTCTCAGTTGTTGCCCGACTGGAAATTGACCAGTAGTAAGGGGGCTATCTGCTGCATATCTTTGTCCATCCCACTCCAGCTGCTGTGCTCCAACACTCGCATACCTTTCAAAAAAGCAAAGAGTTGTGATGTGGGGCAGCACGGTAGCATTGTGGTTAGCACAATTGCTTACCAGCTCCAGGGTCCCAGGTTCGATTCCGGCTTGGGTCACTGTCTTTGCGGATCTGCACATCCTCCCCGTGTCTGCGTGGGTTTCCTCCGGGTGCTCCGGTTTCCTCCCACAGTCCAAAGATGTGCAGGTTAGGTGGATTGGCCATGATAAATTGCCCTTAGTGTCCAAAATTGCCCTTAATGCTGGGTGGGGTTGCTGGGTTATGGGGATAGGGTGGAGGTGTTGACCTTGGGTAGGGTGCTCTTTCCAAGAGCCGGTGCAGACTCGATGGGCCGAATGGCCTCCTTCTGCACTGTAAATTCTATGATCTATGTGGAGGCCAGAATTTCAGCACACTTTTTACTACTTTTAGCAAGTAAACTTTTTTAATTTAAAGAAAAGCCAGGCGTTTCTTTCTTTGGCTCTGACTGGCATTCGGAAGACCAGTTAAGCTCCATAACCACTTTTACTTAACAGTTATACTTTGTCATCTTGGACAGACTCTGGTTCACTTCAGCAACAGAATTTATTGTGCATTACACGGCACAACACTTCAGTTCTAAAATAATGCATCATTGCACTCACCATTAGCCCCATGGGCTGAATGTGCCAGAGAATAATTAAGTATAATGATGCATCAGAATATCAATGCTGTATTGAAACAGACTAACCTGTTTTACACGTTAATGTTAAATTTGAACCATTATATAAACAACCTTTATATGTTTATTAATATAGTGTATGGAGGGTGGGGGGGGAATCACCTTGAGCAATGGGGCGGGAAATCGAGGATGCTGCACCCAGCATCTTTTTGTTTTGCTTGTGTTACACCGTTGAATATTAATTTCTTACAGCTGATTGGCTTAAATTTTATATTCTTGAAGCAGCAGCATTTTTAAACGTGGTAATGAAAGTTGCAGAAACGTCAATCTGTTGCAGACCACAGTTACCAGAAGCAAAGAGCAAAGGGAGAACTAATCAAATTGTTGCAAAAATTGAATACCCTCAGAAGATGGGATGTGTGCCAGGAAACACAATGGAGACATCAACTTCTACAACCGTCTAATGATTAAACTTAGTTATGTTAGGATGTTGTCTGTCTGTCCTGTGTTCTCTTCTAATCCCCGTCCTGCTGCCAGTTTTGATATACATTTCTGTTTAAATTGGAGTCTTTGGACATTTGGAAAACTTGCCCTTTCAGATGGGCTGATCCGAAAACATCCCCTTCATGGTTTGTGCCAGAATCTGTGATGTTGTTTGATAGACTTGGCAAGCAATCAATCAGTGCATATACAATTTTCAATCTTCTCCTATTGCATTTGCATTTGAATTTTGTTTATTGTCACGTGTCCGAGGTACAGTGAAAAGTATTTTCCTGCGAGCAGATCATTAAGTACATGAAAAGAAAAGGAAATAAAAGAAAATATATAATAGGGCAACACAAGGTACACAATGTGAATACATAACACCGGCATCGGATGAAGCATAAGGGTGTAGTGTCAATGAGGTCAGTCCATAAGAGGGTCGTTTAGGAGTCTGGTGACAGTGGGGAAGAAGCTGTTTTTTGAGTCTGTTTGTGCGTGTTCTCAGACTTCTGTATCTCCTGCCCGGCCTGTGGTTGGTGAAACCAGTCAGTAACTTTCCGGGACGAAGGCGGGTCTTCTGGAGAGTGCCATCTTTTGTTCAGTTCTCTCTCTATCTATTTTTTCTTTCACTCTCTTTCTTTCTCTTTCTCTCTCTCTCTTTCTTTCTCTTTCTCTCTCTGAATTCTTAGGTGAAACACCGTCTGGGCAGAGGGTGGGACGGGATCTTGGAATTAGGTAGTCTGGTACACTGTTATTTCCTCATGTTCATCTTTTCTCCGTTTTAATTAATAAATAGTTTGTTAATATTTTACTTATAAATCTGGTGTCTGTAACTCATTGGAGCAGCCAGTTGGGACTCCGGGGTCTCTGGGGTTGGATCTGACCGCTCACTCGTCCAGGGTGTCATAACAGTTACATAACTTGTTTTCAAGCGCTTTGCAGCAGTGTTTTCTATTGGAACCTGGGCCTTGCTAATCATCATTAGCAGACCAAACCAAAGCCAGCAAGTGCGAAAGCAGAGCGTTTTGCGATTGACAGCGAAGCTGACATTTATTTAGGATTTGCTGTTCCTGAGACTTGCTCTTTTCAATGGAAAATTAACACAACTACAGGTAATTACATTTTTGGACTGTGCAAATAACACCGATTTCTCTGTGCACAAAATCGCAGCTAATCTAATTCTAAAAAATAAAATTTTCTTGTGGCAAGGTTTGGGATGCTTTGCAATTGGCTTTCTCTGTTCAAGGAAGGTTGACATGTGCCAAAAGACTATTTCAAGTGGTCAGCTTTCAAAGTGGTATTGCAGTTGTCTTTTTGCCAAGAACTTGAGTTGTGTGGACATTTATTTCCATACTGGAGTGATGGATGTTTTAAAAATACTTTGGGGAAGATTGTGTTATCCTGTAAAGAAGGCTGTGTGTGTAAGCTAATTAAGCTGTAAAAAGATTAACAGAGTTATTTTGACTGGAAGAGTTGAGGGAGAAGGTGCTAGATGCATGTATTTGTAAGGAAACTTTCCTGGTTCAGTGGTTTATAAGTAAATAGGCCAGGTTTAGAAATTTGCATTAGATGATACCCAAGGACCTGCTGTTTCCCAACTGTTAAATTTCTAGGGGAAGTAAGTGGCCTCAACAGTTTGAAAATGTTTCACAAATAAACAAAGGAAGTATTTTACATTTTGTTTGACCAGAAAGTGGGGGCCATAAGAAAACATTTATTTTAAAATATTTTGGGTTCAATGAGAACAATGAAACCTGAGCTGAAAGAAGGGAAAATGCATTGTAGAGTTACCGTGGAGAGCTTGGGGGTTATCTGTGTGAGGAAGAGCTGCTGGAAACATCTATGTGCTGGAAGAGGTGCAGTTTGCATCAGCCATCTTGTCGAGCCACAGAACTTCTAAGGCTGCAAAAAGCAGTCTTGTTCTGAAGTCTTGGATTTCCAGAGTGCCTTATTAAAGTGACAGCTGCTTTTCCTTGGAGTAATACTACTGGATTTAAAAAAAATTTAATTTAATCGCTTATTGTCACAAGTAGGTTTCAATGAAGTTACTGTGAAAAGCCCCTAGTTGCCACATTCTGACGCCTGGGAGGCCGGTATGGGAATTGAACCCGTGCTGTTGGCCTTGTTCTGCATTACAAGCCAGCTGTTTAGCCCAATGTGCTAAACCAGCCCCTGGTTTATTGACACTAGATTGTTAACTGGATTGTCATATGGTGGGTGTTTACTTGTCTGAGTAAGTTTGGAACCTTTGTGGGATATTGTTTTGTAAGGCTAATTTTAACTCGTACATACGTTTTTTTAAACTGTTTACTTTTAATTTTAAAATCCCAAGTGTTCTGGATTTCAGGCGACTGTGATTGGTACATTTTCTTTTCATTTTCAGAATACAAAAAAAAAGCTATGGCCCATAAGCCAAGTTTCCCACTGGGATTTGGTTTGCTCAACAATTAACATCTGTAGTGGTCATGACAGTGATATTTATCTCATGCGCGAGGAAATATTTTCTTTCCTGGAAGCAATTCAAAGTCACAAACTTCAACTCTGGGGCAATCGTTTAGAAACTTCTTTCCATAGTTTTCACTAACCACATTCATGAAGAATGCTCATGTAGGTTTGGCTAATTCCACATAAAATGTCCAGTAGTGCTTCCCAAAGAATCACCTGCAAGGTTCTCATTTTGCCTTTCAGAATGCTGGTAAAGTATACCTGCGGGGCATCAAATGGTTCAGTGGCTGGGTGTCAAATTAATTGCTTTTTACAATAATTACACTGCAAGGTTATCAGTCTTTCAGCAATACTTTGCACATGGTGCTGGCCGAGTAGGTTTTAAATAAGCTTTAATATATCTATATGCCTAATAACAGATGTTCTTGAACAACTGTTGTACAGCATCACAGCGAATATAACCTGGTTTCTATACAGACTTCAAGATGATTAAGTTTGACCAACAGTTGGCTATGGATTGTTGACTTTATTGAGAGCTCTAACCTTTTGAAAGGAGGATGCTTTACTATTTTATTAAACAACTCTTTTGAGCTGTGCCTGTGCAATTCTGACTTTGTCCAGTTAGTATGCCACTAATTCGAGATGGGCTGTTTGAGTAACGTCCTAATGTTGATTTCCAACTCTTGACCACTTTGTTGCCTTTTTCAATGTGCAGGGTCTCCTCTTACCTGTAAGGCAGTGTCTGTTCTTGCAACTTATTCCTGTTGACTGTGAGCTCAATTAGCGCGTGAAGAACCAACAAATCATTTGTAGCTTTGAGCTTGCTGAGCACAGGCAGTGTCTGATGGGAAAAGGCTAATGGTCAATATTTGAATGGAAATAGATCTAGCAGTGACATCATTTGACATCTTGTGTCACACCAATATTAGCGGCCTGGATTTTACAGTCAGTGGCCCAGCTGACTGGTTAAAAGTAAATGTTTGCCTTTTGCATGGACTACAGTGTCAACTTGCTCATGGCTGTAATGTGCATCCACTGGGGAGGTGAATGGGGAAGATTGGTGACGTGTGCAATTCCAGCAAAGCCATGTGGTTTTTCATGCCTCCGCAGGTTTGCCTTTTGTTCAATAACAAGTAAGCCCTCTTAATTTTCAATCTTCTCTTTCATAGTTTATGCTCACACCTCAGCTCTTTGACAAGGGTAGGAGCGTGGAAAGGGGGTGGTGCGTCCTGGATTGGGGTGTTTTGATACTCTTGATTTTAAAAGTCTGTGTCTATGAGCGGCTGCACACCTAACAGAAACCGTAAATAAACCAAAGTAAATACTTGTGTGAACACTGGGCCACAGCCCAGGTTTATGTGTTGACATATCCCGGGCAGGGTCATGGAATCATATAATTTACAGAGCAGAAAGAGGCCTTTCAGCCCATCGAGAATGCACCGGCCCTTGGAAAGAGCACCCTACTTAAGTCCCATGCCGCCACCCTATCCCGACCCAGTAACACCACCCAACCTTTTTGGATACTAAGGGCAATTTAGCATGGCCAATCCACCTAACCTGTAGATCTTTGGACTGTGGGAGGAAACCGGAGCACCCGGAGGAAATCCACGCACACACGGGGAGGATGTGCAGACTCCGCACAGACAGTGACCCAAACAGGAATCGAACCTGGGATACAGGAGCTGTGAAGCAACTGTGCTAACCAGCTGCCCTTCAACTTCAAGGGCTCCCCCAGAGCCCTTTCATGTGAATCGCAACTTCCAGGTTGAAACACGAGTGGGCTCGAGGGAGGTTGTGGTGCCATTACGACCTGGAATTGTGACAAACTCATTGGCATTTGTTGCTGTTGCGATCCAGGCTGTTGTTTTTGCTTGCGATTATCTTGCTTTAGAATGAAATTACATTGTATATCCACCAGATGGCTCCAGAGACCCGACATTACAATATCTTGTCAGAATTGTTGCTCCTGTAGCTTGGACCATCCCCATTGCCGGTTTGAACCATCTGCATCTCCGCACTTACTCAATGGCTGACTTCAGCTTTTAAAAGCTAGTAATTTGTGTTTGATAAATCCAGCTTGGTAATGTGAAAGGTTAGGGTTTCTGCTTTTTGGTCAAATCTGTTGTTAAACACAGAATTGTAATTGTGAGGGTGTAATTTCGGAGTTAAATATGTTGCTGTACAAGTAGAGGAATAAAGATATTTGAATGCTTAAATAATAAATATGATCATTTGCGATATTTTGGAGAAAACGTTTACCCAGTTGATTCATTACGATTGAAGCAACCATTTATAAATACTGCGATAATATTTGCAGTGAAGCAAGAAAATTCTTGTGCGAAAGTTGATATTAAAAAAATAAATTTAGAGTACCCAATTCATTTTTTCCAATTAAGGGGCAATTTAGCGTGGCCAATCCATCTACCCTGCACATCTTTGGGTTGTGGGAGCGAAACCCACGCAAACATGGGGAGAATGTGCAAACTCCACACGGACAGTGACCCAGAGCCGGGATCGAACCTGGGACCTCAGCGCCGTGAGGCCGCAGTGCTATCCACTGCGCCACCGTGCTGCCGCTTGCTCAAGTTGATCCATTAAACAATATTCTAGTGTATGTTTTGAAGAGCTTGTTTGCAAACTTCACCTCACGAGCTGATGGAAGGGCTTGATCTGTGCATCATGTAGGATCTGGTAAATCTGATCCTCCCTTGAATCTTCCTCTGGTGAGTTCATCATGCCAGTTTTAGCAGAAGGCTGATTGCTTCCAGCGTGGGCACACTTCTGCCAGTGAACCAGACTGTGCCGATGTGCATCCTCTACAAGCACCGAGCAGAAAGATTAGATAAAATGGAATTTGCTTTGTTTGTGACTCTGTCCATTTCATTTGCTAAACCAGCTGATTGATTTTGTATCTGGTTTCATTTCACCAAATGTTCCTCAGCGTGTCCCTCGAAAGATTGGAGAAATATACAAGAGGAAAGAATGTCCAGTTCAGACCACAGCAGGGCCCCATTGTTACAGCCCATTGGACTGTGCAGTCATATAATTAGATATGAGCACACTCGTGAAAGTCAGGTGCTCAGAATGTTTACGGGAGCGTCAATGACTGTACGCAAAAGTCTTCAGCTGACCCGGAAGTTCCAAAGGTATGGTTCACTGAAAAAGCACTTGACACATCTCCAAATTGTGAGGAAGGAAGTTGAGGCAACAGAAAATGTACATTATTGATTTATTCGGGTGCTGCTTCCTCTGATGAAGTTTAAATACAGAAATACCTGACAAAGTAGGCCTTTGATCGAATAGCGGTGTAAAATGGGTGGTTTTAGAGGACTGAGTTCATTCAAAACAACTGGGTGTAAGATGTCTTGACCAAGGGAATGTGGATATCAGACTAGATGGATTGAGGGCAGTGATGAGCAGTGTTTCTACCAGGAGGGTTGTGAGGTTGTGTAATGCATTGGTCTCTGCTTCAATCACTTTCAACATTCCAGAATCGCTTCGATGTGTGGTTGAAGGAAAGGGCATTAAAGGGATAGCGAAGGAAAACAAGTACATTGGATTGGGCCAGTTGTTTGTGTGGCAGATTGGATGGAGCAAATGGCCGGTTTTTCCCTACAGTAATTACACAGCTTGTTACCACTGCAGCTCCACACTTGGAGTCCATTAAAGAATGCTGCTCTTCGCTGGACATTGAAGGGAGGTGATGTTCTCGCCACACAATCATGAGAGACCTCGGTAAACCTTCCCTCCAGGCCTGTGCCAAGTATCCTGCCTTTGCTGCTGGCCTCCAACTCGTGACTATAGAGAATAAATGTCAAATCATTGTAAAGTTTAAAGGTGGGTAAGTTTTATTCCTGTGCTGCAAGCTTTCATTGATGTCACAGTAACTTCATTGCAGTGTTAATATAAGCCTACTTGTGACAATAAAGATTATTATAAAGTTTATAGCATTTGTGTATTAAAATAAAATGAAACAACATTTGTCTTATTTCAAATTCTTGCTCAACTATCAATAAATATGCTGCATACGATATTCCTCTGAGCAGTTGACAGCTTCACACATCCCCCACTAGATGGCATCAGAGGCTGCAGGACACCCATCTGCACCAAACACTCAAATAATGAATTCACTTTGTCCCAATCTGGAAGATCTACTTACGTCAAGATTTTTGTTCATCGTAACTGGTGATTCATTATTTGGCTATTGAACAGCACAAGTTGGAAGGAGAAATTGGTTCTTGATGCTCCACAGGAGCATTATTGACTAAAATTTGACCCTGAACCACGTGAGGTTTTGGGAAAGGTGCCAAAAAAGCTTCGTCAAGGATAGGTTTGATCAAGCACCTTAAGTAGGAGAGAGGGTTAGCGAAGGAATTCCAGAGCTTGAGGGCCCAGGAAGCTGAGGGTATGGCTGCTAATCGTGCACGAAGGCCAGAACTGGAGGAGCACAGAAATGGCTGAGGGTTGGAAGCGGTTATATAAATGAGGAACAATCCGACTCGGAGGACACGGGTGATGGGCGAACAGCACCTGATCTGAGCTGGATACCGAGGCCGAAAGGGTTCCATTCTGAAGACAGGTTGCAGAAACTCGGCTTGTGTTTACAGGTTTCGGAATGGTTTATCATAGATCATAGAATTATCATAGAATTTACAGTGCAGAAGGAGGCCATTTGGCCCATCGAGTCTGCACCGGCTCTTGGAAAGAGCACCCTACCCAAGCCCACACCTCCACCCTATCCCCATAACCCAGTAACCCCACCCAACACTAAGGGCAATTTTGGACACGAAGGGCAATTTATCATGGCCAATCCACCTAACCTGCACATCTTTGGACTGTGGGAGGAAACCGGAGCACCCGGAGGAAACCCACGCACACACTGGGAGGATGTGCAGACTCCACACAGACAGTGACCCAAGCCGGAATCGACCCTGGGACCCTGGAGCTGTGAAGTGATTGTGCTATCCACAATGCTACCGTGCTGCCCCTTTAATTGAGGTGTTCAAAGTGATAAATATCATTAATTGAGTAGGTGCAGAGGAACCATTTCCTTCGGTGGAGAATTCGGCACAAGAAGGCATAAATCTTAAAATGTGAGTTAATATAATAATAATCGGTTATTATCACAAGTAGGCTTCAACGAAGTTACTGTGAAACGGCGCCTGTTTGGGGAGACCGGTTCAGGAATTGAACCCGCGCTGCTGGCATTGTTCTGCATTGCATTGCAAGCCAGATATTTAGCCCACTGTGCTAAACCAGCCCCTTGAGTCCGTTTAGAGTGAACTCAGGAAGATTGTGATTCAGCAATTGAGTAGAACAGTACAGCACAGTACAGGCCCTTCAGCCCACAATGATGTGCCGACCATTTATCCGAATCTAAGGTCAACTTAACCTACACCCCTACTGCTGTCCATGTGCCTGTCTTAAGAGTCACTTAAAAGTCCCTAATGACTCTGACTCCACCACCTCTGCTGACAGTGCATTCCACACACCCACCACTCTCTGTGTAATGAACCTGCCTCTGACATCTCCCCTATACCTTCCTCCAATCACCTTAAAATTATGTCCCCTCGTGACAGCCATTTCCACCCTGGGGAAAAGTCTCTGGCTGTCCACTCTATCCATGCCTCTCATCACCTTGTACACCTCTATCAAGCCACCTCTCTGCCTTCTTCACTCCAGTGAGAAAAGCCCTAGCTCCCTCAACCTTTCTTCATCAGACATGCCCTCCAGTCCAGGCAGCATCCTGGTAAATCTCCTCTGTACCCTCTCCAAAGCATCCACATCCTTCCTATAATAAGGCGACCAGAACTGGACACAATATTCCAAGTGTGGTCTAACCAGGGTTTCATAAAGCTGCAGCAAAACCTCGCGGCTCTTAAACTCAATCCCCTGTTAATGAAAACCAACACACCATACACCTTCTTAACAACCCTATCAACCTGGGTGGCAACTTTGAGGGATCTATGTCCGTGGACCCCAAGATCCCTCTGTTACCCCACACTTCCAAGAATCCTGCCTTTAACCCTATATTCAGCATTCAAATTCAACCTTCCAAAATGAATCATTTCACATTTATCTAGGTTGAACTTCATCTGCCACTTCTCAGCCCAGCTTTGCATCCTGTCAATGTCCTGTTGTAACCTGCAACAGCCCTCAACACTATCTACAACTCCACCAACCTTTGTGTCATCGGCAAACTTACTAACCCACCCTTCCACTTCCTCATCCAAGTCATTTATAAAAACCACAAAGAGCAGAGGTCCCAGAACAGATCCCTGCGGGACACACCTGGTCACCGACCTCCAGGCGGAATACTTTCCATCCGCTACCACTCGCTGTCTTCTTTCGGCCAGCCAATTCTGTATCCAGACAGCGAAATTTTCCTGTATCCCAGGCCCCTTAACTTTCTGAATGAGCCTCCCATGGGGAACCTTATCAAATGCCTTACTGAAATCCATATACGCCACTGCCCGACCTTCATCAATGTGTCTCGCCACATCCTCAAAGAATTCAATGAGGCTTGTGAGGCATGACCTGCCCCTCACAAAGCCATGCTGACTATCTTTAATCAAACTGTTTTTCTAAATAATCATAAATCCGATCTCTCAGAGCTTTCTGATATTTTGCTCACTGCAGACATAAGACTGACTGGTCTGCAATTCCCAAGGATTTCCCTATTCCGTTTCTTGAACAGGGGAACAACATTTGCCTCGCTCCAATCATCCGGTACTACTCCAGTGGAGGGTGAGGACGCAAAGATCATTGCCAACGATGCAGCAATCTCCTCCCTCGCTTCCCGTAGTAAACGTGGGTATATTCACTCAGCATGGTAGCACAAGTGGTTAGCACTGTAGCTTCACAGCGCCAGGATCCCAGGTTCGAGTCCCCGCTGGGTCACTGCCTGTGCGGAGTCTGCACATTCTCCCCTTGTCTGCGTGGGTTTCCTCCGGGTGCTCCGGATTCCTTCCACAGTCCAAAGATGTGCAGGTTAGGTGGATTGGTCGTGATAAATTGCCCTTAGTGACCAAAACGGTTAGGAGGGGTTATTTGGTTACGGGGATGGAAGTGAGGGCTTAAGTGGGTCGGTGCAGACTCGATGGGCTGAATGGCCTCCTTCTTCACTGTATGTTCTATGTATCCTGTCTGGCCCAGGGGGCTTATCTGTCCTGATACTTTTCAAAATTTCTAGCACATATCTCCTTAATATCAACCTGTTTGAGACTATTAACCTGGTTTATGCTGTTCTCATGAGCAACAAGGTCCCTCTCTCTCGTGAATACTGAAGCAAAATATTAATTTAGGCCTTCCCCACCTCCTCAGAATCGAGGCACAAGTTCCCTCCATTATCCCTAATCGACCCTACTCTCAATCTGATCATCCTCTTATTTCTCACAAGTGTAGAACGCCTGGGGTTTTCCCTAATCCTTCCCTCCAGGGCTTTTTCATGCCCCCTTCTAGCTCTCCTCAGTCCATTTTTAATTCCTTCCTGGCTACCTTGTAACCCTCTAGAACCGTGCCAGATCCTTGCTTCCTCAAAGATACGTAAGCTCCCTTCCTCTTGACTAGAAGCTCCACTTCTCGTCATCCAAGGCTCCTTCACCTTACCATTCCTTCCTCGTCTCAGTGGGACAAAACTATCCAGCACTCGCAGCATGTGCTCCTTAAATGATGCAGAGGAACTATTTCTTTTGGTGGAGTATTCGTCACAAGAAGGCATAAATCTTAAAATGTGAGTGAGTGAGTCCGTCTCGAGTGAACTCAGGAAGGTTGTGATTTCCTAAAACCTCACGTGGTTCAGGGTCACATTTTAGTCAATAATGATTCAGCAACTGCAGAAGGGGCACTCCTCACCTGTGTGGCTTTTCCTGCATTGATATAGCCTGTGTTAATTTATATACAACGCTCGATATGCTATATTTACTCTCCAATAATCGGCTTTCGCCACTGCCATTAAATTTGCAGTGTTTAATTAGAAAATACAGCCTTTCAAACCATGGAAACACTTTTCACATCCAGAATTCTCTTAACACCACAGCACACGAGGACAATTACTGGAAAATGGGGTCAAAATTGCGAGGTGTTTGATGGCCGGCACAGACATGATGGGCAGAAGGGCCCTTTCCTTTGCTGTATGAGGGAGGAGCTGGCCAGAGTTGATTGGAAAAGGAGCCTGGCAGGGAAGACAGTGGAACAGCAATGGAAGGAGTTTTTGGGGGTTATTTTTTTTAATTAAATATTTTATTGAAAATTTTTGGTCAACCAACACAGTACATTGTGCATCCTTTACACAATATTATAACAACACAAATAACAATGACCTATTTTATAAACAAAAAATGAATAAATAATAAATAACAAAAATGAAAACTAGCCCTAATTGGCAACTGCCTTATCACAAGTAACACTCTCCAAAAATATAATTTAACAGTCCAATATATAATTATCTGTAGCAACGACCTATACATACTATACAGTATATATTAACAACCCTGAGAGTCCTTCTGGTTCCTCCTACCCCCCCCCCCCGCCCGATCCTGGGCTGCTGCTGCTGCCTTCTTTTTCCCATTCCGTCTATCTTTCTGCGAGGTATTCGACGAACGGTTGCCACCGCCTGGTGAACCCTTGAGCCGACCCCCTTAGGACGAACTTAATCCGCTCTAGCTTTATATGTTGATCCCCAAATTTCTTTCTCTGTCAGTCTGGCCTCAATAAAAGTTGAGATGGATTCGCACGTAAAAAGAAGTTATTTATTTAGCTTGCAAGCTTGAATCATCTTACAGAAACGTAAGAGACATCCAGCCTCTTACACCCCAGAAAACGACTGAACTAAAAGACAAAGGGATCTCTGCAAAATCAATTCAAATGGTATCAAGTTTCACATACTCGACGGACATAGGTCAGCCTATGTCCCTCCTGACCTGTTCGATCTATTCTGATTGGCTCACTTCCAATCCCTTTCTCTGGCCCCTATCAATGCAGCATCACTCTCATAGACACACCTCTTCCTGCTTTTTCCATGCGGTCTCAAACCCCTTTGTCCCTAACTGCCAGAATCAAAGTGGCTTATTTCTACATTACATTAACTAGTATCTCGAAAGTAACTATTTTATATCACATTCGTCATTCCCTCCTTTTATCATTCCATGATAACCGAACTATCCAATCCATAGCTACGGTTCCTCATCTAAAAAGATCCGTCGCTGCATTTCCAATTCCTGTCTTAGCCCCCCTTCATCTGCCTCACCCTCATGGATTTTAACAGTTAAATTTTTTTTCCGGTGATTGGGGCGGTGATCTGATCTAGTGCACCCCGCATTCTACCCATCACACATTTAAGGATGGCCAGGCCCACAAAGATGCAGCCGATAGCTACCACTAGATACATGGCCATATTTATCAACCAGTCCTTCCATCCTCCAAATCCCCAGTTACCCCAAGAGTCAGGATCCTGCATCCCGTCCAAGTGATCCCGTATGTGATCCATGAATTTAGTGATGTTAGCGGTCAAGTCCTGAACTCCCATGATACACTTGCCCTGTACTATGGCGCATACCCCACCCTCACGGGCCAGAAGATAGTCAAGAGCATACCGGTTCTGCATTGCAAACAACCGTAGCTGAGACAACTCCTTGGTTATTGCCCCGAGGGCTCCCAAGGTTTACTACCCGGGTTTTCCTCAGTTTGGCCTTTAACTAACTTAAGTGTATCTCCCGGTAACCTACGTTCTAGCTGTACTTCCCTTCTCATACGCCCCGTCCTCTCTCTAGTCCCTTTCTCTTTCTCATGGTCTCTTCCTACACTCTTCTGACAGCCTGATGTTACCTTTATTGTACCACTCTTAACACATCCAAAATCAAATTTACATGTATTCCAAAAACAAGGCAATGTCCATATAATGTTCCCTTCCCATCGCCGGGACCGGTGCAGCTGCTTCATGACTCCTGCATTCTCCTTAACTTTGATGACCTTCCATGAGTCGATACCATGTCCTCGTATATGGGGGCAGCGAAGAACATCACCTTTGCATAGGTGATGTATCCTTGTAGATTGGTTGGGGCTACACAGATACATAATATTCCCCTTTTCCATGTCCATCGCCAATAACACGAAAAGCGAAGTGAGGCCAAATATCAGACAGACGATGCGTAGCCACTCCATCATGCTCCACACCTGTAAAATAGCACTGGAGAAGGGAGGCAGGTTAGTATCCGACCTTTTACAGTAGTGGAGATGGACTCAATTTACAGTGATGTAGGTGGAACCAAGCACTTCGCCCCTCCACTTTAACTGCTGTGGGGGTGGTAAGGAGAACTTGGAAGGGCCCGTCCCATCGCGGCTCCGACCCCTTCCTAGTCCAATTTTTTGACCATGACATAACTACCGGGCTGGACTGAAAGTGAGCTAGGTACTGGGGCAATGGCTGGTGAGCCGCGCGGACTTGGCCATGGAGTTCCTTGAGCACTTGCGTAAGGGCTAGAACATAGGCGGTCATTTCTTCAGTCATCTGATGAAACTGAACCCGTCTGGGAACCTGCAGGCTCCAAGGAGTTCTAAGAGGCCTGCCATAAAGAATCTCGGCGGGAGAGAGCCGGGCTGGTCCCGCAGGTGTAACCCGCAGCTGGAAGAGGGCAACGGGGAGCAACTTAAGCCATGTCAGTCCCGTGTCTGCTCTTAATTTAGCCAATTTAGTTTTGAGGGTCTGATTGTGTCTCTCAACCACCCCGGCCGCCTGCGGTCTGTAAGCACAGTGTAACTGCTGGCGTATGCCCAACTGGGAGCAGAACTCCTTGTTAATTTGTCCAATAAAATGAGGCCCATTATCAGAACTTAACTGAGCTGGTATACCGTACCGGGGAATGATTTCCCTCATCAAGACTTTAACCACAGTAGCAGCTTTACTATAGATAGTCGGATACGCCTCGACCCATCTGCTGAACACATCCACAATGACCAAAACATATTTGTAACATTGACACCTTTCCAACTCAATGTAATCCATTTGGAGCGTCTCAAAGGGACCACTGGGCAACGGGGTTTGCCCCTTCCCACAAGGGATACCTTTTCCGGTGTTATATTGCTGACAAATCAAACACCGATTACTGATACTCTGGGCCAACCCCTGCATTTTAGGGTGCCGCCAAGTGTCCAGCAACAAATCACTAGTCCCTCGAGCCCCACAATGAGTTGCAAAGTGTACACATTCAATGACCCATAAAGCCAGTACATTAGGCATACAAGTCTGATGTGCAGGCGTGGTCCATAAAGAGGAAACAGAATCATATGTACAACCTAACCGTTTCCACATTTGTTTATCACTCTCAGGAGCGTCCTCCTGTAACCTTATGACGTCTTGGATGGTTGGCATTGACTTGTCAGAAGCAGACATATTCATAGTAGATCGTTTAGTCTGACTTAACATCTTAGGCACCATCACTTGCTGAATTTGCGCGGCTGTCCGCGCTGCACAATCTGCTCGTTCATTACCAACGTCAACTGGGGTTGTACCATTCGTGTGGGCAGCGCATTTAATAACGGAAATCTGCGCGGGCATAAGGAGGGCCTGCAGTAGGTCATTAACTAAACCCCGGTGGGATATTTGACCACACATAATCATGTCAGGTTGTTCTGACGAAATGTCACTCAAATCGCCCCTTATTGTGGTAGTTTCCTGAATCAAGGCTAAACAGTCGTGACCAGGTGCGTCTTCATGGACAGGGGGACCGCTAAGAAAACAGGCTGGATTGATAGTGGTACAGTATTTAAATGTCAGACGTGGATTGTTCAAAAGGTATATCTCATACCTATTCTGACGAGCTGCGGTAAGATGCTGACCATTCGCCCCATATCCCTGGCATGGTACTGGTCATGGACCTGACGTGTAATATGAGGGCTTACCGAAGCTGACTGTTGCCATAAATGTGGTGATATTGTAACAAAATCGGCTGTACCTTCTTTTCCCGTGACTGTGGCTGTAACCTTGACTGGCCATTCGGTCTCAAGTAATGGCCGGTATTTGTCCTCCAACTCCCTGTTTCGTCCAGTTCTGTCATAGGCCAGGGTAACGTGATGCAGTGACTGTTCAACGTCTAACGTCCACCACTGGGGGGGGGTGATAGAAATATAGCACTGTTGTCTCATCCTCCTCTTCGCTGATCCACCCACCCAAAGTCACTATATTGGAGCTCCTGCTGGTAAACTACCATTTCTGCCGCTTGTTGGGGTCGCAGATCATCCTTTTTCATTACATACTCAGTCTTAACCTTTGTAACTGAGCCTCCTTCTTGGCCTACACCCTCCTTCCAGTAAAATCTGACTGCCCTTGCCATCTGGGAAGGGTCGTTCTCTGTCCAATTCATGTTATTACATTTCACAGCAGTAACCACAGAAGGTGGTAGGCAATGCATTAACATAGCACAGTATTGAGGGGAATTCTGACCATTTTGATACAGCAAATCGCCTGACTGCCCCCGGTAGATTTCATTAAAACGCTCCAGAAATTCCTCTGGCTCGTCAATCTTCCTAGGTTTTAGGTCTAAGATAACAGAAAGATTTATGGGCCTTTGAAATGTGCTATTCAACGCATTCAAGATCTGTGTCCTCCTTTTCTCTATTTGCTCTCTTTTTTTTAAAACTTAAAAATGTTTGAAAATTCAAATTGAATTACTGCAACTTGCAAGCTTAGCTCTGATCTCAACTCAGAACTAAATTTACAATTTGCTTAACACAAACTTGTATAACATTTACAACTTAATTATTTCTTTATCTTAACAATTTTTCTTTTAACAAGTTTTTTTTCTTTTACATACACATAAGTATTAGCAAAATCAACTATCATCTCCAGATTGACACTTTTTAAAATGGTGTCCATGATCTTCTTTAAGTTTCTATGAATCTCCAGATAAAATGAGATAAACCTTATTTCAAGTAAGTAAAACTTAAGATTCTGGCAATTTCAATCAATTGCTTTCGAAAATAATAACTTTTATCAAAGAGGTGGAGAAACCCACTGGTTTCCTTTAATTAATTCAAAACGTAACTTTGCTGGTGTTCACTGACTCAAAGAAAAGGTATCCGATTACACTACGGCTGCTGCTGTTATCTCAAAGCCTGAGTGAGAAGCACTGTCTGTTTTCAATTCCGCCTGCTGCTGTTAACCCTTTGAGAGACTTCTGCTTCAACCAATATGCAGCATTCCTCACAATCTCAACTAGACCTCGGAACTTTACAGTCCAAGGAGACAATTTTAGCTTAATCAACTATATATTTAAAACACTCACACATAGAGTTGAACCATCTTCAGATTTAAAAACAGTTATACTGGACTGAACCTCCATCTATTGAAGTCCCATCAGCCCCTGAACCCATATAATAGACTGAACCTTCATTAATGAAGTCACATCAGCCTCTGAACCCTTATAATAGACTGAACCTTCATTAATGAAGTCCCATCAGCCCAAAACCCTAACCCAAGCCGAAACAACAATATGAAATCCCATCAATTAAAGTGCTAATCCCCAGACTGACCTGTGATTTCGTCGAGGCGGTCTTTCTGTGCCAACCGCGAGTGACCAGACTAATCAGACGATAAGAAGAGGGGAACAATCAATGCGCGGTCGTTTTCCAGTTCTACATTGAGGGCCCTTTGTTCCCCATCCTCCTGTTCATAATCAGTCTAATTCTGATTTCGCAGTTGGATCAGGATCGCCCAGAGAAATCCCGGTTTTCGGCACCAAATGTTGATCCCCAAATTTCTTTCTCTGTCAGTCTGGCCTCAATAAAAGTTGAGATGGATTCGCACGTAAAAAGAAGTTATTTATTTAGCTTGCAAGCTTGAATCATCTTACAGAAACGTAAGAGACATCCAGCCTCTTACACCCCAGAAAACGACTGAACTAAAAGACAAAGGGATCTCTGCAAAATCAATTCAAATGGTATCAAGTTTCACATACTCGATGGACATAGGTCAGCCTATGTCCCTCCTGACCTGTTCGATCTATTCTGATTGGCTCACTTCCAATCCCTTTCTCTGGCCCCTATCAATGCAGCATCACTCTCATAGACACACCTCTTCCTGCTTTTTCCATGCGGTCTCAAACCCCTTTGTTCCTAACTGCCAGAATCAAAGTGGCTTATTTCTACATTACATTAACTAGTATCTCTAAAGTAACTATTTTATATCACATTCGTCATATAAACCCCGCCATGTCATTTATCCCGGTCTCCACCCCCGGGGGCTTGGCTTCTTTCCACATTAGCAATATCCTGCGCCGGGCTACTAGGGACGCAAAGGCCAAAACATCGGCCTCTCTCGCCTCCTGCACTCCCGGCTCTTGTGCAACCCCAAATATAGCCAACCCCCAGCTTGGTTCGACCCGGACTCCTACTACTTTTGAAAGCACCTTTGTCACCCCCATCCAAAACCCCTGTAGTGCCGGGCATGACCAAAACATATGGGTATGATTCGCTGGGCTTCTCGAGCACCTCGCACACCTATCCTCCACCCCAAAAAATGTACTGAGCCGTGCTCCAGTCATATGTGCCCTGTGTAATACCTTAAACTGAATCAGGCTTAGCCTGGCACACGAGGACGACGAGTTTACCCTGCTTAGGGCATCTGCCCACAACCCCTCCTCGATCTCCTCCCCCAGCTCTTCTTCCCATTTCCCTTTTAGTTCATCTACCATAGTCTCCCCTTCGTCCCTCATTTCCCTATATATATCTGACACCTTACCATCCCCCACCCATGTCTTTGAGATCACTCTGTCCTGCACCTCTTGTGTCGGGAGCTGCGGGAATTCCCTCACCTGTTGCCTCGCAAAAGCCCTCAGTTGCATATACCTGAATGCATTCCCTTGGGGCAACCCATATTTCTCGGTCAGCGCTCCCAGACTCGCGAACTTCCCATCCACAAACAGATCTTTCAGTTGCGTTATTCCAGCTCTTTGCCACATTCCATATCCCCCATCCATTCCCCCCGGGGCAAACCTATGGTTGTTTCTTATCGGGGACCCCCCCAAGGCTCCAGTCTTTCCCCTATGCCGTCTCCACTGTCCCCAAATCTTCAGTGTAGCCACCACCACCGGGCTTGTGGTGTAGTTCCTCGGTGAGAACGGCAATGGGGCTGTCACCATAGCCTGTAGGCTAGTCCCCCTACAGGACGCCCTCTCTAATCTCTTCCACGCCGCTCCCTCATCCTCTCCCATCCACTTACTCACCATTGAAATATTAGCGGCCCAATAATACTCACTTAGGCTCGGTAGTGCCAGCCCCCCCCCTATCCCTGCTACGCTGTAAGAATCCCTTCCTCACTCTCGGGGTCTTCCCGGCCCACACAAAACCCATGATGCTCTTTTCAATCCTTTTAAAAAAAGCCTTCGTGATCACCACCGGGAGGCACTGAAACACAAAGAGGAATCTCGGGAGGACCACCATCTTAACCGCCTGCACCCTCCCTGCCATTGACAGGGATACCATATCCCATCTCTTGAAATCCTCCTCCATCTGTTCCACCAACCGCGTTAAATTTAACCTATGCAATGTGCCCCAATTCTTAGCTATCTGGATCCCCAGGTAACGAAAGTCCCTTGTTACCTTCCTCAACGGTAGGTCCTCTATTTCTCTACTCTGCTCCCCTGGATGCACCACAAACAACTCACTTTTCCCCATGTTCAGTTTATACCCTGAAAAATCCCCAAACTCCCCAAGTATCCGCATTATTTCTGGCATCCCCTCCGCCGGGTCCGCCACGTATAGTAGCAAATCGTCCGCATACAAAGATACCCGGTGCTCTTCTCCTCCCCTAAGTACTCCCCTCCACTTCTTGGAACCCCTCAACGCTATCGCCAGGGGCTCAATCGCCAGTGCAAACAATAATGGGGACAGAGGGCATCCCTGCCTTGTCCCTCTATGGAGCCGAAAATATGCAGATCCCCGTCCATTCGTGACCACGCTCGCCACTGGGGCCCTATACAACAGCTGCACCCATCTAACATACCCCTCTCCAAAACCAAATCTCCTCAACACCTCCCACAAATAATCCCACTCCACTCTATCAAATGCTTTCTCAGCATCCATCGCCACTACTATATCCGTTTCTCCCTCTGGTGGGGCCATCATCATTACCCCTAACAACCTCCGTATATTCGTGTTCAGCTGTCTCCCCTTCACAAACCCAGTTTGGTCCTCGTGGACCACCCCCGGGACACATTCCTCTACTCTCATTGCCATTACCTTGGCCAGGACCTTGGCATCTACATTTAGGAGGGAAATAGGTCTATAGGACCCGCATTGTAGCGGGTCCTTTTCCTTCTTTAAGAGAAGCGATATCGTTGCTTCAGACATAGTCGGGGGCAGTTGTCCCCTTTCCTTTGCCTCATTAAAGGTCCTCGTCAGTACCGGGGCGAGCAAGTCCACATATTTTCTATAGAATTCGACTGGGAATCCATCTGGTCCCGGGGCCTTTCCCGCCTGCATGCTCCTAATTCCTTTCACCACTTCTCCTACCTCGATCTGTGCTCCCAGTCCCACCCTTTCCTGCTCTTCCACCTTGGGAAATTCCAGCCGATCCAAGAAGCCCATCATTCTCTCCCTCCCATCCGGGGGTTGAGCTTCATATAATTTTTTATAAAATGTCTTGAACACTCCATTCACTCTCTCCGCTCTCCGCTCCATCTCTCCTTCCTCATCCCTCACTCCCCCTATTTCCCTCGCTGCTCCCCTTTTCCTCAATTGGTGTGCCAGCAACCTGCTCGCCTTCTCCCCATATTCGTACTGTACACCCTGTGCCTTCCTCCATTGTGCCTCTGCAGTGCCTGTAGTCAGCAAGTCAAATTCTACATGTAGCCTTTGCCTTTCCCTGTACAGTCCCTCCTCCGGTGCTTCCGCATATTGTCTGTCCACCCTCAAAAGTTCTTGCAGCAACCGCTCCTGTTCCTTACTCTCCTGCTTCCCTTTGTGTGCCCTTATTGATATCAGCTCCCCTCTAACCACCGCCTTCAACGCCTCCCAGACCACTCCCACCTGGACCTCCCCATTATCATTGAGTTCCAAGTACTTTTCAATGCACCCCCTCACCCTTAGACACACCCCCTCATCTGCCATTAGTCCCATGTCCATTCTCCAGGGTGGGCACCCTCCTGTTTCCTCCCCTATCTCCAAGTCCACCCAGTGTGGAGCGTGATCCGAAATGGCTATAGCCGTATACTCCGTTCCCCTCACCTTCGGGATCAATGCCCTACCCAGCACAAAAAAGTCTATTCGCGAGTAGACTTTATGGACATAGGAGAAAAACGAGAACTCCTTACTCCTAGGTCTGCTAAATCTCCACGGGTCTACACCTCCCATCTGCTCCATAAAATCTTTAAGTACCTTGGCTGCTGCCGGCCTCCTTCCAGTCCTGGACTTCGACCTATCCAGCCCTGGTTCCAACACCGTATTAAAATCTCCCCCCATTATCAGCTTTCCCATCGCTAGGTCCGGAATGCGTCCTAGCATCCGCCTCATAAAATTGGCATCATCCCAGTTCGGGGCATATACGTTTACCAAAACCACCGTCTCCCCCTGTAGTTTGCCACTCACCATCACGTATCTGCCCCCGTTATCCGCCACTATAGTCTTTGCCTCGAACATTACCCGCTTCCCCACTAATATAGCCACCCCCCTGTTTTTCGCATCTAGCCCCGAATGGAACACCTGCCCCACCCATCCTTTGCGTAGCCTAACCTGGTCTATCAGTTTCAGGTGTGTTTCCTGTAACA
This sequence comes from Scyliorhinus torazame, assembly GCF_047496885.1. Classification (NCBI taxonomy): domain Eukaryota; kingdom Metazoa; phylum Chordata; class Chondrichthyes; order Carcharhiniformes; family Scyliorhinidae; genus Scyliorhinus; species Scyliorhinus torazame. The sequence continues at coordinate 264,325,441 of NC_092716.1, forward strand.
TAACCACATCTGCCTTAAGTTTCTTAAGGTGTGCGAGTACCCGTGCCCTCTTTATCGGCCCGTTCAGCCCTCTCACGTTCCACGTGATCAGCCGAGTTGGGGGGCTTCCTACCCCCCCCCCCCCCCCCCTTGTCGATTAGCCATCCCCTTTTTCCAGCTCCTCACCCGGTTCCCACGCAGCTGTATCTCCCCCAGGTGGTGCCCCCCCGCCCATCCTCTCCCATACCAGCTCCCCCCTCTCCCCAGCAGCAGCAACCCAGTAATACCCCCCTCCCACCCTCCCGCTAGATCCCCCGCTAGCGTAATTACTCCCCCCATGTTGCTCCCAGAAGTCAGCAAACTCTGGCTGACCTCGGCTTCCCCCCGTGACCTCGGCTCGCACCATGCGACGCCCCCTCCTTCCTGCTTCTCTATTCCCGCCATGATTATCATAGCGCGGGAACCAAGCCCGCGCTTCTCCCTTGGCCCCGCCCCCAATGGCCAACGCCCCATCTCCTCCACCTCCCCTCCTCCCCCATCACCACCTGTGGGAGAGAGAAAAGTTACCACATCGCAGGATTAGTACATAAAACCCCTCTTTGCCCCCCACATTCGCCCCACCACTTTGTTCGAACGTTCTTTTTAATAACCCGCTCATTCCAGTTTTTCTTCCACAATAAAAGTCCACGCTTCATCCGCCGTCTCAAAGTAGTGGTGCCTCCCTCGATATGTGACCCACAGTCTTGCCGGTTGCAGCATTCCAAATTTTATCTTTTTATGAAGCACCGCCTTGGCCCGATTAAAGCTCGCCCTCCTTCTCGCCACCTCCGCACTCCAGTCTTGATAAACGCGGATCACCGCGTTCTCCCATTTACTGCTCCGAGTTTTCTTCGCCCATCTAAGGACCATTTCTCTATCCTTAAAACGGAGGAATCTCACCACTATGGCTCTGGGAATTTCTCCTGCTCTCGGTCCTCGCGCCATCACTCGGTATGCTCCCTCCACCTCCAACGGACCCGCCGGGGCCTCCGCTCCCATTAACGAGTGCAGCATCGTGCTCACATATGCCCCGACGTCCGCTCCCTCCACACCTTCAGGAAGACCAAGAATCCTCAGGTTGTTCCTCCTTGCGTTGTTTTCCAGTGCCTCCAACCTTTCCACACATCGTTTCTGATGTGCCTCCTGCGTCTCCGTCTTCACCACCAGGCCCTGTATATCGTCCTCATTCTCGGCTGCCTTTGCCTTCATGACCCGAAGCTCCCGCTCCTGGGTCTTTTGTTCCTCCTTTAGCCCTTCGATCGCCTGTAGTATCGGGGCCAACAGCTCTTTCTTCATTTCCTTTTTGATCTCTTCCACACAGCATTTCAAGAACTCTTGTTGTTCAGGGCCCCATGTTAAACTGCCACCTTCCGACGCCATCTTGGTTTTTGCTTGCCTTCCTTGCCGCTGTTCTAAAGGATCCACTGCAATCTGGCCACTCTCTCCTCCTTTTTCCATCCGTATCCAGGGGGGATTCCCTTCTGGTTTACCGCACAGTGTTTTTAGCCGTCAAAATTGCCGTTGGGGCTCCTATCAAGAGCCCAAAAGTCCGTTTCACAGGGAGCTGCCGAAACGTGTGACTCAGCTGGTCATCGCCGCACCCGGAAGTCCTTTTTGGGGGTTATTAGGGAGGCACAACAGAAATTCATCCCAAGGAGGAGGAAACGTAGTAAGGGGAGGACAAGGCATCCATGACTGACGAGGGACATCAAGGACAGCATAAAGGCTAAAGAAAAAGCATACAAAGTGGCAAGTATTAGTGGGAAACCAGAGGATTGGGAAGCCTTTAAAAGTGAGCAGAGGACAACTAAAAAAGCAATAAGGGGGGAGAAGTTGAAGTATGAGTGCAAACTACCTAGTAATATAAAGAAGATAGGAAGAGATTTTTTTCAATATATAAAAGCTAAGAAAAAGGCAAAAATAGCCATTGGATCACTAGAAAATGTGGCTGGAGAAGTAATAATAGAAAACAAAGAAATGGCAGACGAACTGAATAGTTACTTTGCATCAGTCTTCACGGTGGAAGACACCAGTGGAATGCCAGAGCTCCAGGAGAAACAGGAGGCAGAGGTGAGTGCGGTGACCATTACTAAGGAGAAGTTTCTGGGGAAATGAAAGTTGCTGAAGGTGGATAAGTCACCTGGACCGGATGGACTACACCCCAGGGTCCGAAAAGAGATAGCTGAGGAAATTGTGGAGGCATTAGTGATGATCTTTCAGGAACTGGAGGCAGGAAGGGTCCCAGAGGACTGGAAAGTGGCTAATGTAACACCCCTGTTTAAGAAGGGAGGGAGGCAGAAGACGGGAAATTATAGGCCGGTTAGCCTGACTTCGGTCATTGGTAAGATTTTAGAATCTGTTATTAAAGTTGAGATCGCGGAGTACTTGGAAGTGCATGGTAAAATAGGACTGAGTCAGCACAGCTTTGTCAAAGGGAGGTCGTGTCTGACAAATCTGTTCGAGTTCTTTGAGGAGTTAACAAGGAATTTAGACAAAGGAGAACCAGTGGACATGATTTATTTAGATTTCTAGAAGGCCTTTGACAAGGTGCTGCATGGGGGACTATTAAAAAAGTTAAGAGCTCATGGTGTTCAGGGTAAGATCGGCATGGATAGAGGATTGGCTGACTGGCAGAAGGCAGAGCGTGGGGATAAAGGGGTCTTTTTCAGGATGGCAGCCGGTGACTAGTGGTGTGCCTCAGGGGTCGGTGCTGGGACCACAACTTTTCACAATATACATTAATGATCTGGAAGAAGGAACTGAAGGCACTGTTGCTAAGTTTGCAGATGATACAAAGATATGGAGAGGGACAGGTAGTATTGAGGAAGCAGGCAGGCTGCAGAACATAAGAACTGGGAGCAGGAGTAGGCCATCTGGCCCCTCGAGCCTGCTCCACCATTCAATGAGATCATGGCTGATCTTTTGTGGACTCAGCTCCACTTTCCGCCCCGAACACCATAACCCTTAATCCCTTTATTCTTCAAAAAACTATCTATCTTTATCTTAAAAACATTTAATGAAGGAGCCTCAATTGCTTCACTGGGCAAGGAATTCCATAGATTCACAACCCTTTGGGTGAAGAAATTCCTCCTAAACTCAGTCCTAAATCTACTTCCCCTTATGTTGAGGCTATACCCCCTAGTTCTGCTTTTACTCGCCAGTGGAAACAACCTGCCCGCATCTATCCTATCTATTCCCTTCATAATTTTATATGTTTCTATAAGATCCCCCCCGCATCCTTCTAAATGCCAATGAGTACAGAAGGACTTGGAAAGCTAGGAGAGTGGGCAATAAAGTGTCAAATGAAATAAAATGTGGAAAAGTGTGAGGTAATGCACTTTGGAAGGAGGAATTTAGGCCCAGACTATTTTCTAAATGGGGAAATGCTTCGGAATGCAGAAGCACAAAGGGACTTGGGAGTCCTTGTTCACGATTCTCTTAAGGTTAATGTGCAGGTTCAGTCAGCTGTTAAGAAGACAAACGCAATGTTAGCATTCATTTCCAGAGGGCTAGAATACAAGACCAGGGATGTACTTCTGAGGCTGTATAAGGCTCTGGTCAGACCCCATTTGGAGTATTGTGAGCAGTTTTGAGCCCCATATCTAAGGAAGGATGTGCTGGCCTTGGAAAGGGTCCAGAGGAGGTTCACAAGAATGATCCCTGGAATGAAGAGCTGGTCGTATGAGGACTCTGGGTCTGTACTCGTTGGAGTTTAGAAGGATGAGTGGGGATCTTATTGAAACTTCCAAGATACTGCGAGGCCTGGATAGGGTGGTCGTGGAGAGGATGTATCCACTTGTAGGAAAAACTAGAACCAGAGGACACCATCTCAGACTAAAGGGACGATCCTTTAAGACAGAGATGAGGAGGAATTGCTTCAGCCAGAGGGTGGTGAATCTGTGGAACTCTTTGCCGCAGAAGGCTGTGGAGGCCAATTCACTGAGTGTCTTTAAGACAGAGATAGATAGGCTCTTGATTGATAAGGGGATCAGGGGTTATGGGGAGAAGGCAGGAGAATGGGGATGAGAAAATATCAGCCATAATTGAATGGCGGAGCAGACACGATGGGCCGAGTGGCCAGATTCTGCTCCTATGTCTTATGGTCTGATGGACTGACTCCCGAGGCAGTCTGTGGATATGGGTTGAGTGAATATTTCAAGACAGACATTTTTAGGAAGCGCAAGCATGGTGATAGGATCAAAGATGGATAAATGAATTTGAGGATTAGATTACTTATACGTAGCTGAATGGTAGGACAGACCCACATGGCTGAATGGCTAGCTCCGATGATCAACACCAAGTTGAAAGTGATGATCTGTAACTGTGGGGAATGCTAAATAGACTCTTCTGCTTTAATTTCCAACAGAATTGAAGCGAATACTACCAGAAGGATGTGGAGGCTTTAGAGAGGGTGCAGAAGAGATTTACCAGAATGTTGCCTGGTATGGAGGGCATTAGCTATGAGGAGCGGTTGAATAAACTCGGTTTGTTCTCACTGGAACGACGGAGGTTGAGGGTCGACCTGATTGAGGTCTACAAAATTATGAGGGGCATAGACAGAGTGGATCGTCAGAGGCTTTTCCCCAGGGTAGAGGGGTCAATTACTAGGGGGCATAGGTTTAAGGTGAGAGGGGCAAGGTTTAGAGTAGATGTACGAGGCAAGTTTTTTACACAGAGCGTAGTGGGTGCCTGGAACTCGCTGTGGGAGGAGGTGGTGGAAGCAGGGATGATAGTGACATTTAAGGGGCATCTTGACAAATACATGAATAGGATGGGAATAGAGGGATACGGACCCAGGAAGTGTAGAAGATTGTAGTTTAGACGGGCAGCATGGTCGGCACGGGCTTGGAGGGTCGAAGGGCCTGTTCCTGTGCTGTACTTTTCTTTGTTCTTTGAATAGTGTCTTTCAAATGTGTTACAGGTATAAAATGATTACACAGCATTAAATAATGGGGTCCTGATTTGAATGGCTGAGGGATTTGGTCAAAATTAACCAAAAAATACTGTCCTCCATATTTGACCTGCCAGATGATGTGCAGGCTCGGTTGCCGGCGAGTTCGCACACCAGCCGGACCCACATCAGACTCTTAGATATCGCTAAACCGTTCTGCTCACAGAAACATCCTCCAAGGCATTCATTTATCCGGAGTGGCAGAATGTGTCAGTGACTAGTGATCCACTCAACTGCTCTGAGGTGAGCAGCATTTAAATTAGTTATAAGCTAAATATAGAGGGTGGTGAATCTCTGCAACTCTCTTCCTCACTAGGCAGGCGAAGCAGAATCTTTGAATATTCTTACGGCAGAGCTGGATTAATTCTTGATGAACAAAGGGGTGAAAGGTTATCGAGGGTCGGCAGGAATAATGAGGGGTTGAGCTTTCAACCTGATCATCTATGACCTTATTGAATGGCAGAGCAGGCTCGAGGGGCCGAATGGCCTATCCTTCTAACTCATGTTCCTGTGTAAATCTATATTGTCAGATGGTCGTGTAAAATGTCTCGCCTCCAGAACCCTGGTGGACATGCTGTGGCTCATGGACTGCATGTGGTCCATCAGCGTTCCAAGTGCAACCCACAAAACATTTTGTTGAGAGTGTGAGCGGAGTTTGTGAGACCGTGTGTGGATCCTGGAGGTAAAAGAGCACGAGAGAACACAAAACTGAGAGTGGAGCGATTGATTGAATATAAGAACTAGGAGCAGGAGTCAGCCATCCGGCCCCTCGAGCCTGCTCCGCCATTCAATGAGATCATGGCTGATCTTTTGTGGACTCAGCTCCACTTTCCAGCCTGAACACCATAACCCTTAATCCCTTTATTCTTCAAAAAACTATCTATCTTTATCTTGAAAACATTTATTGAAGGAGCCTCTACTGCTTCACTGGGGAAGGAATTCCATAGATTCACAGTCCTTTGGGTGAAGAAGTTCCTCCTAAACTCAGTCCTAAATCTACTTCCCCTTATTTTGAGACTATGCCCCCGAGTTCTGCTTTCACCCGCCAGTGGAAACAACCTGCCCGCATCTATCCTATCTATTCCATTCATAATTTTATATGTTTCTATAAGATCCCCTCGCATCCTTCTAAATTACAATGAGTACAGTCCCAGTCTACTCAACCTCTTCTCGTAATCCAACTCCCTCAACTGTGGAATTAACCTAGTGAATCTCTCTGCACACCCTCCAGTGCCAGTACGTCCTTTCTCAGGTAAGGAGACCAAAACTGAACACATTACTCCAGGTGTGGCCTCACCAGGGGCTGGTTTAGCACAGGGCTAAATCACTGGCTTTGAGTGCGATAGTGAGAGTTTGGTGACCGAGGGAGTTAGGTGAGGAGGGAGTAAGGTGCTCCTTTCATTTTGTTTCCGACATTTCCGCAAAGAGTGAGAAGAGAGCCAGGAGTTTACAGAAAGTGTAGCTGACTGGGAGCAGAGTCGGAGGGCGGAGATCTAGTTAGTCCACACGGCAGCTATATTCTGTAAGGTAAGAGGGGATGGAGGCTAGGCCAGTTACATGCTCCTCCTGTAGGATGTGGGTGGTGAGGGATACCACCGGTGTCCCCGCTGACTATACCTGCGGGAAGTGCACCCAACTTCAGCTCCTCAAAGACCGTGTTAGGGAACTGGAGCTGAAGCTGGATGAACTTCGGATCATCCGGGAGGCAGAGGGGGTGATTGAGAAGAGTTACAGGGAGGTAACCACACCCAAGGCACAGGACAAGAATAGCTGGATTACAGTCGGGGGGAAAAACAAACAAACAGGCAGACAGTGCAGGGATCCCTCGTGGCCGTTCCCCTTCAAAACAAGTATACTGTTTTGGATGCTGTTGGGGGGGATGACCTACCAGGGGAAGGCTCTGGCGGCCAGGTCTCTGGCACTGAGTCTGGCTCTGGGGCTCAGAAGGGAAGGGGGGAGAATAGAAAAGCAATAGTTGTAGGAGATTCAATGGTTAGGGGAATAGATAGGAGATTCTGTGGTCGCGAGCGAGACTCCCGGAAGGTATATTGCCTCCCGGGTGCCAGGGCCAGGGATGTCTCGGATCGTGTCTTCAGGATCCTTAAGGGGGAGGGGGAGCAGCCAGAAGTCGTGGTGCACATTGGTACCAACGACATAGGTAGGAAAAGGGGTGTGGAGGTAATAAACAAGTTTAGGGAGTTAGGCTGGAAGTTAAAAGCCAGGACAGACAGAGTTGTCATCTCTGGTTTGTTGCCGGTGCCACGTGATAGCGAGGCTAGGAATAGGGAGAGAGTGCAGTTGAACACGTGGCTGCAGGAATGGTGTAGGAGGGAGGGCTTCAGGTATTTGGATAATTGGAGCGCATTCTGGGGAAGGTGGGACCTGTACAAGCAGGACGGGTTGCATCTGAACCAGAGGGGCACCAATATCCTGGGAGGGAGGTTTTCTAGTACTCTTCGGGAGGGTTTAAACTAATTTGGCAGGGGAATGGGAACCGGATTTGTAGTCCAGCAACTAAGGTAGCCGATATTCAGGACACCAAAGCGTGTAATGAGGCAGTGGGGAAGGGAACACTGACTTGCAGGCACGGAGATGGGTTGAAGTGTGTATACTTCAACGCAAGAAGCATCAGGAATAAGGTGGGTGAACTTAAGGCATGGATCGGTACTTGGGACTACGATGTGGTGGCCATCACGGAAACTTGGATAGAAGAGGGGCAGAAATGGTTGTTGGAGGTCCCTGGTTATAGATGTTTCAATAAGATTAGGGAGGGTGGTAAAAGAGGTGGGGGGGTGGCATTATTAATTAGAGATAGTATAACAGCTGCAGAAAGGCAGTTCAAGGAGTATCACCCTATTGAGGTAGTATCGGTTGAAGTCAGAAATAGGAAAGGAGCAGTCACCTTGTTAGGAGTTTTCTATAGGCCCCCCAAGAGTAGCAGAGATGTGGAGGAACAGATTGGGAAACAGATTTTGGAAAGGTGCAGAAGTCATAGGGTAGTAGTCATGGGCGACTTTAACTTCCCAAATATTGAGTGGAAACTCTTTAGATCAAATAGTTTGGATGGGGTGGTGTTTGTGCAGTGTGTCCAGGAAGCTTTTCTAACACAGTATGTAGATTGTCCGACCAGAGGAGGGGCAATATTGGATTTAGTACTGGGTAATGAACCAGGGCAAGTGATAGATTTGTTAGTGGGGGAGCATTTTGGAGATAGTGACCACAATTCTGTGACTTTCACTTTAGTAATGGAGAGGGATAGGTACGTGCAACAGGGCAAGGTTTACAATTGGGGGAAGGGTAAATACGATGTTGTCAGACAAGAATTGAAGTGCATAAGTTGGGAACATAGGCTGGCAGGGAAGGACACAAGTGAAATGTGGAACTTGTTCAAGGAACAGGTGCTACGTGTCCTTGATATGTATGTCCCTGTCAGGCAGGGAAGAGATGGTCGAGTGAGGGAACCATGGTTGACGAGAGGTTGAATGTCTTGTTAAGAGGAAAAAGGAGACTTATGTAAGGCTGAGGAAACAAGGTTCAGACAGGGCATTGGAGGGATACAAGATAGCCAGGAGGGAACTGAAGAAAGGGATTAGGAGAGCTAAGAGAGGGCATGAACAATCTTTGGCGGGTAGGATCAAGGAAAACCCCAAGGCCTTTTACACATATGTGAGAAATATGAGAATGACTAGAGCGAGGGTAGGTCCGATCAAGGACAGTAGCGGGAGATTGTGTATTGAGTCTGAAGAGATAGGAGAGGTCTTGAACGAGTACTTTTCTTCTGTATTTACAAATGAGAGGGGCGATATTGTTGGAGAGGACAGTGTGAAACAGATTGGTAAGCTCGAGGAAATACTTGTTAGGAAGGAAGATGTGTTGGGCATTTTGAAAAACTTGAGGATAGACAAGTCCCCCGGGCCTGACGGGATATATCCAAGGATTCTATGGGAAGCAAGAGATGAAATTGCAGAGCCGTTGGCAATGATCTTTTCGTCCTCACTGTCAACAGGGGTGGTACCAGAGGATTGGAGAGTGGCGAATGTCGTGCCATTGTTCAAAAAAGGAACTAGGGATAACCCTGGGAATTACAGGCCAGTTAGTCTTACTTCGGTGGTAGGCAAAGTAATGGAAAGGGTACTGAAGGATAGGATTTCTGAGCATCTGGAAAGACACTGCTTGATTAGAGATAGTCAGCACGGATTTGTGAGGGGTAGGTCTTGCCTTACAAGTCTTATTGAATTCTTTGAGGAGGTGACCAAGCATGTGGATGAAGGTAAAGCAGTGGATGTAGTGTACATGGATTTTAGTAAGGCATTTGATAAAGTTCCCCATGGTAGGCTTATGCAGAAAGTAAGGAGGCATGGGATAGTGGGAAATTTGGCCAGCTGGATAACGAACTGGCTAACCGATAGAAGTCAGAGAGTGGTGGTGGATGGCAAATATTCAGCCTGGATCCCAGTTACCAGTGGCGTACCGCAGGGATCAGTTCTGGGTCCTCTGCTGTTTGTGATTTTCATTAATAACTTGGATGAGGGAGTTGAAGGGTGGGTCAGTAAATTTGCAGACGATACGAAGATTGGTGGAGTTGTGGATAGTAAGGAGGGCTGTTGTCGGCTGCAAAGAGACATAAATAGGATGCAGAGCTGGGCTGAGAAGTGGCAGATGGAGTTTAACCCTGAAAAGTGTGAGGTTGTCCATTTTGGAACGACAAATATGAATACGGAATACAGGGTTAACGGTAGAGTTCTTGGCAATGTGGAGGAGCAGAGAGATCTTGGGGTCTATGTTCATACATCTTTGAAAGTTGCCACTCAAGTGGATAGAGTTGTGAAGAAGGCCTATGGTGTGCTCGCGTTCGTTAACAGAGGGATTGAATTTAAGAGCCGTGAGGTGATGATGCAGCTGTACAAAACTTTGGTAAGGCCACATTTGGAGTACTGTGTACAGTTCTGGTCGCCTCATTTTAGGAAGGATGTGGAAGCTTTGGAAAAGGTGCAAAGAAGATTTACCAGGATGTTGCCTGGAATGGAGAGTAGGTCTTACGAGGAAAGGTTGAGGGTGCTAGGCCTTTTCTCATTAGAACGGAGAAGGATGAGGGGTGACTTGATAGAGGTTTATAAGATGATCAGGGGAATAGATAGAGTAGACAGTCAGAGACTTTTTCCCCGGGTGGAACAAACCATTACAAGGGGACATAAATTTAAGGTGAAAGGTGGAAGATATAGGAGGGATATCGGAGGTAGGTTCTTTACCCAGAGAGTAGTGGGGGCATGGAATGCACTGCCTGTGGAAGTAGTTGAGTCGGAAACATTAGGGACCTTCAAGCAGCTATTTGATAGGTACATGGATTACGGTAAAATGATATAGTGTAGATTTTTTTGTACTTAAGGGCAGCACGGTAGCAATGTGGATAGCACAATTGCTTCACAGCTCCAGGGTCCCAGGTTCGATTCCGGCTTGGGTCACTGTCTGTGCGGAGTCTGCACGTCCTCCCCGTGTCTGCGTGGGTTTCCTCCGGGTGCTCCAGTTTCCTCCCACAGTCCAAAGATGTGCGGATTAGGTGAATTGGCCAATGATAAATTGCCCTTAATGTCCAAATTGCCCTTGGTGTTGGGTGGAGGTGTTGAGTTTGGGTAGGGTGCTCTTTCCACGAGCCGGTGCAGACTCAAAGGGCCGAATGGCCTCCTTCTGCACTGTAAATTCAATGATCTATGATTAATCTAGGACAAAGGTTCGGCACATCATCGTGGGCCGAAGGGCCTGTTCTGTGCTGTATTTTCTATGTTCTATGTTCTATGAAAACAGACCGAGGCAGGCCAGCAGCACGATTCGATTCCCGTAACAGCCTCCCCGAACAGGCGCCGGAATGTGGCGACTAGGGGCTTTTCACATTAACTTCATTTGAAGCCTACTTGTGAGAATAAGCGGTTTTCATTTAATTTTTTCATTTCACTAACACCTTATACAGTTGCAGCATAATCTCCCTAGTCTTAAACTCCATCCCTCTAGCAGTGAAGGACAAAATTCCATTTGCCTTCTTAATCACCTGTTGCACCTGTAAACCAACTTTTTGCGACTCATGCACTAGCACACCCAGGTCTCTCTGCACAGCAGCATGTTTTAATATTTTATCATTTAAATAATAATCCCTTTTGCTGTTATTCCTACCAAAATGGATAACCTCACATTTGTCAACATTGTATTCCATCTGCGAGACCCTAGCCCATTCACTTAGCCTATCCAAATCCCTCTGCAGACTTCCAGTATCCTCAGCCCTTTTTGCTATGCCACTCATCTTAGTGTCGTCTGCAAACTTGGACACATTGCCCTTGGTCCCCAACTCCAAATCATCTATGTAAATTGTGAACAATTGTTGTCCCAACACTGATCCCTGAGGGACACCACTAGCTACTGATTACCAACCAGAGAAACACCCATTAATCCCCACTCTTTGATTTCTACTAGAGAATATTTTACTTGTTTGCCTCATTTATCTTATTAACAACTGGTCAAATTTATTGGTAACTAAAGTTTTTTTCATAATTTTATAATAGCAGTAGTAAAGCTTATTGGGAGCAGCAGCGTTTAGAACAGACCCTGGCGGGCCAGCAGCGCGGGATCAGTTTTCATTTTTGAGAAATTTAGAGTACCCAATTATTTTTTCCAATTAAGGGGCAATTTAGCGCGGCCAATCCACCTACCCTGCACACCTTTGGGTTGTGGGGGTGAGACCCACGCAGACACGGGAAGAATGTGCAAACTCCACACAGACAGTCAGCCGAGGCTGGAATTGAACCCGGGTCCCTGGAGCTGTGAGGCAACAGTGCTAACCACTGCCACCGTGCCACCAAATGTCTTTTGGTTTTCCAATTTGAAGTTGATGCAGTTCTATTAATGATTAAGCATTTTGCATAAGATTCTGAAATATTTGGCGTGCATATAATGTATTTAATCTTATTTATGGGGTTATGGTTAGTGCCTCTGCTATTGTTCAGTTACTGACTAGCAAAAGGTGTGAAAATGCTCCAGAGCCCAAACAGCAGTGCCATGCTAATTGTACTGCTGATAAAATGGTAGGAAAAGATTGAATGTAAAATGAAGAATTATTGAACTAACAAATGGTTCGTCCAGTCCTCTGACAGCTTGCAGCAGTTTCCAGGTAGCAAGGGCCGAAGAGATCAGGCGCCTGCTCCAGCTCAGAATAAGTCATAATCTCCCATGAGGGAGCTAATGGCCAAAGCATTCGCAGTTTGCACAACAGTTTCGACAAAGAGAGTGTCAGATGAGTTAACCCGACACGCGTGACTCCAAAAACAAAAGGGATCCCAACTGCAATTAAACACCGAGATTCCAGCCTTGGGAATATGCATCTGAGGTCCAACATCACAGAGGTATGCGACATGACCGCCCCCAAGCTGCATCTGATCTTCTTGGAACTGAAATCCGGCAGTTCCTGTTAGACTGAGTGAACAGAACTCCAGGCAACAACCTGCGCTGTCTACCCTCGAGCCAGTGGCAGCAGAAACACCTTGGACCCTCCTCAAACCTGCCAACTGCTGTAACCTTGGAACTGGTGCCTCCAAACTAACTCACTCTACATACCCTTCCTGTTGTGCCAGCCTCACTCTGTAAAGAAGGAGCATTGTGCAATCAGACATCCGCCCGGGAATGCAGCATTCCAGTTGACTCATGATCCTGGACACGGACGTGTATTTTTATTGTGCTTGTGCGGGAACCCTCTTCCTTTTTCCTGATCCCCCATTTATTGTGAGTGTAAAAATGGGCTTTCGTGCACAGAAATAAATCAAAAATCAGCCATGATCTCATTGAATGGTGGAGCAGGCTCGAGGGGCCAGATGGCCTACTCCTGCTCCTAGTTCTTATGTTCTAACCCTTTTATTTTCATCTTCCCTCCAGTTTACTGGGCAAGTCATGAATAGAAGATTGGAACATTTCCAAGTTCAAGGGTCGGGGAAAATACGGCACCAATTATAAAGGGAATTGGTGAAACAAGCCACCTTTCTGTTTCGGGATGGGTGGAGAATGGGGACATCAGGGCAGTTTAAATTGACCTCCTCCTGTCCGTGTCAATTGTTTTGGAACTTGCAGTTTAAACACGCGACGAGGTTACAAGACAACTCTTATTGTCACATTTCTAATTTACCCTGAGCAGACCACCTCAAAATGTTACTAATCATTGCATTTTTATCCTGCTATGATTCATTTTTCTTGATTAATGGTCTTCACTTGTACATCAAAATTTCATTTCTATGTTTCTCTATTAGTGAGCAACTTAAACAGTTGGTCATGTAATATTGTACTTGCATTTAAACACTCGGTACTTTTTCTTTAAAATACATGAAACTAACTTTTATGAATATGCAGCTGAACATTTTACAGTGTGTTATCAAAAGAGGAGAGAGGGATAAGGTGCGCACTTATGAAGAAAAAGAAAGGAGTTGGGCTGGTTTAGCTCAGTGGGCTAGACAGCTGGTTGTGATGCAGAACAAGGCCAGCAGCGCGGGTTCAATTCCCGTACCAGCTGAGAATTCTGAATTCTCCCTCAGTGTACCCGAACAGGCGCCGGAATGTGGCGACTAGGGGCTTTTCACAGTAACTTCGTTGCAGTGTTAATATAAGCCTACTTGTGAGAATAAAAGTTGTTTATTTATTATTTATTTAAGTAAACATGAGAAAATGGGCTTTGACAAAGAGTCATCGGACTCGAAACGTTAGCTCTTTTCTCTCCCCACAGATGCTGCCAGCATTTTCTCTTTCGTTTCAGATTCCAGCATCCGCAGTAATTTGCTTTTATCCAGTGAGAAAATGAAATGAGGGTTGTAAAGGAAGGTTGTTGAAAGTGAGAGAAAGGAACTTGATAAATCCAGAGGGATTTTGTCGCGTATAAGGCCGAGTCTAGCTCACTTACTCTTTCAGTAACAAAAACAGAAAATACTGGACAATCTCAGGGTCTGACAGCATCTGTGCTGACAGAATGGAGCTAATGTTTTGAGTCTGGATGATTCTTTGTCAAAGATTCTTTCAGTAGGCTGCCCTGTGTGACTTAACCCATTAAAACACTTTATCCTCTGAAATGTGAGTTTTGTTCACACAAGCCCAAGGTAAATAATAACATGGAAGCTGCACATGGTTCTGCGACATCTTCTGGCAAAGTTGAATTTTTAGAACCAAAGTTTCAGAATCACAATCATGGACTGACTGCAGCATGGAGGAGGCTATTTGGCCGGTCGTTTCGGTGCTGACCCTTTGAAGGAGAAATTTACCTGGTGCCACTCCTCTCCCGTAGCCCTGCAAATCTTTCCTTCTCAGATAACAACCCAATTCCCTTTTGAAATCCTCAATTCAGAGAATGCCCTACAGTGCAGGAAGGGGGCCATTTGGCCCATCTAATCTGCACCAGCCCTCTGAAAGAAGACACCAACCAGGCTATCCCTGCAGCCCCGTGACCCCACTTAACCTGCACATTCCTCGACATTAAGGGACAATATAACGTGGCCAATCCACCTAACCTGCACATCTTTGGACTGTGGGAGGAAACCGGAGCACCCGGAGGAAACGCACGCACACACGGGGGGGGGGCAGTTTTGGTGTCCTTTTCTGAGGAAGGATGTTCTTGCTATGGAAGGAGTGCAGCGAAGGTTTACCAGACTGATTCCTGGGATGGTGGGACTGTCATATGACGAGAGACTAATTCGGTTAGGATTATATTCATTGGAGTTTAGAAGAGTGAGAGGGGATCTTATAGAAACTTACAAAATTCTCACAGGATTAGACCGGGTAGATTCAGAAAGAATGTTCCCGATGGTGGGTGAGTCCAGAACTAGGGGTCATAGTTTGAGGATAAGGGGTAAACCTTTTAGGACTGAGGTGAGGAGACATTTCTTCACCCAGAGAGCGGTGAATCTGGAATTTTCTACCACAGAAAGTAGCTGAGACCAAAACGTTGTGTGATTTCAAGAAGGAATTAGATATAGCTCTTGGGGCTAAAGGGATCAAGGGATATGGGGGAAGGGCGAGATCAGAGTGTTGAACTTGATGATCAGCCATGATAATGAATAAGGAGCAGGTTCGAGGGGCCATGATAATGAATAAGGAGCAGGTTCGAGGGGCCATGATAATGAATAAGGAGCAGGTTCGAGGGGCCATGATAATGAATAAGGAGCAGGTTCGAGGGGCCATGATAATGAATAAGGAGCAGGTTCGAGGGGCCATGATAATGAATAAGGAGCAGGTTCGAGGGGCTGATAGGCCTCCTCCTATTTTCTACGCATGTTTCTGTGTAAATCAGTTGAGTGGGAAAGTGAAAAGACCTACGTATCAGAGGTCGCACGAGACAACTTTTGAACTGTACATGGTGCCAAATATCAATGGCAGGTGATGAATTGCTTGTGTAAAATGTATATTTGTCGTGTTGACTACTTAAAGTGAAATTTATGATTTATTTGAAGTATTATTCGCCTGTTAATTCATGTGTAATCTGCACTAATTAATTTGGATCCAAATTAAACATAGAGGGGAAATGTACCGTAAATGGCAAAACTCTTGGGAATATAGAAAGTCAGAGAGATCTGGGCGTGCAGGTCGACAGATCTTTGACGGTGGCAACATAAGTGAACAAGGTAGTCAAGAAAGCACACGGAATGCTTGCCTTCATTGGACGGGGAATCGAGTTTAAAAATTGACAAGTCATGCTACAGTTGTATAGAACCTTGGTAAGGCCGCATTTGGAATATTGCGCACAATTCTGGTTGCCACACTACCAGAAGGACGTGGAGGTTTTGGAGAGGGTGCAGAGGTGATTTACCAGTTTGTTGCCTGGTCTGGAGGGTGTTAGCTATGTGGAGAGGCTGAATAGATTCGGACTGTTTTCATTAGAAAGACGGAGGTTGAGGGGTGACCTGATAGAGCTCTACAAGATTGAGGGGCATGGATAGAGTGGATGGGCAGATCCTCTTTTCCAGGTCGTGCAGGTCCACCAGACTGGGTCAGTCACCAGAGGGTAGAGGTTTAAGGTCCACGGGGCAAAGTTTTGAGGAGATGTGCGAGGCAGGTTTTTTACACAGAGGGTGGTGAGTGTCTGGAACACGTTGCCAGGGGAGGTTGTGGAAGCAGATACATTAACGGTGTTCAAAAGGCATCTTGACAAATACATGGATAGGATGGATATCGAGGGATACGGCACTAGGAAGTGCTGAGGGTTTTGGCAAAGGTTGGTATCATGACCAGTACAGGGTTGGAGGGCCGAAGGGCCTGTTCCTGTGCTGTATTGTTCTGTCTCTGCAATTTCCACACTCAGTGCATTCACTGTCTACTTTATAAAAAGTGGAATCTTGTTTAACTATTCCCTTTGGGGGTGGAGGTCATTCACTAAATTTGGTTCATTACTTCCACTTGGGGATTATAACAAGACAATATTGCACTTTAATATTTCCGGACTGTGAATTTCTGTGAACATACTTTTTCAATGATTTAGAGTTGCAAAATTGCTCAATTAGAACATTTTCAGTGAACATACACTTTGGAATTTGTAATTCAATTTGAATTCCCCCAGTTTTGTTCGGTAAATGCCGGAATGACTTAGCTTCCAAGCGGATCTCTGTATGTGCCATAAGCAGCCAGGGAATGAGACAGATTAAATTATATCTCAGAAGTCCAATATATTCTGTCTGCCTTTGAATAAGCAAAGAAATGTCAATCAATCTACATATTAACAGTAAAAATCCATTATATCTCCCCCACTGAACAGTCCAATCTGACAGCAGAGTAAAAGTGCACAACAATTTTGTGAACTCATGACATTTCTTGAAAAGGGACACGACACTGTAATTAGTGTTTGATGAAGTGGGACATAATTATTTGTTATAACAAATGCTGCTGTGGCAGTTTCTTATTAAGTCTATATATAGCAGTTATATTCAATTCTCTATTGAGTATAAGTATCCTAAGGCAAAATAAATGCTTTGAGACTTCTAAAAGGACAATTCAGAGTTACTGTAGTTTACCAGTTAATGTTGCAGCCTAAAACTGTTGCTCATTGTACCTTGCGGGTATGAAGAAAAGTTCTCGCATGAAGACTAGACAGTGCTTCAAGTCCACTTTCTTCTTTTGTTAAATTCTTAACTGATTAGAGCGTTGCAATTGTAAGAGTATGGTGAGAGGCAGGTAAAGTCTCCATAATCCTGGATGACCCCAGGCTGCTTTCCCCTTTGAGGGGGAGAACTGACTGGCGGTGATTTAACCTGAGGATCACCACACCTGCGGTGAGGGGGAAGGTTGAGAAGGCGGGGCCTTCATCAATAACCGAGCAGAGACCATGAAAGCAAATCTCAAAAGTCTCAGAGACATGCAAATTATAAAAGGGTGATGTGGAGAAGTGAGGCCGACAGGAATCAGAAAAGTTTTTTTTCGAGTGGAGGTGGGGCAGGGCTGTGGTATTAAATGAATACTTTACATAAGAACTAGGAGCAGGAGTAGGCCATCTGGCCCCTCGAGCCTGCTCCACCATTCAATGAGATCATGGCTGATCTTTGTGGACTCAGCTCCACTATCCGGCCTGAACATCATAACCCTCAATCCTTTTATTCTTCAAAAAACTATCTATCTTTAACCATCTATCTTTACCGAGGAGAACGATGTTGCCCAGGCCATCAAAGAGGAGGTAATGCAGACATTAAAATTGATCAGTGGTATTGGATCGGTGCTCTGCACATTAATAAGGCACTAGGACAGTGAAGGCAGTGAGTGTGGAAATTGCAGAGACACTGGTCACTAATTTTCAATCACCCTAAGATTCAGGCAGGGCTGGTGCTGAATGACATTTTTTGAATAGGATAAGTCCAGCAACTACAGACTGCTAAGTTTAATTCCTAGGGGTGCACATCACCAAAAATCTGTCCTGGCAGCAAACATCGCTGGCTGGTGTGCAAACATGACGATCTGCACGGTGCGGAGGAGATACAACATGTTTAACGATGGCGCTTTGACACCTCGACAGCCAGGTGCCATGGGATACATGTCCCCCCCCCCCCCCCCCCGTCCCGAGGACAGCGGCACCCTTCCCCAAAACCCCTCCCCCCGCCAGCACCGGCCAAGGACGCCTCAACATGCTGCCTCCGAAAATGCCAGCCGCTCACCTCACTCCGTATCGTCAGCCAACACAACTGGCTGAAGAATTTATTTAGCAGGGGTGAACGGCGACGGCATCTGGACTTCGGCCCATCCGGGCCGCTGAACAGCGGGGGGCCCGGAGAATCACCATACCTAGCACCTCGGGCGATTCGCCGGCAGGCCTGACGCCAACCTCTGATGCCATTCTCGCCGGTTGGGAGAAGGCGGGACAGCGCTGGACCAGCGCCAGGTGAAAAATCGGCGTGAACGGCGATTCTCCCAATCCCGCCCCTTGTCTTTCGGGACTTGTGGGATGAAACCGGACCCGGAGAAAACCCACGCAGATCTCCAGGCTACTCTTTGCAACAGAAGAAACAATGACAGCAAATTCCTGCTCGTAGCATTGTAAAGTCATTGTCTAGCTTTACATAGACATCACTGTTATCTCTCCAGCATTGTGGTTGTTCCAAGTCGTTTCCAAGGGACCTTTTTCATTTTTCTGCCATGTTCTTGGTCAACGAGCCTCTGCCTCATTTTGTTTAGCATTCGGTCAAGGTCATAAAACAGACAAACACAGGCAGGCAGCAGAAAAACAAACATTCCCCTACCTCCATTTTCAACGGCTACAGTGTCTTAGAACACACAATGCTCCAAAATCCAATGTCGGCCTGGGTGGCAGCCATAACCGGCACCACTCCCTGCTCCTGGACGCGGATGGACTCCTCCACCTGCGTTTGCAGATGCTGGAAGGTGGCCATCATCCCGTTGTCCGCACCCTGGGTTTCCCAACGCATCGGGTCTGTGGGTGGGTCTGATAAGTCCAGGAACCCGGGAACTGTCTGGGCGGCAGCTGGGGCTGGGCTGCCCTCCGACCGTCCGGCCCCTCGGCTGCTCCTACCTCTACCTGCTGCACCGGTTTGGCTGTGTGGTGCGCACCAGTCAGTGTCCCAGAAGCCTCATCTAATGTGCCCAACCGAGGTGAGTGTATCTGCGATGGTGGAGGGTGTGGGTGACAGCAGTGATGCAACGTCCATGCCTCATCGGACCCCAGGTCTGGGGTCTTCTGGGTCGAGCCTTGGACCGATGGACGTTGTCCTCGGCCCATATGAGGGGCCGTGTCCGGTCTGTCCATCATCTGTTTGGCCATCCTCTGTACGTCACTGTCCAGAGCCCCCGTCCTCTGTCCGTCACTGCCCAGAGTCCCCGTCCTCTGTCCGTCACTGCCCAGAGTCCCGTCCTCTGTCCATCACTGTCCAGAGTCCCCGTCCTCTGTCCGTCACTGCCCAGAGTCCCCGTCCTCTGTCCATCACCGTCCTCGCTCTTCGTCCTCTCTTCGTCCGTCTCATAGCCGTCAGAATCCTGACTGTCCGTCCTGTGTTCGTCCATGTCATTTCTGTCGGTCGGCTGTGCGTCCGCTTCCTGTGCACCGGCCTCGAAAGAGGGCCCTCCTGTCCGTTTTCCTTCCCCTCCCTTGCGTGCGTCCCTATGGGCGGATGAACTTGGACCTGGACGGCGAGGGCTTCTCCGAGAAGTTCCAGGACGATTGGCTGCTGGCCCTGGTATACACAATAAGCATGTATCATTAGACACGCGGAGTCGGGGGTGGAGGGGGCAGTGTGAGGGGGTGGAGTGTGGGGGTGGGTACGGGGTGGAGGTGGCAATGTGAGGGGGTGGAGTGTGAGGGGGAGGGGGTGGAGGGGGATTTGTGAGGGGGTGCAGTGTGAGGGGGGTGGGTGGGGGAGGTGAGGGGCTGAGGGAGTGTAGCCAGGAAGAGGAGTCTCACTTGGTACTGCGCCGCCGACCTGGCATGGCGCTACCTCCCGGGTGGCGGCTCCTCCAGCGAGGTCCAGAACACTCTGCTCATGGATGGTGAGGGGGTGCAGCACAGGCGATCCCCCTCCGGTTCCTGCACGTTCACAATGGTCGTGGGCTGTCTTGTCCTGCGGGGGGGGGGGAGCATCAGAGTTAGGCGGTCAGCAGCAAGATGCGCAGATGTTGGCAACATTATGACTGGGGGGGAGGCATTGGGCACCAGGCCATGGCAGCTCGCAAGGGGGGGGGGGGTGCCCATGTGGGTCGGGTACAACGTGATGCCCCCCTCCTGCGGGGGGGGGGGGGGGGGGGGGGGGGGTGGCCCGGGGGAACTGTCGGGATACTTACTCTGGCAGCCCTCGTGAGGTCGTGGAGCTTCTTGCGGCACTGCTCTCCAGAGCGGGGGGTGTGCCCCACAGCACTAACGGCGATGCCCACATCACGCCAGTTGCGCCTGACTGTGCTGGCCGGGTGCCGGTGGCCACGTCTTGGGCACAGGATCGCCCCGCGCTCTTCCACTGCGTCCAGCAATGCCTCCAGGTCATTGTCCCGGAACCTGGGAGTGGCACGGCGGGGCTCAGCCATCTCTCTCTGTCGGGGCCTGGGCGCGGCATCATCCGGGCGTCGCGCGATGACGGCGCTGCTCTGGCGCCACGCCCACCGTGTTTCTCACGGCCCTGCATCGGGCCCCTTTTCGGGGCCTGAATCGATGCTGCCGGTGGCCCGTTCCCGCCGTGAAACGCGATGGCGTTTACGATGGTGCGGACACGCTGACCCGCTATCGGAGAATCCCGCCCAGGCTGTTGGGTAATTTGGACGTTCTGAATTCTCCCTCTGTGTACCCGAACAGGAATGTGGCATTTGGGGGATTTTCACAGTAACTTCATTGCGGTGTTAGTGTAAGCCTACTTGTGACAATAAAGATTATTATTATAAGAATGATTTAAAATTTAATATTTTTAGCCCAGTCAAGTTTATGATAATGCAATCAGTTAGGCCCTATGACTTCTAAATTAATTACTTCCAGTTTGATGCCGAGGTTATATGTATTACTTGCAATATACATTATGTAATATATATGGTGGATCAATGAGGTTCTGGAAATGCCCCGGGGCACTGAGGGAGGGCTGCATGTGTACTCGCTTCAGGCTGTGGCGAGCTGGCTCATTGGCCAACAAGAAATCTTTACAACAGTGAATTACTCCATGCTGAAGGTTTATTTGTGAGTTCAGGTAACCTTTCAAGTTGAAATAGTATGAAAAAAATCAGTATCCAGATTTGGGACAATGGCCTGGAGTTAATAAGCAAGTGGCAATTGTTGATGGTTTTGAGACCAGGTACAGGAGTCAAGGAGTCGAATCTGGTGGTGGTATGTTTTTCTGTAAGTGATTGGCCTCACCTTGCTTTCTGTATTGAGGCTTTCTTAAGTGTCACGGTGAGCGGAGCTCTCGGCCGCCCCACCCCCCTTCGCACCCCTGTATCCCTCCCATGATCCAGCTCACCAATAGGGGGTCCTCGAGCACCCCCCACACCTCATCCCACAGGGACAGGGCACCCCCGGCTCCGATCCTGACACAGGCAGTATGAAGCCATGCACCTTGGCACTGCCCCTTCCAACTTGGCACTGCCACAGTGGCACCACCAGGGTACCAGGCTGGCAATGAAATGAAAATGAAATGAAATGAAAATCGCTTATTGTCACCAGTAGGCTTCAATGAAGTTACTGTGAAAAGCCCCCAGTCGCCACATTCCGGCGCCTGTTCGGGGAGGCTGTTACGGGAATTGAACCGTGCTGCTGGCCTGCCTTGGTCTGCTTTCAAAGCCAGCGATTTAGCCCTGTGCTAAACAGCCCCTGCCAAGTTTGCCGGTATTTCGCGTTCATAATCTGGCAGAGAATTGAAATAGTGAAAAACACTCTAAAAGCAGTTAAGTGAACTTGGAGAAATTTGCATTGAATTTGGATTTATTGTCACGTGTTCCGATGTACAGTGAAAAGTAGTCTTCTGCGTACAGTCCACGCAGATCATTCCATATATGAAAAACATAGGACATATGATGATATACACAATGTAAATACATAGTCACAGACATCGGGTGAAACATACGGAGTGTGGTACTACTCAGTAGAGAAGATGTGTGAAGAGATCAGTTCTGTCCATAAGAGGGTCATTCAGGAGTCTGGTATCAGCGGGGAAGAAGCTGTTTTCGAATCTGTTAGTGCGTGCTCTCAGACATTTGTATCTCGTGCCCGGTGGAAAAGGTTGGAAGAGCAAATAACCAGGTGGGTGGGGTATTTAAGTTTGCTGCCCACTTTCCCGAGGCAGCGGGAGGTGTAGACAGTCATTGGGTTCGTGTTTGCATAGATGTTTACAGCATGAAAACAGGCCCTTTGGCCAGCTTGTCCATGCTGTGATGGACTAGGCGGTGTTCACGACTCTCTGAAGTTTCTTGCGGTCTTGGGCCGAGCAGTTGCCATACCAGGCTGTGATGCAGCCTGATAGGATGCTTTCTATGGTGCATCTGTAAAAGTTGGTAAGAGTCAATGTGGACATGCCGAATTTACTTAGTTTCCTGAGGAAGTATAGGCGCTGTTGTGCTTTCTTGGTGGTAGCGTCGACATGGGTGGACCAGGACAGATTATTGGTGAAGTGCACACCTAGGAATGGAAGCTGTCAAGCATGGCTTTCGTGAGGTGCTGTTTCCAAGGGCAGCTACAGACTCAATGGGCCGAATGGCCTCCTTCTGCACTGTAATTTCTATGATTCTATGATCTCCATGGCACAATTGGTGCAGACAGGGGTGTGTACAACACTTCGCTTCCTGAAGTAAATGATCAGCTCTTTAGTTTTGCTGACATTGAGAGAGAGGTTGTTGTCGTTACACCACTCCACTGGATTCTCTGTCTCCCTCCTGTATTCTGACTCATCGTTGTTTGAGATCTGACCCACTACGGTTGTGTCATCAGCAAACTTGTAGAAGGAGTTGGATCCAAATTTTACGACACAGTCGTGTGTGTATCGGAAGTATAGTAGGGGGCTATGTAGACAGCCTTGCATGGTATTGAGGACTATCATGGAGATGTCATTGTTTATCCTTACTGATTGTAGCCTATGGGTCAGGAAGTTGAGGAAGGAGTCAAGTCCTAGGTTTTGATGTTTTGATATGAGCTTGGCTGGGATCATGGTGTTGAAGGCAGAGCTGTCGTCAATGATTGGGAAGTCTGACGTAGGAGTCCTTTGTGTCAAGATGCTCCAGGGATGAGTGTAGGGCCAAGAACATGACGGGTGTAAGGCAGGAATTCAGGGAGGTAGGGTGGAAACTTAGATCTAGGTCAAACAGAGTTATTATCTCTGGGTTGTTACCCGTGCCACGTGATAGCAAGACGAGGAATAGGGAGAGAGGAGTTGAACACGTGGCTACAGGGATGGTGCAGGAGGGAGGGTTTGAGATTTCTGGATAATTGGGGCTCATTCTGGGGTCGGTGGGACCTCTACAAACGGGATGGTCTACACCTGGACCAGAGGGGTACCAATATCCTGGGGGGGAAATTTGCTAATGCTCTTCGGGAGGGTTTAAACTAGTTCAGCAGGGGCTTGGGAACCTGAATTGTAGCTCCAGTATACAGGAGGTTGAGAGTAATGAGGTCATGAGTAAGGTTTCAAAGTTGCAGGAGTGTACCGGCAGGCAGGAAGGTGGTTTAAAGTGTGTCTTCTTCAATGCCAGGAGCATCCGGAATAAGGTGGGTGAACTTGCGGCATGGGTTGGTACCTGGGACTTTGTTGTGGCCATTTCGGAGACATGGATAGAGCAGGGACATGAATGGTTGTTGCAAGTACCGGGGTTTAGATATTTAAGTAAGCTCAGGGAAGGTGGTAAAAGAGGGGGAGGGTTAGCATTGTTAGTCAAGGACAGTATTACGGTGGCAGAAAGGACTTTTGAGGAGGATTCGTCTACTGAGGTAGTATGGGCTGAGGTTAGAAACAGGAAAGGAGAGGTCACCCTTTTAGGGGTTTTCTATAGGCCTCCGAAAAGTTCCAGAGATGTAGAGGAAAGGATTGCAAAGATGATTCTGGATAGGAGCGAAAGCAACAGGGTAGTTGTTATGGGGGACTTTAACTTTCCAAATATTGACTGGAAATGCTATAGTTCGAGTACTTTAGATGGGTCTGTTTTTGTCCAATGTGTGCAGGAGAGTTTCCTGACACAGTATGTAGATAGGCCAACGAGAGGCGAGGCCATATTGGATTTGGTACTGGGTAATGCACCAGGACAGGTGTTAGATTTGGAGGCAGGTGAGCACTTTGGTGATAGTGACCACAATTCGATTAAGTTTACTTTAGTGATGGAAAGGGATAGGTATATACCGCAGGGTAAGAGTTATATCTGGGGGAAAGGTAATTATGATGCGATGAGGCAAGACTTGGGATGCTTCAGATGGAGAGGAAAACTGCAGGGGATGGGCACAATGGAAATGTGGAGCTTGTTCAAGGAACAGCTACTGCGTGTCCTTGATAAGTATGTACCTGTCAGGCAGGGAGGAAGTGGTCGAGCAAGGGAACCGTGGTTTACTAAAGCAGTCGAAACACTTGTCAAGAGGAAGAATGATTAGGGTAAGAGTAGGGCCAGTCAACGACAGTCGTGGGAAGTTGTGCTTGGAGTGCGAGGAGATAGGAGAGGTGCTAAATGAATATTTTTTGTCAGTATTCACACAGGAAAAAGACAATGTTATCGAGGAGAATACTGAGATTCAGGCTACTAGACTAGAAGGGCTTGAGGTTCATAAGGAGGCGGTGTTAGCAATTCTGGAAAGTGTGGAAATAGATAAGTCCCCTGGGCCGGGTGGGATTTATCCTAGGATTCTCTGGGAAGCTAGGGAGGAGATTGCTGAGCCTTTGGCTTTGATCTTTAAGTAATCTTTGTCTACAAGAATAGTGCCAGAAGACTGGAGGATAGCAAATGTTGTCCCCTTGTTCAAGAAAGGGAGTAGAGACAACCCCGGTAACTATAGACCAGTGAGCCTTACTTCTGTTGTGGGCAAAATCTTGGAAAGGTTTGTAAGAGATAGGATGTATAATCATCTGGAAAGGAATAATTTGATTAGAGATAGTCAACACGGTTTTGTGAAGGGTAGGTCGTGCCTCACAAACCTTATTGAGTTCTTTGAGAAGGTGACCAAACAGGTGGATGAGGGTAAAGCAGTTGATGTGGTGTATATGGATTTCAGTAAAGCGTTTGATAAGGTTCCCCATGGTAGGCTACTGCAGAAAATACGAAGGCATGGGATTCAGGGTGATTTAGCAGTTAGGATCAGAAATTGGCTAGCTGGAAGAAGACAAAGGGTGGTGGTTGATGGGAAATGTTCAGACTGGAGTCCAGTTACTAGTGGTGTACCACAAGGATCAGTTTTGGGGCCACTGCTGTTTGTCATTTTTATAAATGACCTGGAGGAGGGTGTAGAAGGATGGGTGAGTAAGTTTGCAGATGACACTAAAGTCGGTGGAGTTGTTGATAATGCGGAAGGATGTTACAAGTTACAGAGGGACATAGATAAGCTGCAGCGCTGGGCTGAGAGATGGCAAATGGAGTTTAATGCAGAAAAGTGTGAGGTGATTCATTTTGGAATGAATAACAGGAAGACAGAGTATTGGGCTATTGGTAAAATTCTTGGCAGCGTGGATGAGCAGAGAGATCTCGATGTCCATGTACATAGATCCCTGAAAGTTGCCACCCCGGTTGAGAGGGTTGTTAAGAAGGTGTACGGTGTGTTAGCTTTTATTGGTAGAGGGATTGAGTTTCGGAGCAATGAGGTCATGTTGCAGGTGTACAAAACTCTGGTGCGGCCACATTTGGAGTATTGCGTGCAATTCTGGTCGCCGCATTATAGGAAGGATGTGGAAGCATTGGAAAGGGTGCAGAGGAGATTTACCAGAATGTTGCTTGGTATGGAGAGAAAATCTTATGAGGAAAGGCTGAGGGACTTGAGGCTGTTTTCGTTAGAGAGAAGAAGGTTAAGAGGTGACTTAATTGAGGCAAACAAGATGGTCAGAGGATTGGATAGGGTGGACAGTGAGAGCTTTTTTCCTCGGATGGTGATGTCTAGCCCGAGGGGACATAGCTTTAAATTTAGGGGAGATAGATATAGGACGGATGTCAGAGGTAGGTTCTTTACTCAGAGAGTAGTAAGGGCGTGGAATGCCCTGCCTGCAACAGTAGTGGACTCGCCAACACTAGGGGCATTCAAATGGTCATTGGATAGACATATGAACGATAAGGGAATAGTGTAGATGGGTTTTAGACTGGTTTCTGCTTAGAGGCAGTGGACTGGTCCATATTTAAGAACTCAGCGACCAACTTAAATGAGTATGCCACCACCGTCACAGACTTCATCAGCAAATGTGTTGACGACTGCGTGCCAAAGAAAGCAGTACGTGCGTTCCCCAACCGGAAACCATGGCTCAATCGCGAGATTGACTCCCTACTGAAGGACAGATCTGAGGCGTTCAAGACAGACGACCCTGACCTATACAAGAAATCCAGGTACGACCTCCGCAAAGCCATCCGGAATGCAAAGAGAGAATATCAAACCAGGCTAGAGTCACAGACAGACTCTCGGCGGTTGTGGCAAGGACTAAACAACATAACGGGCTACAAAGCGAAGCCGAACAGTATCTCTGGCAGCAGCGCACCCCTCCCCGATGAACTCAATGCATTCTATGCTCGGTTCGAGCAGGTAACCAACAATCCGCTGGCGAGCGCCCCAGCAGCCCATAATTCACCCATACCCACCATCACAGCTTCCGAAGTCAGATTGGCCTTCCTGAAAGTGAACCCTCGGAAGGCGATGGGCCCAGACGGGATCCCTGGTCGTGCACTCAGAGCCTGCGCGGACCAGCTGACTACCGACCAGTGGCCCTGACTTCAGTCGTAATGAAGTGCTTCGAGAGGTTGGTCATGAAGCGCATCACCTCCATACTCCCAGACCGCCTTGATCCACTGCAATTCGCATACCGCTGCAACCGGTCCACATCAGACACCATTTCCCTGGCCCTACACTCATCCCTAGAGCATCTCGAAAACAAGGACTCCTACATTAGACTCCTATTTACTGACTACAGCTCCGCCTTCAACACCATAATCCCAGCCAAGCTCATATCAAAGCTCCAAAACCTAGGTCTTGGCTCCCCACTCTGCAACTGGATCCTCGATTTTCTGACCAACAGACCACAATCAGTAAGAATGAACAACAACACCTCCTCCACAATAGTCCTCAACACCGGCGCCCCGCAAGGCTGCGTACTTAGCCCCCTACTCTGCTCCCTGTACACACACGACTGCGTGGCAAAACTTGGTTCCAACTCCATCTACAAGTTTGCTGACATTACGACCATAGTGGGCCGGGTCTCGAATAACGATGAGTCCGAATACAGGAGGGAGATAGAGAACCTAGTGGAGTGGTGTAGCGACAACAATCTCTCCCTCAATGCCAGCAAAGCTAAAGAGCTGGTAATTGACTTCAGGAAGCAAAGTACTGTACACACCCCTGCCAGTATCAATGGGGCCGAGGTGGAGATGGTTAGCAGTTTCAAATTCCTCGGGGTGCACATCTCCAAAAATCTGTCCTGGTCCACCCTCTGTCGACGCTACCACCAAGAAAGCACAACAGCGCCTATATTTCCTCAGGAAACTAAGTAAATTCGGCATGTCCACATTGACTCTTACCAACTTTTACAGATGCACCATAGAAAGCATCCTATCAGGCTGCATCACAGCCTGGTATGGCAACTGCTCGGCCCAAGACCGCAAGAAACGTCAGAGAGTCGTGAACACCGCCCAGTCCATCACACGAACCTGCCTCCCATCCATTGACTCCATCTACACCTCCCGCTGCCTGGGGAAAGCGGGCAGCATAATCAAAGACCCCTCCCACCCGGCTCACTCACTCTTCCAACTTCTTCCATCGGGCAGGAGGTACAGAAGTCTGAGAACACGCACGAACAGACTCAAAAACAGCTTCTTCCCCACTGTCACCAGACTCCTAAATGACCCTCTTATGGACTGACTTCATTAACACTACACCCTGTCTGCTTCATCCGATGCCAGTGCTTATGTAGTGACATTGTATATGTTGTGTTGCCCTATTATGTATTTTCTTTTATTTCCTTTCCTTCTCATGTACTTAATGATCTGTTGAGCTGCTCGCAGAAAAATACTTTTCACTGTACCTCGGTACACGTGACAATAAACAAATCCAATCCAATCACAGATCGGCGCAACATCGAGGGCCGAAGGGCCTGTACTGCGCTGTAATGTTCTATGTCTGCTGTGGACTGGTGGCGGAATGCGAATTGCAGTGGATCAAGACATTCTGAGAGTATGGAGTTGATGTATCTCATGACGAACCTGTCTAAGCACTTCACAATGATAGATGTCTCGGCCACCGGATGGTAGTTGTTGAGGCACCTTGCCTGGCACTGTGACACTGCCCTCTCACTTAAAAAGATTGGTGAAAATGATCACACTAACTGGAGACTATGAGTCAACTGGTGCTGTTTTTCCTGTTGTATTCAACATTGTATTTTAAAAAAATGTTTCTTGCCATTTTTTCCCATTGGTGATGATTGGGATTTGGAGGGCTAGATGGAAGATTTTGCTAATGTTGTAAAATAATAAAACAGCATCTGATGTTGTTTAATTATGGCTTTTAAAATCAAGATAAAACCCTAAATTACAGCAGTTAAAATCATTTGTTTTTCTGAGTAGTGGAGTGTTGAGAAACATTGGTACGTTTCCAAAGAACTGTCTAGTTGTACAACTGCTGTGGATAGATTCTGATCTTGGTTTGCAAGAAGTGGACTGCAGGAAAGGACAATGCAGGGCAGATATTTGATTTAGCATTACTGAGTGGGAAAGATGTGAGTGGGAGCAATTTGGGCCTCAGTCCTGAACCCTTCAACCAAACTCTGTTCATTGGAGGCCAACTCCATAACTAGATCCAGACAGCACAGTAGCACAAGTAGATAGCACTGTGGCTTCACAGTGCCAGGGTCCCAGGTTCAATTCCCCGCTGGGTCACTGTCCGTGCGGAGTCTGCACGTTCTCCCCGTGTCTGCGTGGGTTTCCTCGGGTGCTCCGCTTTCCTCCCATAGTCCAAAGATGTGCAGGTTAGGTGGATTGGGCATGATAAATTTCCTTTAGTGACCAAAAAGGTTGGGAGGGGTTATTGGGTTGCGGGGATAGAGTGGAAGTGAGGGCTTAAGTGGTCAGTGCAGACTCGATGGGCTGAATGGCCTCCTTCTGCACTGTATGTATGTTCTATGTAGATGCTTAGTTATGGAGCTGAATTTGCAGAGATTACAGAAGGACGTGGCTGGAAATGCTGTTTGGCAAAGGAATATCTTGGCAGTCCAACTGTTGATCCCCAAATTTCTTTCTCTGTCAGTCTGGCCTCAATAAAAGTTGAGATGGATTCGCACGTAAAAAGAAGTTATTTATTTAGCTTGCAAGCTTGAATCATCTTACAGAAACGTAAGAGACATCCAGCCTCTTACACCCCAGAAAACGACTGAACTAAAAGACAAAGGGATCTCTGCAAAATCAATTCAAATGGTATCAAGTTTCACATACTCGACGGACATAGGTCAGCCTATGTCCCTCCTGACCTGTTCGATCTATTCTGATTGGCTCACTTCCAATCCCTTTCTCTGGCCCCTATCAATGCAGCATCACTCTCATAGACACACCTCTTCCTGCTTTTTCCATGCGGTCTCAAACCCCTTTGTCCCTAACTGCCAGAATCAAAGTGGCTTATTTCTACATTACATTAACTAGTATCTCTAAAGTAACTATTTTATATCACATTCGTCATTCCCTCCTTTTATCATTCCATGATAACCAAACTATCCAATCCATAGCTACGGTTCCTCATCTAAAAAGATCCGTCGCTGCATTTCCAATTCCTGTCTTAGCCCCCCTTCATCTGCCTCACCCTCATGGATTTTAACAGTTAAATTTTTTTTCCGGTGATTGGGGCGGTGATCTGATCTAGTGCACCCCGCATTCTACCCATCACACATTTAAGGATGGCCAGGCGATCCATAAATTTAGAAATGTTAGCGGTCAAGTCCTGAACACCCATGATACACTTGCCCTGTACTATGGCGCATACCCCACCCTCACGGGCCAGAAGATAGTCAAGAGCATGCCGGTTCTGCATTGCAAACAACCGTAGCTGAGACAACTCCTTGGTTATTGCCCCGAGGGCTCCCAAGGTTTACTACCCGGGTTTTCCTCAGTTTGGCCTTTAACTAACTTAAGTGTATCTCCCGGTAACCTACGTTCTAGCTGTACTTCCCTTCTCATATGCCCCGTCCTCTCTCTAGTCCCTTTCTCTTTCTCATGGTCTCTTCCTACACTCTTCTGACAGCCTGATGTTACCTTTATTGTACCACTTTTAACACATCCAAAATCAAATTTACATGTATTCCAAAAACAAGGCAATGTCCATATAATGTTCCCTTCCCATCGCCGGGACCGGTGCAGCTGCTTCATGACTCCTGCATTCTCCTTGACTTTGATGACCTTCCATGAGTCGATACCATGTCCTCGTATATGGGGGCAGCGAAGAACATCACCTTTGCATAGGTGATGTATCCTTGTAGATTGGTTGGGGCTACACAGATACATAATATTCCCCTTTTCCATATCCATCGCCAATAACACGCCAAGCGAAGTGAGGCCAAATATCAGACAGACGATGCGTAGCCACTCCATCATGCTCCACACCTGTAAAATAGCACTGGAGAAGGGAGGCAGGTTAGTATCCGACCTTTTACAGTAGTGGAGATGGACTCAATTTACAGTGATGTAGGTGGAACCAAGCACTTCGCCCCTCCACTTTAACTGCTGTGGGGGTGGTAAGGAGAACTTGGAAGGGCCCGTCCCATCGCGGCTCCGACCCCTTCCTAGTCCAATTTTTGACCATGACATAACTACCGGGCTGGACTGAAAGTGAGCTAGGTACTGGGGCAATGGCTGGTGAGCCGCGCGGACTTGGCCATGGAGTTCCTTGAGCACTTGCGTAAGGGCTAGACCATAGGTGGTCATTTCTTCAGTCATCTGATGAAACTGAACCCGTCTGGGAACCTGCAGGCTCCAAGGAGTTCTAAGAGGCCTGCCATAAAGAATCTCGGCGGGAGAGAGCCGGGCTGGTCCCGCAGGTGTAACCCGCAGCTGGAAGAGGGCAACGGGGAGCAACTTAAGCCATGTCAGTCCCGTGTCTGCTCTTAATTTTGCCAATTTAGTTTTGAGGGTCTGATTGTGTCTCTCAACCAACCCGGCCGCCTGCGGTCTGTAAGGACAGTGTAACTGCTGGCGTATGCCCAACTGGGAGCAAAACTCCTTGTTAATTTGTCCAATAAAATGAGGCCCATTATCAGAACTTAACTGAGCTGGTATACCGTACCGGGGAATGATTTCCCTCATCAAGACTTTAACCACAGGAGCAGCTTTACTATAGATAGTCGGATACGCCTCGACCCATCTGCTGAACACATCCACAATGACCAAAACATATTTGTAACATTGACACCTTTCCAACTCAATGTAATCCATTTGGAGCGTCTCAAAGGGACCACTGGGCAACGGGGTTTGCCCCTTCCCACAAGGGATACCTTTTCCGGTGTTATATTGCTGACAAATCAAACACCGATTACTGATACTTTGGGCCAACCCCTGCATTTTAGGGTGCCGCCAAGTGTCAAGCAACAAATCACTAGTCCCTCGAGCCCCACAATGAGTTGCAAAGTGTACACATTCAATGACCCATAAAGCCAGCGCATCAGACATACAAGTCTGATGTGCAGGCGTGGTCCATAAAGAGGAAACAGAATCATATGTACAACCTAACCGTTTCCACATTTGTTTATCACTCTCAGGAGCGTCCTCCTGTAACCTTATGACGTCTTGGATGGTTGGCATTCGCTTGTCAGAAGCAGACATATTCATAGTAGATCGTTTAGTCTGACTTAACATTTTAGGCACCATCACTTGCTGAATTTGTGCAGCTGTCCGCGCTGCACAATCTGCTCGTTCATTACCAACGTCAACTGGGGTTGTACCATTCGTGTGGGCAGCGCATTTAATAACGGAAATCTGCGCGGGCATAAGGAGGGCCTGCAGTAGGTCATTAACTAAACCCCGGTGGGATATTTGACCACACATAATCATGTCAGGTTGTTCTGACGAAATGTCACTCAAATCGCCCCTTATTGTGGTAGTTTCCTGAATCAAGGCTAAACAGTCGTGACCAGGTGCGTCTTCATGGACAGGGGGACCACTAAGAAAACAGGCTGGATTGATAGTGGTACAGTATTTAAATGTCAGACGTGGATTGTTCAAAAGGTATATCTCATACCTATTCTGACGAGCTGCGGTAAGATGCTGACCATTCGCCCCATATCCCTGGCATGGTACTGGTCATGGACCTGACGTGTAATATGAGGGCTTACCGAAGCTGACTGTGGCCATAAATGTGGTGATATTGTAACAAAATCGGCTGTACCTTCTTTTCCCGTGACTGTGGCTGTAACCTTGACTGGCCATTCGGTCTCAAGTAATGGCCGGTATTTGTCCTCCAACTCCCTGTTTCGTCCAGTTCTGTCATAGGCCAGGGTAACGTGATGCAGTGACTGTTCAACGTCTAACGTCCACCACTGGGGGGTGATAGAAATATAGCACTGTTGTCTCATCCTCCTCTTCGCTGATCCACCCACCCAAAGTCACTATATTGGAGCTCCTGCTGGTAAACTACCATTTCTGCCGCTTGTTGGGGTCGCAGATCATCCTTTTTCATTACATACTCAGTCTTAACCTTTGTAACTGAGCCTCCTTCTTGGCCTACACCCTCCTTCCAGTAAAATCTGACTGCCCTTGCCATCTGGGAAGGGTCGTTCTCTGTCCAATTCATGTTATTACATTTCACAGCAGTAACCACAGAAGGTGGTAGGCAATGCATTAACATAGCACAGTATTGAGGGGAATTCTGACCATTTTGATACAGCAAATCGCCTGACTGCCCCCGGTAGATTTCATTAAAACGCTCCAGAAATTCCTCTGGCTCGTCAATCTTCCTAGGTTTTAGGTCTAAGATAACAGAAAGATTTATGGGCCTTTGAAATGTGCTATTCAACGCATTCAAGATCTGTGTCCTTCTTTTCTCTATTTGCTCTCTTTTTTTTTAAAACTTAAAAATGTTTGAAAATTCAAATTGAATTACTGCAACTTGCAAGCTTAGCTCTGATCTCAACTCAGAACTAAATTTACAATTTGCTTAACACAAACTTGTATAACATTTACAACTTAATTATTTCTTTATCTTAACAATTTTTCTTTTAACAAGTTTTTTTCTTTTACATACACATAAGTATTAGCAAAATCAACTATCATCTCCAGATTGACACTTTTTAAAATGGTGTCCATGATCTTCTTTAAGTTTCTATTAATCTCCAGATAAAATGAGATAAACCTTATTTCAAGTAAGTAAAACTTAAGATTCTGGCAATTTCAATCAATTGCTTTCGAAAATAATAACTTTTATCAAAGAGGTGGAGAAACCCACTGGTTTCCTTTAATTAATTCAAAACGTAACTTTGCTGGTGTTCACTGACTCAAAGAAAAGGTATCCGATTACACTACGGCTGCTGCTGTTATCTCAAAGCCTGAGTGAGAAGCACTGACTGTTTTCAACTCCGCCTGCTGCTGTTAACCCTTTGAGAGACTTCTGCTTCAACCAATATGCAGCATTCCTCACAATCTCAACTAGACCTCGGAACTTTACAGTCCAAGGAGACAATTTTAGCTTAATCAACTATATATTTAAAACACTCACACATAGAGTTGAACCATCTTCAGATTTAAAAACAGTTATACTGGACTGAACCTCCATCTATTGAAGTCTCATCAGCCCCTGAACCCATATAATAGACTGAACCTTCATTAATGAAGTCACATCAGCCCCTGAACCCATATAATAGACTGAACCTTCATTAATGAAGTCACATCAGCCTCTGAACCCTTATAATAGACTGAACCTTCATTAATGAAGTCACATCAGCCTCTGAACCCATATAATAGACTGAACCT
This sequence comes from Scyliorhinus torazame, assembly GCF_047496885.1. NCBI lineage: Eukaryota > Metazoa > Chordata > Chondrichthyes > Carcharhiniformes > Scyliorhinidae > Scyliorhinus > Scyliorhinus torazame. The sequence goes on from NC_092716.1 coordinate 264,359,486, forward strand.
TCATTATTAAAGTCCCATCAGCCCAAAACCCTAACCCAAGCCGAAACAACAATATGAAATCCCATCAATTAAAGTGCTAATCCCCAGACTGACCTGTGATTTCGTCGAGGCGGTCTTTCTGTGCCAACCGCGAGTGACCAGACTAATCAGACGATAAGAAGAGGGGAACAATCAATGCGCGGTCGTTTTCCAGTTCTACATTGAGGGCCCTTTGTTCCCCATCCTCCTGTTCATAATCAGTCTAATTCTGATTTCGCAGTTGGATCAGGATCGTCCAGAGAAATCCCGGTTTTCGGCACCAAATGTTGATCCCCAAATTTCTTTCTCTGTCAGTCTGGCCTCAATAAAAGTTGAGATGGATTCGCACGTAAAAAGAAGTTATTTATTTAGCTTGCAAGCTTGAATCATCTTACAGAAACGTAAGAGACATCCAGCCTCTTACACCCCAGAAAACGACTGAACTAAAAGACAAAGGGATCTCTGCAAAATCAATTCAAATGGTATCAAGTTTCACATACTCGACGGACATAGGTCAGCCTATGTCCCTCCTGACCTGTTCGATCTATTCTGATTGGCTCACTTCCAATCCCTTTCTCTGGCCCCTATCAATGCAGCATCACTCTCATAGACACACCTCTTCCTGCTTTTTCCATGTGGTCTCAAACCCCTTTGTCCCTAACTGCCAGAATCAAAGTGGCTTATTTCTACATTACATTAACTAGTAACTCTAAAGTAACTATTTTATATCACATTCGTCACAACATTTTATCTTTGGAGACTTGACGCAGATTTATTAATTAGGAAGAATTGACCGTGTGCGTTTGGGAGGAAATATAATGTACAGACCTCACTGCATTAGGTGCTTGAGTTTGATCACATTATTGACTCAAGCTATCCACAGGTCAATGTTTTGCAACCACAGGATCTCAGACACTAATGTACTTCTTTGCATTGTAGCCCCCAAAACAATTTTCCTGATCTTTGCCATGGTTATGTAACCTAAATTCATTCATGTACACATTTCTGATCCTCATCCAGACTTGAGCCCATTGCTCCTAACTTTTATTTCTCCTGGCCAGCCACTCTGTCTTGTCCCTTCCTTTCCATGTCACTTTGCCATGCTCCCTTCCGTTTCTCCTACTCGGATACTTTGCCAGCCAATTCCTACCCCAAATAATCTGGACTCTGACTTATAGGGTGTGATTTACTGGCTGATCATGCCGGCGGGAATTTCCGGTCCCACGCCGGTGCATGGGTTACCCGCCGCCGCCGATCCCGTAGACCCCGCTGGTGGGCAGCCTCCCCCATGGAAAAGCACACAGCAGGGTGGTCGGTAAATCGCGTACATTATCTACCACCATCCCAGGCTTGCATTCCCTCTTGAATAGGCCCACAAGCTGTCTGGATCTACCCATCACCAATTGTTGCTGCCTATTTTTGCGCAGCAGCCGGAACTATCTTATCCCAATTTACTGAGGGTTGTTGAAACTTTACAGGCTCTGTTTCTATGTGCCTTTATTTCTTATATTCAATCATTTCTTTTAAGTGCTTTACCTTAAGGAGCTCCATTTAATTTCCATTCAGTCTCAATCCTTTCCTGCTTAGCTCTGATTCCTGAATGACACATCCTCCTCATTTAGACACTTCTTTCATTTTCAAACCATATTTTGTTGACAAATTAGTTAGTGCGCTTGGGATAAAATCATGTCTGCTCCATGTCACCCAAAGGTATGTTCAAGCACTCCAACTCTGCTGCCGGCCAGAAAGGTGTCAGGAATAGTTGGGGATCTGCACTTGGCCCATTCAGTGTAGTATTTCTAAATATTTTAAATTTGAATTCTAATTATGACTAAATTATGACTAAAGTCCTTAAGAGGGTGGAGGTCCTGCAACAAGAATTTAGGATGCTAGGTAGCAGATTGAAAAGCAAGAGTAATCTCTGGATTACTCCCAATGCGACATGCCAGTGAGTGTAGGGATAGGAGGATAGAGCAGATCAATTCGTGGCTGATGTTGCAGGAGGGACGGCGTTAGATTCCTGGATCACTGACTCCGTTTCTGGGGATGTTGGAATTAGGGGGTGGGGGGGACGGGGACGATGGAATATAAATTGGAGGTAGAGTATGGGGGTGATGCTCAGCCAAATACAGAAGAAAAACCAAGTTATTGAGAAGCTAAGGCACAATGGCTCGGCTGGATAGCATTTGTTTTAATACTTGTTCTTGTAAGTGAGGCAGATGAACTGAGGGTGTTGATAAACACATGGGAAAATTATATTACTAACAGAGAGACATGGGGAGGGAGGGGCAGGACTGGCAGCTCAATGTTCCAGAGTATAGAATCTTAATGCAAGACAGGGCATGTTGGGGGTGGGGGGGGGGGGGGTGTACATTGGCACAGTGGTTAGTACAGCTGCTTCACAGTAGGGTTATGGGGATAGGGTGTGCTCTTTCAGAGGGTCGGTGCAGACTTGATGGGCCGAATGGCCTCCTTCTGCACTTTAGGGATTCTGTGAGCCAAGGTTGAAACAAACCATTTTTAAAAAGTTGTTATTAAGTTTGCCATTTCGGCAGCACGGTGGCGCAGTGGTTAGCATTGCTGCCTCACGACGGCGAGGTTCCAGGTTCGATCCCGGCTATGGGTCACTGTCCGTGTTGAGTTTGCACATTCTCCCCCTGTTTGAGTGGGTTTCGCCCCCACAACCCAAAGATGTGCAGGGTAGGTGCATTGGCCAGGCTAAATTGCCCCTTAATTGGAAAAAATGAATTGGGTACTCTAAATTATTATTTTTTTCAAATATTTTTTTTTTGCCATTTCAAGAAACTGACTTAAGTTTGTTGTTGGCTGAGTAGTTGTATTTTTCCCTCATGAACTGATCTTGTTGTAAAGGAGGCAGTTATGGGACACCAACTTCCAAAATTGCAGAATTCAGCACTAGAAGTCAGAGCTGCTCTTAAAGCCATCTCACTTTAAACAGTCACTGTCGGAGCCACTGACACTCCACATGTACAAAAAGCACTCCCCTTGGTGTGTGGCACAAATATATGAGGTAATGTTTATGGTCTTAGAATCCTTACAGTGCCCAAGGAGGCCAATCGCCCATCAATTCTGCACCAGCCCTCTGAATCCCCACCCGATCCCCATAGCCCTGTAACCGCACCTATCCTAACGTTTGGACACTAAGGGGCAATTTACCATGGCCAATCCAGCTAACAAGCATATCTTTGGACCGTGGGAGGAAACCGGAGCACCCGGAGGAAACGTACAAGCTCCACACAGACAGTGACGTGAGGTCAGAATCGGACCCAGGTCCCTAGCGCTGGGAGGCAGCAGTGCTAACCACTGCTACCCCACAATATGGGGTTGTATGTTGCAGGTGAATTGCATTAGAAGCTTGCGAATGCTTACCCATATAATGCAGTAACTAGAAATGAGAAGGAGAATGGGCCTTGTGCACTTTACTCTGCGGCTTAATATATCTTTGTGCTGGAGTGTGAAGTAATATCACCAAAGCTGGAAATAAGTCTTTGTTTATTGTCCTTAGCTTTCATTCGGTGGCAGACTGACGCCTGAAGTTTTTAATCGGTAAAGCTATGCAATTAGGTATGATTATCTAGACTGCCGTGTGATTTGAAGAGAACAAATTTAGGGGCATTGTGAATCTTGCAGTCGTTTTCTGAGAAAATTAGTATTGCTGCAGTTGATTTAAAAGCAATGAAAAGCTTTCTTTCCTAAAAGTAATCACTGTCTACTGTTCAAATTATAATTTCATTGTTTTCATCCGCCCCCTCCCATGCTCCACCAGGCCTTCATTCGGAATGGCCCATCATTTTGACAGTTTAAGTGCACATCAGTTTGACAAGTTGATGCCCAAGGATGATGTATGTGTCCTCTGAGTAAAAACCCGAGAGGAAGAATTGAAAATATTTTCTGAGAATGGTACACCTCTAAAGTGTTCAGGTAATTTCAGATGAGCTGACTTACCCATTATTAAATCTGTACTTGGTTTTATAATAATTTTCTAATTTTTCCTTCAAAGCTGACTTACCCTGACAAGTCACCTTTTCACCCTTAAGACTCTGAACAATTGTTTATTACAATTCTGAACTGCTCTAAATAATTCTCAGTTGGTAAAACCTAATCCACCTCTCTTACCTACAAATACAACTTCACAGTGGGGGGTTGAAAAGGGACAGTGCAAATAAGCAGCAATTTCCCTTGGTAAAATGATTTACTCTATATGCAACCACCCCAGATAATACGAAAAAGTCTGCTTTTTATTTAAGCACATGTAATTTATACACTGGGGTGTGAGCAAGTAAAAAGTAATTCTGCATGTGTAACGGTGAAGCAGCCATATACATGCTGGCTGTATCCCTGGATGCTTATGCTGCAACTCGTGTATAAAAGGTAGATTTTTATTTATGCATGTTTTTATGATTTCTGTTCCAACAAAATATATGATTCACATTGAGGTTTTTGAAGTGCGCTGACTGCTTAAACAATGCAGCAACCATTTCTTGTCTGAATTAGTTCACAAACAACAGCAAAACAGCAGGCCAGTTAACCTGTCTTACTGTGCTTGCAGAGGAGTGTTGGACTGTACACTAGGAGAATAGTGCTGTGCTTTATGGGACAGCTACTGAACGGTCAGAATAGACAAATGGGACACCTAATCCGATGGGAAACTCTTCTAAGAATGCAGAACACTCAATAGAGCAGTATCAGTCTAGATTAAAAATGCAAATCTTGGCTTGAGCGTCAAGTTTTCAACCTTTTGATGCAGAAGCAAGAGTGCAACCAGCTGAACCGAACTGACACACCAAAGCAGCCGAGTAATTTCACAGCTTGAAAATTTAAATCTAAAATAATTGATTTATATTTCAGATGTATTAACCTTTACATAGCTGGAGTATCTACCAATTTGTTGTGTAACCAGGTGCATTAGACATTTACAGTATTTTAAACAATTAATTTACCGGATGTGTGCATCGCTGGTTAGGCCAGCATTTATTACCCATCCCTTCAGACCATCACGTGAACCCGCCTCCCATCCATTGACTCTGTCTACACATCCTGCTGCCTTGGGAAAGCGGGTGCATAATCAAATACCCCCTTCAACCGGGCTATTCTCTCTTCCAACTTCTTCCATCTGGCAGGAGATACAAAGGTCTGAGAATACGCACTAACAGATTCAGAAACAGCTTCTTCCCCACTGTTACCAGACTCCTAAATGACCCTCTTATGGACTGAGCTGATCTCTCCACACTTCTGTTCTACTGAGTAGCACTACACTCCGTATGCTTCCCCTATTCTATATATTTACATTGTGTATTTATCGTATGTCCTATATTTTTCATGTATGGAACAATCTGGACAGTAATTTTCACTGTTCCTCGGTACGTGTGACAATTAATTTAAATCAAGTCAAGAAGATGGTGGTGAGCTGCCTTCTTGAACGCTGCAGTCCCTGAGGTGTAGGGAAACCCACAGTGCTGTTAGGGAGGGAGATCCAGGATTTTCACCCCAGTGAAAGGGTAGATATATTTCCAAGTCAGGGTGGTGAGTGACCTGGAGGGGAACCTCCAGATAGTGGTGTTCCCTGGTATCTGCTGCTCTTGTCCTTCTAGATTGTGTTGGTCGTGGGTTTGGAAGGTGCTGCCTATGGAACCTTGGCGCGTTCCTTCAGTGCATCTTCAAGATGGTACACACGGCTGCCACTGTTTGTCAGTGGTGGAGTGATTGAATTTTTGTGGAAGGGTTGCAAACCAGCGGGCTGCTTTGTCCTGGATGGTGTTGAGCTTCTTGAATGTTGTTAGAGCTGCACTCATCCAGGCAAGTGGAAAATATTCCATTACACTCCTGACTTGTGCCTTGTAGATGGTGGACAGCATTTGGGGGCCAGGAGGTGAGTTACTCGCTGTAGGATCCTTAGCCTTTGACCTGCTGTGCTGGCCACGGTGTTAATATGGCTAGTCATGTTCAGTTTCTAATCAATGGTAACCCCCAGGATGTTGATTATGGGGGATTCAGCGATAATAATGTCAAGGGCGATGGTTAGATCCTCTCTTGTAGGAGATAGTCATTGCCTGGCACTTGTGTGGCGCAAATATAACTTGCCACATTTATAAAAGAAAAATGAGTGGGAGAAAATCTAAGTGCATTATTTTTTGTTTTTCCTGTTCAGGATCAGTGTATATTGTTGTAATTTAAATATTAGTGTCTGATGTGAGCTTCAGATATTTGCAAGTCACTAGTCATTTAGAATTAGGGACCAGTCTTGCTATTATTTGTAAACTGTTGAGTGCATTTGTTCTGAAATGACTGGTCATGGATCACATTTGTAAACTGGAGTAATCAGCTGGAAAGTTGCTTTTCTTATTGCTTTGCGTTGCATTAGTCCGAAAAGAGCAATGTACATCGATGCTTCAATACAAACCTGCATCTTTCCTGATGCTAACGCACCTCGTTTTTTCATCCATTGAAAGTTTGTATAAAATGCCGTTGGCTGTGCTGAGTTACTTTATTTGGTATTTTCACAGTGCGGTCTTCAGTGAGATCAGACAGTGAATAGGATTTGACTGTAATTTACTATCACTTCTATTGGTTTACAACCTAATAACCTGAATTTAATGTGAGTGGCTATATAACACTTTTATAACAAAATAGACTAAATTTCTTGTTGAACAAACTAATAGCAATTGCATTTACAATTTGTTCAAGGCATGAGAACCTCCCTTGTTGCCTTGCGAAGATAGTAACAGGTTGTCTTGACCTTCTGCATTCCTTGTGATGTTTCTTCCACAACATTACTGGGTAGGTAATTAGAGTTTTCACAAAGTGATGAAGGAATGACAGTGCGTTCAAATCAGAATGGTGTGGGAATCGGGTTGATGGGTATTGCTTAATGCTGCTATTGTCCTTCACAGTGAAAAGGCCCATGGGGCTGAGATACTATTCAAAAGTAAGTTACCAAAAATAAACTCTGGCCATATAGTAACCTGTAATATGTACTGATGCTCACTACAGAAATGTGAGCAATATGTCAGTTAGGTCAGAACATGAGACAGTTTTGTATTCCGTTTTAAGGTAGAAGTAATTTTGGAACTGAATCGGGACGTGAAGAACAAGGCTGGTGACCCGCAGTGCTCTCACTCAGTGTGACACCAAGCATTTCAGAAAGTTTTTACAAATGCTGTAGCAGTGAGTTGTGATTACCTCTGTTTGTAGTTTCTGATTATTTAAGATTGATTATTTATCCTGGTCCTCCGATTCGGGCTTTACAAAAATTAACTGGACCTTTGTTGCTGGATCATGGATTAAAGCTTGGTTCCTATTTTTCCTCATCTTAAAAAAATGTTTTCCATTGAGCCTTTCTTTATATCTGAAGTATCTGAATCTTGGATTGGTCTTTGCCCTTTAGTTACTTCCTCTGTCTTTTTGAGCTTGTAAAAGATGAAAGATTGTACACATGAAAAATGAGATGACAAATAATGAGAGACAACATTCAGAGAAATAAATAATTTCCTTTCCAGGCATCAGAATGTGCGAAAGTGCTTCAAAGTCAACACAATACTTGGAAGCATATTCTCTGTCATGTTGTGGAAATATTTTTCTGGTGGTTGAGTGGTAACTGTTGACGAGAGCAGAGGGAGCACTTCCTTCTCCTTCACCAAATACTGTTGTTGGATTTTTGATGTCTACCTGAGACGGCAGACAGGACCTTTGTTTAACTTCTCATCTAGCTCAATGTCATTTAGCTCATCTTCCATTTAAATTCAATGTGTACACTCACTATTCTTGCCTCCAGTTCCTATTAACTACCTTCTCAATGATTCTGGAGGTTTTCTGTCGTCTCAAACCCGATTCATCACTTTTTATATGATAGTGCAACAGTGCTTGCAAACAACTGAATAAAGTGGAGAGTTTATTATGCACTAAAATGTTAATGTTGTTATACAATCGCAGCAAGACAATTTAACTCATACAATCAAAACAAACGACAATTTTTTTAAAATAAAAAAATATATATTTATTCAAAATTTTCAACAATTTTCAACCAATCACTCCAGAAAGGAAAAAGTAAAACAAAATTGTACATGGGAAATTAAACAGAGATACATTAACCCCATTTAACAAAAAAATACAAAAGCGGGTTTCAACAAGAACACAAACCAACCCCCGCCCCCCCGGGCTGCTGCTGTTTCAACCTCCACTTAACGTTCCACGAGAAAGTCTAAGAACGGTTGCCACCGCCTGGAGAACCCCTGCACAGACCCTCGCAAGGCAAACTTTATCCTCTCCAACTTAATGAACCCTGCCATGTCATTGATCCAAGCTTCTAGGCTCGGGGGCTTCGCATCTCTCCACATTAGTAGGATCCTCCGCCGGGCTACCAGGGACGCAAAGGCCAGAACTCCGGCCTCTTTCGGCTCCTGCACTCCCGGCTCGTCCGATACCCCAAATAGTGCTATCCCCCAGCTCGTCTTGACCCGGATGTTCACAACTTTGGACATAGTCCTCGCAAAGCCCCTCCAGAACCCCTCCAGCGCCGGGCACGTCCAGAACATATGGCCGTGATTTGCTGGGCTCCCCGAACATCTCAAACATCTGTCCTCCATCCCAAAAAATCTACTCATCCTCGCCCCTGTCATATGCGCCCTATGTACTACTTTGAACTGTATTAGACTGAGTCTGGCCCAAGAGGAGGAGGAATTGACCCTGCCCAGGGCATCCGCAAGAGGAGGAGGAATTTACCCTGCCCAGGGCATCAACAAACGACACATATGACCATCCACTGCAACAATGAAGGGTTCCGAAAAACCTGGCAACCTATCAACACTGCTAATCAATTAATGTAGTAATCAATCACTGGTCATCTTTGAATCAATAACCTAATGGAGCACAGGCCCCATTAAATGCACTAACTGGTAAAGCAGTACGTGACTATGCCAGCAATCAGTGAATTAAAGAAACAGCAGGAACCATACTGCAGGAGGGTCATGGAAAAGATTCAATGCAGGAAATTAATACATTTATGGAAAAGTAAATTACACAATAAATCAGTATAGCAGTGGACACTAACAGATTAACATGGCACTATTAAATTTAAGCATGTTATGGGCAGTGATGAATTAATAATTATGCAAGAAACATCAGGTTAATTTGATTAATGGAGTAACAGTTGCATGAGACAACAAGCAAATTAATGCAAAAGTAGACACCAGGGAATTAATGGACAAACAGAGGAACTGTTAACCAGCAAATCAAAACATTAATACAGCAGAGGTTTAATAAATTAATAGAGCAGGACATTGGAAAGTGATCAAATTAATGGTATAGCTGTTACCGACCTTTTGAATCTGCTTGTGCAGCTGTTTGGGAGTTAGTGCTGATATTGAGTTAGAGACAGAACCAAAAGGAAAGGTCGAAGAATAGAGGACTAGGGAGAGCAAAATCGTGTAAGTGAGATCCAGGATAGAAGTCCAGAGAAGGAGAACTTTTAGGAGCAACAAATGTGGATTCAGCCACACGGGTGGGGAGTGAGGCGAGGCAGAAGGTGAGCTCGGCCAGAGGTGTATTTTTTTTGACACAGAACCCAAGCTGCTAGGAGAGGAGTCAGGTAGCTGAAACTTTGCAATGTGAACTGGGCAGGAAGCAGGGCTGCACACATTTTGGGGATGATCGGTGCAGGAATTGCTGCAGGTGCATGGCAGTGAGGGGATGGGTAGGTGCATGGAAGAGGGAATGGGCAGGTGCATGGCAGTGAGGGGATGGGCAGGTGCGTGGCAGTGAGGGAATGGGCAGGTGCATGGCAGTGAGGGGATGGGCAGGCGGGTGGCAGTGAGGGAATGGGCAGGTGCATGGCAGTGAGGGAATGGGCAGGTGCATGGCAGTGAGGGGTTGGCAGGTGCATGGCAGTGAGGGGATGGGCAGGTGCATGGCAGTGAGGGAATGGGCAGGTGCGTGGCAGTGAGGGAATGGGCAGGTGCATGGCAGTGAGGGAATGGGCAGGTGCATGGCAGTGAGGGAATGGGCAGGTGCATGGCAGTGAGGGAATGGGCAGGTGCATGGCAGTGAGGGAATGGGCAGGTGCATGGCAGTGAGGGAATGGGCAGGTGCATGGCAGTGAGGGAATGGGTAGGTGCATGGCAGTGAGGGGTTGGCAGGTGCGTGGCAGTGAGGGGATGGGCAGGTGCGTGGCAGTGAGGGAATGGGCAGGTGCCTGGCAGTGAGGGAATGGGCATGTGCCTGGCAGTGAGGGAATGGGCAGGTGCCTGGCAGTGAGGGGTTGGCAGGTGCATGGCAGTGAGGGAATGGGCATGTGCCTGGCTGTGAGGGAATGGGCAGGTGCATGGCAGTGAGGGAATGGGCAGGTGCATGGCAGTGAGGGAATGGGCAGGTGCATGGCAGTGAGGGAATGGGCAGGTGCATGGCAGTGAGGGGATGGGCAGGTGCGTGGCAGTGAGGGAATGGGCAGGTGCGTGGCTGTGAGGGAATGGGCAGGTGCATGGCAGTGAGGGAATGGGCAGGTGCGTGGCAGTGAGGGGATGGGCAGATGTGTGGCAGTGAGGGAATGGTCAGGTGCATGGCAGTGAGGGAATGGGCAGGTGCGTGGCAGTGAGGGAATGGGCAGGTGCATGGCAGCGAGGGAATGGGCAGGTGCATGGCAGCGAGGGAATGGGCAGGTGCATGGCAGCGAGGGAATGGGCAAGTGCATGGCAGTGAGGGAATGGGCAGGTGCGTGGCAGCGAGGGAATGGGCAGGTGCGTGGCAGCGAGGGAATGGGCAAGTGCATGGCAGTGAGGGAATGGGCAGGTGCATGGCAGCGAGGGAATGGGCAGGTGCGTGGCAGCGAGGGAATGGGCAGGTGCGTGGCAGCGAGGGAATGGGCAAGTGCATGGCAGTGAGGGAATGGGCAGGTGCGTGGCAGCGAGGGAATGGGCAAGTGCATGGCAGTGAGGGAATGGGCAGGTGCATGGCAGTGAGGGAATGGGCAGGTGCGTGGCAGTGAGGGAATGGGCAGGTGCATGGCAGTGAGGGGATGGGCAGGTGCATGGCAGCGAGGGAATGGGCAGGTGCGTGGCAGCGAGGGAATGGGCAAGTGCATGGCAGTGAGGGAATGGGCAGGTGCGTGGCAGTGAGGGAATGGGCAGGTGCGTGGCAGCGAGGGAATGGGCAGGTGCATGGCAGCGAGGGAATGGGCAGGTGCATGGCAGCGAGGGAATGGGCAGGTGCATGGCAGCGAGGGAATGGGCAGGTGCGTGGCAGCGAGGGAATGGGCAAGTGCAGGGCAGTGAGGGAATGGGCAGGTGCATGGCAGCGAGGGAATAGGCAGGTGCATGGCAGCGAGGGAATGGGCAGGTGCATGGCAGCGAGGGAATGGGCAGGTGCATGGCAGCGAGGGAATGGGCAGGTGCGTGGCAGCGAGGGAATGGGCAAGTGCATGGCAGTGAGGGAATGGGCAGGTGCGTGGCAGCGAGGGAATGGGCAGGTGCGTGGCAGCGAGGGAATGGGCAAGTGCATGGCAGTGAGGGAATGGGCAGGTGCATGGCAGCGAGGGAATGGGCAGGTGCGTGGCAGCGAGGGAATGGGCAGGTGCGTGGCAGCGAGGGAATGGGCAAGTGCATGGCAGTGAGGGAATGGGCAGGTGCGTGGCAGCGAGGGAATGGGCAAGTGCATGGCAGTGAGGGAATGGGCAGGTGCGTGGCAGTGAGGGAATGGGCAGGTGCGTGGCAGTGAGGGAATGGGCAGGTGCATGGCAGTGAGGGGATGGGCAGGTGCGTGGCAGTGAGGGAATGGGCAGGTGCATGGCAGCGAGGGAATGGGCAGGTGCGTGGCAGCGAGGGAATGGGCAAGTGCATGGCAGTGAGGGAATGGGCAGGTGCATGGCAGTGAGGGAATGGGCAGGTGCATGGCAGTGAGGGAATGGGCAGGTGCATGGCAGCGAGGGAATGGGCTATACTTAACAGATGGAGGTCTGCTGCACTCCAATTTGGTTTTGAGGTGTGATAGGCGTATCAGGAGTGTGAAGTGGTTCATGGCCTGGTTACCAGGCCTGTAAATCTCAAGAGTTGAGAAGATGGGGGATGGCGGAGGAGGGATGGGGGGGGGGGGGGGGGGTGGGTGGTGGGTGGTGGGTGGGGGGGAGGGGGTGGGGGGGCATGGAGAGAGAAGTGGGGAAATCGCCAATATTGTGCTTGGGAGTTTAGCTCTGTAATTTTTGTGAACAAATTTTTGCCCAGGGGTTCCAGTAAACTTGATTTTCGGATTGCGGAGTGAGGGGTGCAGCACCGTCAGGGACCAGAAATCTGCAGGATGTTCACACAGCATTTTGTCATGAAATTTAAATTCTGTCAGTTTGTGAAATGTTGATTCGAGCAACATGACATAAATTTGTGACTAATGGTACTATGGATAAGAAGTATGTCTATGCCAGGCTTGTATTCATCTTAGATTTACTTGAAATTCCCATCCGCATTCAGCGTGATAAAGTCCTGTGTTCATGTTGGTAGAGGAAACGATCTGAACTTTTTAAGCTGTGAGCACATTCACCACCATTGATATGCAACTTTATTCCTGGCTGTTTCCACTAAAATGTTGTCACAAGAATTAATAATAAAAATGTAGCAGAAGGACCAGTGTGTGATAAAATGGGGATTAAAACAATGTCATGTTCCGGTTGTGCCCTCCCCTCTAAACTCCCTTCGTCTCACAGCTCCTGTTTAAATTCTCATGAGCAAAACTATGGAAGTCAATCACTTCATTCACTTTTCTCAGTAATGGTTCCCCTTAACAGAGTTAGATTTCATTTCATGCATTTTTATCTTGGATGAAGACTAATTTTCCTCTTAATATTAAACTGTGCTAGATTATTCATGCCAGCTTCAGCGTATTATTAAGTAACTTTGTAGCCAAACATGTCACGCTAGCTGTTATTCAGTTGGAGCTTGTCTCGGAAAAGGTGGCAGAGAATCCTCCATTTCCCTGCTGTATATGACAGATTTGAATAATCTCTACAATCAAAACAGATGAATTCAGAACAGTGGTTTCAGCTCCGTGATTGCTGTTAAACAGTGACAGATCAGCTTAAAGCATCTCTGCCATCTGGATGAATTGGGAAATTATGACAGGTCATTAATTTTGCTTTTGTGCTGCATTATATAGGAAATTATAAGGAGGACGACTATCAATTTTGCAGAATGACATTTTTGTAATAACAGTTGGAAATTTTCAGCGCCGAGCTTAATTACCTGGAGATCAAAGTCCTCGATGAAACATGTGGTTTGGAATGTCAGAGCCATACTGATACACCAGGGGAAAAGAAGGTATAGAGAGAGCTTGATCAGCCATGACAGGATGTGCAGAGTCATTAGCAAAGTGTGTTGTGCTTTTGGTGTCTAATGAGAAAACTATGCAAGATGACAAATGAAATGAACTGATGCATTTGAATGTTGAAATGATGGCCATTGTTCACAAAGTTGAGCTTGCAGGCTTTCATGAAAATGAGAAATTCCATGAAACCGTATGCCTGTGAGAGATACATCAGTTTCTGGTGAGAGTATTGATGTGAAAATGTTTTTAAAACCACCCTGTAGATGTTGTTTAGCCTCTAGGTTTAGCATTCTTGGTGTTGTATGATGTATCTTTAATGTACTGCTCCAGTACCTTCTGTGCACTAATTTTATTTCTGTGGCATGCAAAGTTTTATGCACAGTTTGGGGTAGAGGATGACTTGCTCGCACTCCGGGGCGATGGGTTCTGCGGTGGCTGAACAGCCCAATCCTGGAACTGCAGACTCGGCCACCGGCTTGGCAAGTGTTGTTGGGTGAGGTGGGGCATTCTGGATTTTACGCTCTCTTTCTGCTTGGCCTCCATGTCCTCCACCCGGTGATGCTCAAGGCGGATGCTTTTTCTCCGGTTTGTGCGTTCTAAGGCAAACGATTCCCATGTTTCGATGGGATGTTTAATTTATTTAGGGAGGATTCATGGTGTCCTGATAACGTTTCCTGTCCTACTAGTGATTGCTTGCCATTGCGGAGCTCAGGGTAGAGCTCTTCAGCCACTGCACCAATGTGCAGTTTGTTTATAGAATTTTTCATGAAACCTGCAAACAGTTCTTTGATGTTGCAGCATAATAACAGCACCTTATAACCAATAATTTATTCACACTTTTTTCCGAACTCAACAGGCTTCTTGTGTTATTTCTTGATGCCCTGAGGCAAGAAGAAACTGGTGAAATGGAACACTTAATAAAAGTAAATTGAATCAACTTGTCTTTTATTAACTGATTTAGAATCTAATTCAAATGGAAACCAGTGACATTCATTAACATATATGTATTTTACGGCATCTATAATTTTAAAACTTGTCTTGGTTTAAGTTTGACTGGTAAAATGGAAAGATTAAACACAAACTTAGTTGTCTGTTGTTTGATTTTAATTTTGAGGTTGCTAGGATATATGTATGACCTGACCCCAAATTATGTTAGGATACTGGACAAGAACACTAAGCAATTTTAAAGTTGTAAACCTGTGAGGAAAAGATACTTCACCCCAGGGGTAAGACTCTGGCCAATAGGTATCTTTTATGTTAAAATAAACTTTAATTTAAATACAGAATTAATCACATTGACATCAAAGAAAATAGCTTTACGGTTATCAGTTATACAGTTCTTAAATAAAGGGAAAGAACTTTAACTTACGCTGTACACCTTCACTCTAAATATTCCAACCAAGAAACTTCAATACAGTTCAAATGCCATTTATAAATAAAGTTAACACAACTGGCTTATTTGTCATTTTCTGTGTGCAGACTTTTGGCGAGAGTTCCTGTCAAGAGCAGGTCCAGGACACTTCAGACCCCTCTGGTTAACCTAAAAGCATTTGGCAAAACTGAAAAACTACAGGCAGACCTGGCTCCTCCCATTACTCACACCATTTGTATCCCACGAAGACATTGATCACCTGATTAGCCTAGGACTAAATGCAATTCATCAAATAACCTATACCCAGAGAATTACCTGGAACCAAAACAAAGTTCCATTAGTCTCTCTCTGTAAATGGTTAGAAGCAGTGATGACCTCACATTTATGACACCTTAATTGCAGCTTTAGCAGATATACTACCTGAATGTATTTTAAACCGAGTTTATAATAACAACCCGATGTCGGGTGTGGTTGGGCTCTACAATCAGGCCTGTAACAGGTTGGTGAATGGTCTCCACAACCTGTGGAAGTCCTCTCCTGACCCCCAGATAGTAAATTGATTTTCTCTATTTGGACAAATTCCGAGAGGCCGGCCAGCCAGTCTGCAGCTTTAGGTGGTGCTGCTGATAGCCAGCCAAGCAGGATTCTTCTACGGGTGATTGGGAGGCGAAAGCTAGGGCGTCGGCATTGCTCCCCATAAAGAGTTCTGGTGGTCTGGTACCCCGAAGACTGCCACTTGCCTCGAAGCAGGCTGTCCAGAACCCAACAAGTCTGGGTCATGCCCAGAACATGTGGGCGTGGTTGGCTGGGCCTCCCTGGCACCGTTCATATCTGTCCACCTCTGGGAACAACATGCTCCTTCAGGTTTGTTATGTACCACTTTCAGCTGCATTAGGCTTAGCCTTGCGCAAGTGGAGGTGGAGTTGACCTTGTATAGTGCTTTGTTTCAGAGTCCCCACCCTATTTCAAACCCGAGCTCTTCCTCCCATTTTTCTCTTGTCTCGTCCAGTGGGGAGTGTGCCTTCCCAGTAGTTGCCCCGGCTTGGCCATTGGGGATGGGAACGCTGCTACAGCCAGGGCTTCGAGGGACGTTCCTGTGCAGGAAATCACCTCCATTTTGACCCATTCGCCTTCCAGTTCCTTTTTCCAACCCTTTACTCTTTTCACTATTGCTGCCTAGTGTTAATATTGCAGATTTGGGAGGGCCAGGCCCAAAGAAGAGGAACCTGGGCAGTACGTTCATCTTGATCGTCGGCACCCTCCCCGCTAGGGAGAAGGGGAGTGTGTCCCACCTCTGCAGGCCCTTTCTTACATCCTCCACTGGAGCAGTTAAGAGTCAACCACATTGCTGTGAGTCTGGAGTCACATGTAGGCCAGACCTGGTAAGGACGGTCGATTTCCTCTCCTAAAGGGCATTAGTGAACCAGATAGGTTTTTACGACAATCGGCAATGGTTTCATGGTCATCATTAGACTTTAATTCCAGATTTTTATTGAATTCAAATTTCAGCACCTGCTGTGGCAGGATTTGAACCAGGGTTCCAGAGCGTTACCCTGGGCCTCTGGGTTACTTGTTCAGTGACAATACCACTACGCCGCCGTCTCCCCCATTCCCCTGATGGTTCTGTACTTTCCCCCCCTTACATTCTGCTAGTGTCCCCGCCCCCCTGTTTGTCTCCCTTTTTGTGATTTTTAACCTTGCCCCCCCCCCCTCCCCCCCTCCCTTCACCAGGTGCTCTCTCCCCCACTTGAGATGCGCGGTGCTTCCCTTCTCTTCTACCTCCTGGCGCTAGCTTTCCCGCTAGTGTGGTGCCCCCCCCCCCCCCCCGGGGTTGGTCTACGTTTCCCCCTTGTCCGCTGCTTTCCTTCTTGCCCTTTTGCCCGGTTTTGGACCGTGGGGGTACAGTCCCAGGAAAATTGTCTCTGTTTTCAATCCTTTTAGTGTGATAGCTTCCCCACTGCTCCTGCTGCTTTCCCTGTCCGTCCTGTGGACGAACCTGTCCGCTTCTGCCGGCTCTGTAAAGTAGCGCCCCTTGGGCTGATAAGTTACCCACAGCTTGGCTGGGTAAAGATCTCAAACATTTCCCCCACTTTGGAACCAGGCTGCCTTCGCTATGTTCAGTTTGGCCCAGCGCTTGGCCAGGTCTGCCCCAATGTCTTGATAAATTCGCTGACGTCTCTCCCAGTGGTAGGTTTCCGTCTGTCTGGCCCATCTCAGGATTCTGTTCCAGTCTTGGTAACGGTGCATCTTTGTGATTATTGCCCCATTTTTCTCTCCGGCCCTGGGTTTGGGTCGGAGAGACCTGTGTGCCCTGTCTATCTCTGGTGGGTAGGGGAAGCTGTCCATTCCCAACATGTTTCCCAGCATCTGGCTTCTGGGCCACATAGCCTGTAGGGTTTTAGCCTTCAGTCCCCTCCGGCAGCCCCACTATTCTAAGGTTTTGGCGCCTCAACCGGTTTTCCACTTTCCTCTTCAGGCTCCCCTGGGTCGTCACCCACCTAGCTGTCAAGGCTTTGACAAAGGGTCATCTGGACTCGAAACGTTAGCTCTTTCCTCTCCCGACACATGCTGCCAAACCTGCTGAGATTTTCCAGCATTTTCTCTTTGGATGCCATTAGCATTCCTCACCGTCTGCTGTTGCATGCCAAACTTCAGCCACTGTCCCACCATGACACCCAGGTCTCATTGCACTTCCCCTTTTCCTAAACTACCACCATTCAGATAATCTGCCTTCCAATTTTTTCCACCAAAGTGGATACCCTCACACTTACCCACATTATACTGCATTTGCCAAGTATTTGCCCACTCAGCCAGCCTGTCCAAGTCACCCTGCAGCCTCTTTGCATCCCCCTCACAGCACACACTGCCACCCAGCTTAGTGCCATCTGCAAATTTGGAGATATTGCATGCATTCAAATCATTAATGAATATTGTGAACAGCTGGGCTCCCAGCACTGAACCCTGCGATACCCCACTAGTCACTGCCTGCCACTCTGAAAAGGAGCTGCTTATTCCCACTGCCAACTAATTCTCCATCCATGCCAATGCATTACCCCCAATATCGTGAGCTTTAATTTTGCTCGCTAATCTCTTGTGTGGGACCTGGTCAAATGCCTTATGAAAGTCCAGATACACAACATCCACTGGTTCACCCTTGCCCACTCTTCTGGTCACATAAATTCCAGAAGATTTGTTGAGCATGATTTCCCTTCAGTGAATCCATGCTGACTTGGACCGATCCTGTGCAAATGTATTAAGACCATAAGACATAGGAGCGGAAGTAAGGCCATTCGGCCCATCGAGTCCACTCGCCATTCAATCATGGCTGATTTCAACTCCATTTACCCGCTCTCTCTCCATAGCCCTTAATTCCTCGAGAAATCAAGAATTTATCAACTTCTGTCTTAAAGACACTCAACGTCCCGGCCTCCACCGCCCTCTGTGGCAATGAATTCCACAGACCCACCACTCTCTGGCTGAAGAAATTTCTCCTCATCTCTGTTCTAAAGTGACTCCCTTTTATTCTAAGGCTGTGCCCCCGGGTCCTAGTCTCCCCTGCTAATGGAAACAACTTCCCCACATCCACCCTATCTAAGCCATTCATTATCTTGTAAGTTTCTATTAGATCTCCCCTCAACCTCCTAAACTCCAATGAATATAATCCCAGGATCCTCAGACGTTCATCGTATGTTAGGCCTACCATTCCTGGGATCATCCGTGTGAATCTCCGCTGGACCCGCTCCAGTGCCAGTATGTCCTTCCTGAGGTGTGGGGCCCAAAATTGCTCACAGTATTCTAAATGGGGCCTAACTAATGCTTTATAAAGCTTCAGAAGTACATCCCTGCTTTTATATTCCAAGCCTCTTGAGATGAATGACAACATTGCATTTGCTTTCTTAATTACGGACTCAACCAGCAAGTTTACCTTTAGAGAATCCTGGACTAGGGCTCCCAAGTCCCTTTGCACTTCAGCATTATGAATTTTGTCACCGTTTAGAAAATAGTCCATGCCTCTATTCTTTTTTCCAAAGTGCAAGACCTCGCACTTGCCCACGTTGAATTTCATCAGCCATTTCTTGGACCACTCTCCTAAACTGTCTAAATCTTTCTGCAGCCTCCCCACCTCCTCCATACTACCTGCCCCTCCACCTATCTTTGTATCATCGGCAAACTTAGCCAGAATGCCCCCAGTCCCGTCATCTAGATCGTTAATATATAAAGAGAACAGCTGTGGCCCCAACACTGAACCCTGCGGGACACCACTCGTCACCGGTTGCCATTCCGATAAAGAACCTTTTATCCCAACTCTCTGCCTTCTGCCTGACAGCCAATCGTCAATCCATGTTAGTACCTTGCCTCGAATACCATGGGCCCTTATTTTACTCAGCAGTCTCCCGTGAGGCACCTTATCAAAGGCCTTTTGGAAGTCAAGATAGATAACATCCATTGGCTCTCCTTGATCTAACCTATTTGTTATCTCTTCAAAGAACTCTAACAGGTTTGTCAGGCACGACCTCCCCTTACTAAATCCATGCTGACTTGTCCTAATCCGACCCTGCACTTCCAAGAATTTAGAAATCTCATCCTTAACAATGGATTCTAGAATCTTGCCAACAACCGAGGTGAGGCTAATTGGCCTATAATTTTCCATCTTTTTCCTTGTTCCCTTCTTGAACAGGGGGGTTATAACAGCAATTTTCCAATCTTCTGGGACTCCAGTGACTTTTGAAAGATCATAACTAACGCCTCCACTATTTCTTCAGCTATCTCCTTTAGAACTCTAGGATGTAGCCCATCTGGGCCCGGAGATTTATCAATTTTTAGACCTCTTAGTTTCTCTAGCACTTTCTCCTTTGTGATGGATACCATATTCAACTCTGCCCCCTGACTCTCCGGAATTGTTGGGATATTACTCATGTCTTCTACTGTGAAGACTGACGCAAAGTACTTATTTAGTTCCTCAGCTATTTCCTTGTCTCCCATCACAAAATTACCAGCGTCATTTTGGAGTGGCCCAATGTCAACTTTTGCCTCCCGTTTGTTTTTAATGTATTTAAAGAAACTTTTACTATCATTCCTCATGTTACTGACTAGCCTACCTTCAAATTTGATCCTCTCTTTCCTTATTTCTCTCTTTGTTATCCTCTGTTTGTTTTTGTAGCCTTCCCAATCTTCTGACTTCCCACTACTCTTTGCCACATTATAGGCTTTCTCTTTTGCTTTGATGCATTCCCTAACTTCCTTTGTCAGCCATGGCTGCCTAATCCCCCCTCTGATAACCTTTCGTTTCTTTGGGATGCACCTCTGCACTGTGTCCTCAATTACTCCCAGAAACTCCTGCCATTGCTGTTCTACTGTCTTTCCCACTAGGCGCTGCTCCCAGTCGATTTTCGTCAGTTCCTCCCTCATGCCCCTTTTGTTACCTTTATTTAACTGTAACACCTTTACATCTGATTCTACCTTCTTTCTTTCAAATTGGAGATTGAATTCTACCATATTATGATCACTGCCTCCTAAATGCTCCCTTACTTTCAGATCTTTAAACAAGTCTGGCTCATTACATAACACTAAGTCCAGAATGGCCTGTTCCCTCGTGGGCTCCATCACAAGCTGTTCCAAAAAGCCCTCCTGTAAACATTCAATGAATTCCCTTTCCTTGGGTCCACTGGCAGCATTATTTACCCAGTCCACCTGCATATTGAAGTCCCCCATGATCACTGTGACCTTGCCTTTCTGACATGCACTTTCTATTTTGTGGTGCATTTTGTGCCCCCGGTCCTGACCACGGTTAGGAGGCCTGTACATAACTCCCATTGTGGTTTTTTTGCCTTTGTGGTTCCTCAACTCTACCCACACAGACTCCACATCATCTGACCCTATGTCATTTAGTGCTATTGATTTAATTTAATTCCTAATTAACAAGGCA
Organism: Scyliorhinus torazame; assembly: GCF_047496885.1. NCBI lineage: Eukaryota > Metazoa > Chordata > Chondrichthyes > Carcharhiniformes > Scyliorhinidae > Scyliorhinus > Scyliorhinus torazame. The sequence continues at coordinate 264,380,119 of NC_092716.1, forward strand.
ACCCCGCCCCCTCTGCCCACCTCCCGATAGGATGTGATAGGATGTGAATCCCTGGATGTTTAAATGCCAGTCCTGACCCCCCTGCAACCATGTCTCTGTGATGCCTACCACATCATACCTGCCAGTCACAACCTGGGCCACAAGCTCATCTACCTTGTTCCGTACACTCCACGCATTTAAATATAGCACCTTTAATTCTCTATTGACCGTCCCTTTTTGTTTTCTTAGTGTGGTGTACCTTGGTTTACTGAGCCTTTCCATACACTGTGTCATATTTTGTGGGATGGGGACTATCGTAACCTCTCCTGAGTTTTGTTTTTTCGTGCTTTTTTGTATTCCTAAGCAGCTACGCTTCCCACTGATTACTTCACCTCTTGGTTCCCTGACTTTCCCTTCCCCCCCAATCCCCAATCTTTAGTTTAAAGTCCTATTGACCACCCTATTTATTCTTTTCGCCAGAACACTGGTCCCAGCTCGGTTCAGGTGGAGACCATCCCAACGGTATAGGTCCCCCCTGTCCCAAAACTGATGCCAGTGTCCCATGAAAAGGAACCCCTCTTTCCCACACCACTCTTTCAGCCACGTGTTAACTTCCCTTATTCTTGCCTCCCTATGCCAATTTGCACGTGGCTCGGGCAGTAATCCGGAGATTATGACCCTTGAGGACCTGTTTTTTTATTTGAATCCTAGCTCTTTATAATCTCTAAACAGGTCCTCTTTCCTAGACTTGCCTATGTTGTTGGTACCGACATGGACCACAACAACTGGATCCTCCCCCTCCCTCTCCAGTATCCTTTCAAGCCGGTCAGAGATGTCCCGCACCCTAGCACCGGGCAGGCAACATACCATGCGGGACTCTTTATCCTGCTCACAAAGGATACTATCTATTCCCCTGATAATAGAATCCCCTACAACTACAACTTGCCTATTTACTCCCTCCCCTTGAATGGCCTGCTGAACCATGGTGCCTTGGTCAGCTGACTCATCCTTCCTGCAGCCCTGTTCGCCATCCACACAGGGTGCAAATGCCTCATACCTGTTGGACAGAGTCAAGGGCTGAGGTTCCTGACTGCTGGTTCCCTTTACCTGCCTGACTTGCAGTCACACCCTGCTGTCCCTGGCCACTGGCAGGATTTAAACTACTTACTCTGACAGGTGTGACTGCCTCCTGAAACACAGTGTCCAGGTAAGTCTCCCCCTCCCGGATGTGCCTCAGTGTTTGAAGCTCAGACTCCAGCTCATCAACTCTGAGCCGGAGCTCTTCGAGCAGCCAACACTTACTGCAGATGTGGTCGCTGCAGCTCGCAATGGGATCTGCCAGCTCCCACATCAAGCAGCTCAAGCACATCACCTGACTAGCCATCACTAATTAATTAATTAGTTTAATTTAAGTTTATGAGTTTAGCTGTGTTTTTTTTTAGATTTGGGGCAGATTTGCTATCAACCACTCAGATCACAGCTTCCCTCTGACGTCCACTTTGGGGAAAAAAACTGGAAAACAGGAAGTTTCCGTTAGGATTTGCTCCTCCTCCTCCGAACGGCTCCCGAAATTAGGCCCGAAGAAAGAGAGAGAACAAAACAGTAGGGAAAAAGCACCTTCTCCCACTCTTCACCGAATTACCTCACTGCACCAAATTCTCACTCGGTCTGTATCTCTCTCACTCAGGCTGTGTGTCCTTGACCTGCGCAATGCTTACTAATGTGCGCTTTCTGTCTGTCTTTTATACAGACTTTAGGATGACTCTCACTAAAACTTCAAAGAGAAGAAAACAATGTGTACCTTTGTGCCCCTTAACAGGCCTCAGGTGACTGCCAGATAACTGCCTCTCAGCAATTAGGGTGGGGGCAGCTTCAGCCTATCAGACACTAATCTACACTGCACTTTTAACTGAAAAACAGCAAAATTAGATGAACCACTTACCTTTCCTGGTTACCTCACTGCACCAAATTACCAAATTCTCACTCGGTCTGTATCTCTCTCACTCAGGCTGTGTCTCCTTGACCTGCGCAATGCTTCACATTGTCTTTTATGGGCTTGTTGTTTAATATTGAAAATATTTATCCACTACTCCATCCTGTGTGTTTCAGAATGTCCACTATTGGGATAATGGCTAGATTAACTTTCGACGTGTCTGCAACACTTGTAGAATTAGGCATATCCATATAACTATGGTGTCTATGGTCACCCTTTTGAGTGGTCTTCTGAAACCGGTATTTCTCAGTGTTCGAAAGAACATAAGAACATAAGAACTAGGAGCAGGAGTAGGCCATCTGGCCCCTCGAGCCTGCTCCACCATTCAATGAGATCATGGCTGATCTTTTGTGGACTCAGCTCCACTTTCCGGCCCGAACACCATAACCCTTAATCCCTTTATTCTTCAAAAAACTATCTATCTTTATCTTAAAAACATTTAATGAAGGAGCCTCTACTGCTTCACTGGACAAGGAATTTCATAGATTCACAACCCTTTGGGTGAAGAAGTTCCTCCTAAACTCAGTCCTAAATCTACTTCCCCTTATTTTGAGGCTATGCCCCCTAGTTCTGCTTTCACCCGCCAGTGGAAACAACCTGCCCGCATCTATCCTATCTATTCCCTTCATAATCTTATATGTTTCTATAAGATCCCCCTCATCCTTCTAAATTCCAACGAGTACAGTCCCAGTCTACCCAACCTCTCCTCGTAATCCAACCCCTTCAGCTCTGGGATTAACCTAGTGAATCTCCTCTGCACACCCTCCAGTGCCAGTACGTCCTTTCTCAAGTAAGGAGACCAAAACTGAACACACTACTCCAGGTGTGGCCCCACTAACACCTTATACAATTGCAGCAGAACCTCCCTAGTCTTAAACTCCATCCCTCTAGCAATGAAGGACAAAATTCCATTTGCCTTCTTAATCACCTGTTGCACCTGAAAACCAACTTTCTGCGACTCATGCACTAGCACACCCAGGTCTCTCTGCACAGCAGCATGTTTTAATATTTTATCATTTAAATAATAATCCCTTTTGCTGTTATTCCTACCAAAATGGATAACCTCACATTTGTCAACATTGTATTCCATTTGCCAGACCCTAGCCCATTCACTTAGCCTATGCAAATCCCTCTGCAGAAAGTTCCAGTACAAGGCCAATATTCTCACAAATTGTGGTAGACTCAAACATGGGACCGATGGGAAGTTAGCAACCTGCTTTCCCGAGTCTGTTCTGCTTGAAAAGATCATTCGCTTGAAAAATACATGATATTGTTAGTGTCCAGTAGATGTTCTGTTGACACTGTCCAAACACCAAAGCAGTTGACCTGCAGTTTTAAGTAACATTTCTTAAAGAGTAAATGACGAAACAGGTGAAAATTCTCGGTTGTCTCGCACAGACTCTCCACGTAGCATTATATTTTGGCACAGGTTGTTTGAAGTTATACATACCACTCAAAACTAGTAGATATGAGCCCAAAGTGTGCCCATCTGGCAATACAACTAAATAAGACATAACTGACTATGTTATGTTGTCGCACCGTCGTCCAGTTTGTGAAATAATGAAGTAAAACATTCCAGAACATTTACCAAAGATTCTAAAAAATTCATTCAAGACTCGATGGGCCGAATGGCCTAATTCTGTCCTATGTCTTGTCTTTTGTGGACTTCGGTGGCTAGGCCAGCACTTATCGCCTGTTTCTAATTGCCTTTGAGAAGGTGGTAGTTAACTGCTGTCTTGAACTTTTGCAGTTCCTGAGGTGTAGGTACACCCACATTGCTGTTCAGGAGGGACTTCCAGGATTTTGACACAGCGACAGTGTAGGGGCGGCAATATATTTGCAAGTCAGGATCGCGAGTGGTTTGAAGGGAACTTCCAGGTGACGGTGTTTCCCATGTATCTGCTGCCCTTGTTCTTCTAGATGGTAGTGGCTGTGAGTTTGGAAAATCTGCTCTTGTAGCCACGGTATTAATGTGGCTGGGTCCAGTTCACTTTCTGGTCAATGGTAATGGGGGATTCAGTGATAGTAATGGCATTGAATGTCAAGGAGCGGTGGTTAGATTCTCTTGTGGGAGATGGTCATTGCCTGGCACTTGTATTACTTGCCACTTGTCAGCCCAAGCCTGGATATTGTCCAGGTCTTGCTGCATTTGGACATGGACTGCTTCATTATTTGAGGGGTCGCAAATGGTGCTGAACATTGTGAAGTCGTCCGCAAATATTCCCTCTTCTGATCATAGGATGGCAGGGAGGTCAGCCGTACCAGCCTCCCCGAACAGGCGCCGGAATGTGGTGACTAGGGGCTTTTCACAGTAACTTCATTGAAGCCTACTCGTGACAATAAGCGATTTTCATTTCATTTCATTTCATTTCATTGATGAAGCAGCTGAAGATGGTTGGGCCGAGGACACTAGCCTGAGGGCCTCCTGCAGTGATGTCCTGGAGCCAAGATAGCTGATCTCCAACCAGCACAAAGATCTTGCTTTTGTGCCGGGTATGACTCCAGCCAGTGGAGAATATTCCCCAGGTTGACTCTGATTGTAGCAAATGCTTCAGCCTATCTTTTGCACAGATGAGTTGGGCTTCTCCCATTATTGAAGATGGGAGTATTAATGAAGCCTCTTCCTCCAGTGAGTTGTTTAATTGTCCACCACCATTCACGGCTGGATGTGGCAGGACTGCAGAGCTTAGATCTGATCTGTTGGTTGTGGAATCACTTGTTGCTTCTGCTGTTTGGCACATAAGTAATCTGATGTTGCAAATTAGCTTTCCCAGGTTGGCACCTCATTGGTATGCCTGGTGTTGCTCTTGGAATGCCCTCTTGCATACTTCATTACAGATTGTGGTGGAGTATAATTCTGCTGCTGCTGATGGCTCTCAGCATCTCATGGTTGCCCGGTTTTGAGATGCTAGATCTGTTCTGAAGCCTAAAGCGTTTAGCACTTTAGCACAATAATGGTGCTACACAATCTGATAGAGGGTTTCTTCAGTGTGAAGACCGGACTTTATCTCGAAGAGGATTTTGCAATGTTCACTCCTATTGATACTGTCATGGACTGATGCACCTTCGGCAGGAAAGTTGAAGATGAGGTCAAATGTGATTCCCTCACCACCTGCCACAGACCCAGCTATGACCTTTAGGACTCCTCCGGGTGCTCCGGTTTTCTTCCACAAGTCCAGAAAGATGTGCTTGCTGGGTGATTTGGATATTCTGAATTCTCCCTCAGTGTACCCGAACAGGCGACGGAACTTCCTCCCGACTGTATACCACTGTGCCGCCACTTCTGCTGGGTCTGTCCTGCCGGTGAGACAGGACATACCCAGGAATGGTGATAGTGTTGTCTGAGACATCTGTAATCTATGATTCTGTGAGTATAACTATGTCATGCTGTTGCTTGACTTGTCTGAGAGACAGCTCTTCCAATTTTGTCACAAGCCCCTAGATGTTAGTAAGAAGGACTTTTCAGGGTCGACAGGGTTGGTTTGCCATTGTCATTTCCGTTGTCTAGCTCGATGCTGGGTGGTCCATTCAGCTTTATTCCTTTGAGACTTTGCAGTGGTTTGATACAACTGTTGACATGCTCGGCCATTTCAGAGGGTATTTAAGCATCAACCACATTGCTGTGGGCCTGGAGCCACATAGGCCAGACCAGGTAAGGTCAGAAGAAATCCTTCCCTAAAGGACACTTGTGAACCAGATGCGTTTTTTTTACAACAATTGACAATGGTCGTCATTATACTTTTAATTCCTAGAATTCTTACTGAATTCAAATTCCACTCCTGCCATGGTGGAATTCTAACCCTGGTCCTGAGAGCATTATCCTGGGTTTCTGGATTACTAATCCAGTTTCTGCTACAAAAACCCATCCACTACTTGAAGTATTGACCAGCTTCCTGGTTGATGTCCTCCAGGCAGATAGGAGGATGTCAGCAGTTTCTGCTGAGTAGGTCTTGTATTGTAGGTTTTTCTTGATAATCAGTGGGGCATAATGTTAAGATGCTCACAAGTAGGTTGAAAAATTGAATGGTTTATTGTTGGGAGCATCACTGGGGGTAAATTTAAAAACGCTGCAAACCATGGCTGTCTCCATAATCTCATGAAAGCAACAGCTTTCTCCCTTTCAATTTGCTCTAAGCATCTACTTAACGGGGAAAAATGGAGGAAATGCATTGGAAAATAGCATTGCCAGCTGATTGAAAAAGCATCTGTTGCCATGGCACCAAGGTCTCCTAGCCAAATAACATTTTCTTTATCTGCATTTAGTGATGCAAAAAGATCACCATCTGATTTCCCATAAACATTTCACAGCTGTCAGAAAACAGTCCCATCTACTTGACCTTCAAGCTGGTCATTGAAATTCTGTTTCAGCATCTATTTCAAGACACCAGGCAAATGTTTTGTGGTGATCCAAATGTCTAGATATGCACCATTTCCAGAAAATCTTGACTAGTTTATTTCATGCCTGTGATTTTGTTCCTCCCATATAGTTTAGGTATGCCACTGCAGTTGTGCAGTCTAGTTGCATAGCAATCTGTACATGGCTTGTGTACAAAAAGCTTGCAAAGCAAAGCATCCTTCAATTCTGAGCAATTAATTTGATTTATTTCTGCTTGTGCTTTCTCTTCAGCATTCCACCTTCCTCCAATGTGTGTGGTACCATTTGCCATCCTTAGCTTGAGGCATTGCTTGGGAAGTATATTTATTGCTGACATCCCCTTTTCAGTGTTAGTGACTGTGGTTGACACATTGTCAAACCACCAAGTTAGTTCATCAAGCTGCAGAGGAAAGAGCTTTCTTGTGTCAAAGTGCCCTTTTTTTTTCTTTGAAAACCCATACTTTTTCTTTTTCAAGCTCCCTGCAGTGCAATGGGCCATATTGTAAACCGTGAAAAGCAGTCACATCTCTGCCGATCGCTGGAAACCAATCATATTGATGGTGATTGCAAACCAACAAACACTTGCAGAAACAACATATTTGCTCAGAATTTGTTTCAGTGAGACAGACTTGCATTGTGGAAGAATTCAGTATAAATCCTGGAATGCGTTTTTGCTTCCTGAAATCAATGAATTCAACATGTTGTTTCCCCATAAGCTCAATATATATGACACTTCAAAACTACACTGAGGCAATTAATGCTTTAAAAACCAAAATATGACCTGATTCATCTTCCATTGTTTAAAACATGATTATCCAGTCACTCAGATCCACGGTTTGCTGTCTGATCCCTTTCCAAAGCTATAATGGTTCAACTGAACCTCTAATCCTAATATTTTTAGGACCCCATTCTTTTTGAGTCACTGTGCAAGACTGCTCACTGTTGGTATTCCAATTGTCATGCGAGAGTACCTTTGAGAAATAGGTGTTTATAAATGGGTGTGTATATAAATATCTGTAGTGAGAGTACCTTTAAGAAATGGGTGTTTATTACTGCAGTGATGTCAGGGAGGGGGTGGAGCTGGGCTGTCTGTCAGCTTTTTACTTTCGTTTTAGGCTATTTGCTGCAGGGTGTGTTTTAGCTTCGTTTTCAGTGTAGGAGCTGAAGCCAGACAGAGCAGGTGTACTGCTGTTCTCTCTGCCATGAAAAGACTATCTCTTGATCATTTGGTGAATTCAGAATTATAAATGTTCTCAGTAGTGAATGTAAACCTAATGTGCTTCTGTTGAAAGGTGTTTCTTCTGTCTTCTGGATGTTGTTTGGGAAGGTATTAAGGATTACTTAGTGTTGTATTCTTTGGGGGTTGTATTTGAATTGATGGTTGCTAAGATGTTCACGATGTTTTAAAAAGATTCGCTTGAGTTCATAGAATAAACATTGTTTTGCTTTTAAAAAACACTTTTCCATTTCTGCTGTACCACACCTGTAGAGTGGGCCGTGTGCTCCCCATACCGCAATCTATTAAAAGTTGTGGGTCAGGTGAACTCCATGATACACTTGGGGGTTCACTAAACCCTGGCCCAGAACACAATGAAGAGTTCCAGTTTGAATTCCTTTACTTCCTCAAATTTCAGCTGTTGCATTTGAATGAATTATTCTGAGGCATTAAAATTAATTTCATCTAGTTCCTAAAATAAGGCCTATTTTACTTAATTCTTTCGAACCATTACCACTCGATTATCTCATTCTTTATTGTCTGTAATATTCTCCATTTTATTTTCAGATCATGCCATTCCTATTTATTTATTTCCTTCATTATCTATAGGCTTGTACTGTGCTGTACTGTATATATACATAAAATCATTCCAGCTTCAGCTGTACAACTGCCTCCGCTGACACACAAATTTGATGACTGTTAACTTGAATGATTACATGAAATAGGGCAACTTCTGGGTTTTATATACACGGAGGTGAGCATGTGTTTAAAATTCCTAATGGGTGCAAGTTTTCTGCACAATATCTATAATTGCTGTAGCTAAAATTACATTCTCAGAGTATCCACCATGATGGATATGCCATAGAAAATGGAAATGTTATATTGATAGAGTAAAAATAAATAACAAAGGGTAAAAAATATGGTGCACTAAGTTTGAATAACAATTTTAATGTAATATAAAATACTTTCTAGGAATCTCTAAGGCCATAGTGGTTTGCAGGGGATCAAATCAAAAGGATGTAAAGCAACAATACAGAATTGACTGCCTGTTATATGTCCCTCAATTTTCTGTGGCATATTGCAGAGAGTCAAAGCATTGTGATGTGATTTACATTTCCATCAAAATTTAATTTCACTCAACTGTTTTGAGTCTCATGAAGGAAGTAACTTGCCAGGTCAGAACGTGTTAGATAGAGAACAAACCTTGCCTGCCAAATGTCTTTTTGTTCTCTGAAGTTGGTAAATAGAATTACTCACACCATTTGTATCCCACAAAGACATTGATCACCTGATTAGCCTAGGACTAAATGCAATTCATCAAATAACCTATACCCAGAGAATTACCTGGAACCAAAACAAAGTTCCATTAGTCTCTCTCTGTAAATGGTTAGAAGCAGTGATGACCTCACATTTATGACACCTTAATTGCAGCTTTAGCAGATATACTACCTGAATGTATTTTAAACCGAGTTTATAATAACAACCCGATGTCGGGTGTGGTTGGGCTCTACAATCAGGCCTGTAACAGGTTGGTGAATGGTCTCCACAACCTGTGGAAGTCCTCTCCTGACCCCCAGATAGTAAATTGATTTTCTCTATTTGGACAAATTCCGAGAGGCCGGCCAGCCAGTCTGCAGCTTTAGGTGGTGCTGCTGATAGCCAGCCAAGCAGGATTCTTCTACGGGTGATTGGGAGGCGAAAGCTAGGGCGTCGGCATTGCTCCCCATAAAGAGTTCTGGTGGTCTGGTACCCCGAAGACTGCCACTTGCCTCGAAGCAGGCTGTCCAGAACCCAACAAGTCTGGGTCATGCCCAGAACATGTGGGCGTGGTTGGCTGGGCCTCCCTGGCACCGTTCATATCTGTCCACCTCTGGGAACAACATGCTCCTTCAGGTTTGTTATGTACCACTTTCAGCTGCATTAGGCTTAGCCTTGCGCAAGTGGAGGTGGAGTTGACCTTGTATAGTGCTTTGTTTCAGAGTCCCCACCCTATTTCAAACCCGAGCTCTTCCTCCCATTTTTCTCTTGTCTCGTCCAGTGGGGAGTGTGCCTTCCCAGTAGTTGCCCCGGCTTGGCCATTGGGGATGGGAACGCTGCTACAGCCAGGGCTTCGAGGGACGTTCCTGTGCAGGAAATCACCTCCATTTTGACCCATTCGCCTTCCAGTTCCTTTTTCCAACCCTTTACTCTTTTCACTATTGCTGCCTAGTGTTAATATTGCAGATTTGGGAGGGCCAGGCCCAAAGAAGAGGAACCTGGGCAGTACGTTCATCTTGATCGTCGGCACCCTCCCCGCTAGGGAGAAGGGGAGTGTGTCCCACCTCTGCAGGCCCTTTCTTACATCCTCCACTGGAGCAGTTAAGAGTCAACCACATTGCTGTGAGTCTGGAGTCACATGTAGGCCAGACCTGGTAAGGACGGTCGATTTCCTCTCCTAAAGGGCATTAGTGAACCAGATAGGTTTTTACGACAATCGGCAATGGTTTCATGGTCATCATTAGACTTTAATTCCAGATTTTTATTGAATTCAAATTTCAGCACCTGCTGTGGCAGGATTTGAACCAGGGTTCCAGAGCGTTACCCTGGGCCTCTGGGTTACTTGTTCAGTGACAATACCACTACGCCGCCGTCTCCCCCATTCCCCTGATGGTTCTGTACTTTCCCCCCCTTACATTCTGCTAGTGTCCCCGCCCCCCTGTTTGTCTCCCTTTTTGTGATTTTTAACCTTGCCCCCCCCCTCCCCCCCTCCCTTCACCAGGTGCTCTCTCCCCCACTTGAGATGCGCGGTGCTTCCCTTCTCTTCTACCTCCTGGCGCTAGCTTTCCCGCTAGTGTGGTGCCCCCCCCCCCCCCCCGGGGTTGGTCTACGTTTCCCCCTTGTCCGCTGCTTTCCTTCTTGCCCCTTTGCCCGGTTTTGGACCGTGGGGGTACAGTCCCAGGAAAATTGTCTCTGTTTTCAATCCTTTTAGTGTGATAGCTTCCCCACTGCTCCTGCTGCTTTCCCTGTCCGTCCTGTGGACGAACCTGTCCGCTTCTGCCGGCTCTGTAAAGTAGCGCCCCTTGGGCTGATAAGTTACCCACAGCTTGGCTGGGTAAAGATCTCAAACATTTCCCCCACTTTGGAACCAGGCTGCCTTCGCTATGTTCAGTTTGGCCCAGCGCTTGGCCAGGTCTGCCCCAATGTCTTGATAAATTCGCTGACGTCTCTCCCAGTGGTAGGTTTCCGTCTGTCTGGCCCATCTCAGGATTCTGTTCCAGTCTTGGTAACGGTGCATCTTTGTGATTATTGCCCCATTTTTCTCTCCGGCCCTGGGTTTGGGTCGGAGAGACCTGTGTGCCCTGTCTATCTCTGGTGGGTAGGGGAAGCTGTCCATTCCCAACATGTTTCCCAGCATCTGGCTTCTGGGCCACATAGCCTGTAGGGTTTTAGCCTTCAGTCCCCTCCGGCAGCCCCACTATTCTAAGGTTTTGGCGCCTCAACCGGTTTTCCACTTTCCTCTTCAGGCTCCCCTGGGTCGTCACCCACCTAGCTGTCAAGGCTTTGACAAAGGGTCATCTGGACTCGAAACGTTAGCTCTTTCCTCTCCCGACACATGCTGCCAAACCTGCTGAGATTTTCCAGCATTTTCTCTTTGGATGCCATTAGCATTCCTCACCGTCTGCTGTTGCATGCCAAACTTCAGCCACTGTCCCACCATGACACCCAGGTCTCATTGCACTTCCCCTTTTCCTAAACTACCACCATTCAGATAATCTGCCTTCCAATTTTTTCCACCAAAGTGGATACCCTCACACTTACCCACATTATACTGCATTTGCCAAGTATTTGCCCACTCAGCCAGCCTGTCCAAGTCACCCTGCAGCCTCTTTGCATCCCCCTCACAGCACACACTGCCACCCAGCTTAGTGCCATCTGCAAATTTGGAGATATTGCATGCATTCAAATCATTAATGAATATTGTGAACAGCTGGGCTCCCAGCACTGAACCCTGCGATACCCCACTAGTCACTGCCTGCCACTCTGAAAAGGAGCTGTTTATTCCCACTGCCAACTAATTCTCCATCCATGCCAATGCATTACCCCCAATATCGTGAGCTTTAATTTTGCTCGCTAATCTCTTGTGTGGGACCTGGTCAAATGCCTTATGAAAGTCCAGATACACAACATCCACTGGTTCACCCTTGCCCACTCTTCTGGTCACATAAATTCCAGAAGATTTGTTGAGCATGATTTCCCTTCAGTGAATCCATGCTGACTTGGACCGATCCTGTGCAAATGTATTAAGACCATAAGACATAGGAGCGGAAGTAAGGCCATTCGGCCCATCGAGTCCACTCGCCATTCAATCATGGCTGATTTCAACTCCATTTACCCGCTCTCTCTCCATAGCCCTTAATTCCTCGAGAAATCAAGAATTTATCAACTTCTGTCTTAAAGACACTCAACGTCCCGGCCTCCACCGCCCTCTGTGGCAATGAATTCCACAGACCCACCACTCTCTGGCTGAAGAAATTTCTCCTCATCTCTGTTCTAAAGTGACTCCCTTTTATTCTAAGGCTGTGCCCCCGGGTCCTAGTCTCCCCTGCTAATGGAAACAACTTCCCCACATCCACCCTATCTAAGCCATTCATTATCTTGTAAGTTTCTATTAGATCTCCCCTCAACCTCCTAAACTCCAATGAATATAATCCCAGGATCCTCAGACGTTCATCGTATGTTAGGCCTACCATTCCTGGGATCATCCGTGTGAATCTCCGCTGGACCCGCTCCAGTGCCAGTATGTCCTTCCTGAGGTGTGGGGCCCAAAATTGCTCACAGTATTCTAAATGGGGCCTAACTAATGCTTTATAAAGCTTCAGAAGTACATCCCTGCTTTTATATTCCAAGCCTCTTGAGATGAATGACAACATTGCATTTGCTTTCTTAATTACGGACTCAACCAGCAAGTTTACCTTTAGAGAATCCTGGACTAGGGCTCCCAAGTCCCTTTGCACTTCAGCATTATGAATTTTGTCACCGTTTAGAAAATAGTCCATGCCTCTATTCTTTTTTCCAAAGTGCAAGACCTCGCACTTGCCCACGTTGAATTTCATCAGCCATTTCTTGGACCACTCTCCTAAACTGTCTAAATCTTTCTGCAGCCTCCCCACCTCCTCCATACTACCTGCCCCTCCACCTATCTTTGTATCATCGGCAAACTTAGCCAGAATGCCCCCAGTCCCGTCATCTAGATCGTTAATATATAAAGAGAACAGCTGTGGCCCCAACACTGAACCCTGCGGGACACCACTCGTCACCGGTTGCCATTCCGATAAAGAACCTTTTATCCCAACTCTCTGCCTTCTGCCTGACAGCCAATCGTCAATCCATGTTAGTACCTTGCCTCGAATACCATGGGCCCTTATTTTACTCAGCAGTCTCCCGTGAGGCACCTTATCAAAGGCCTTTTGGAAGTCAAGATAGATAACATCCATTGGCTCTCCTTGATCTAACCTATTTGTTATCTCTTCAAAGAACTCTAACAGGTTTGTCAGGCACGACCTCCCCTTACTAAATCCATGCTGACTTGTCCTAATCCGACCCTGCACTTCCAAGAATTTAGAAATCTCATCCTTAACAATGGATTCTAGAATCTTGCCAACAACCGAGGTTAGGCTAATTGGCCTATAATTTTCCATCTTTTTCCTTGTTCCCTTCTTGAACAGGGGGGTTATAACAGCAATTTTCCAATCTTCTGGGACTCCAGTGACTTTTGAAAGATCATAACTAACGCCTCCACTATTTCTTCAGCTATCTCCTTTAGAACTCTAGGATGTAGCCCATCTGGGCCCGGAGATTTATCAATTTTTAGACCTCTTAGTTTCTCTAGCACTTTCTCCTTTGTGATGGATACCATATTCAACTCTGCCCCCTGACTCTCCGGAATTGTTGGGATATTACTCATGTCTTCTACTGTGAAGACTGACGCAAAGTACTTATTTAGTTCCTCAGCTATTTCCTTGTCTCCCATCACAAAATTACCAGCGTCATTTTGGAGCGGCCCAATGTCAACTTTTGCCTCCCGTTTGTTTTTAATGTATTTAAAGAAACTTTTACTATCATTCCTCATGTTACTGACTAGCCTACCTTCAAATTTGATCCTCTCTTTCCTTATTTCTCTCTTTGTTATCCTCTGTTTGTTTTTGTAGCCTTCCCAATCTTCTGACTTCCCACTACTCTTTGCCACATTATAGGCTTTCTCTTTTGCTTTGATGCATTCCCTAACTTCCTTTGTCAGCCATGGCTGCCTAATCCCCCCTCTGATAACCTTTCGTTTCTTTGGGATGCACCTCTGCACTGTGTCCTCAATTACTCCCAGAAACTCCTGCCATTGCTGTTCTACTGTCTTTCCCACTAGGCGCTGCTCCCAGTCGATTTTCGTCAGTTCCTCCCTCATGCCCCTTTTGTTACCTTTATTTAACTGTAACACCTTTACATCTGATTCTACCTTCTTTCTTTCAAATTGGAGTTGAATTCTACCATATTATGATCACTGCCTCCTAAATGCTCCCTTACTTTCAGATCTTTAAACAAGTCTGGCTCATTACATAACACTAAGTCCAGAATGGCCTGTTCCCTCGTGGGCTCCATCACAAGCTGTTCCAAAAAGCCCTCCTGTAAACATTCAATGAATTCCCTTTCCTTGGGTCCACTGGCAGCATTATTTACCCAGTCCACCTGCATATTGAAGTCCCCCATGATCACTGTGACCTTGCCTTTCTGACATGCACTTTCTATTTTGTGGTGCATTTTGTGCCCCCGGTCCTGACCACGGTTAGGAGGCCTGTACATAACTCCCATTGTGGTTTTTTTTGCCTTTGTGGTTCCTCAACTCTACCCACACAGACTCCACATCATCTGACCCTATGTCATTTAGTGCTATTGATTTAATTTAATTCCTAATTAACAAGGCAACCCCGCCCCCTCTGCCCACCTCCCGATAGGATGTGATAGGATGTGAATCCCTGGATGTTTAAATGCCAGTCCTGAACCCCCTGCAACCATGTCTCTGTGATGCCTACCACATCATACCTGCCAGTCACAACCTGGGCCACAAGCTCATCTACCTTGTTCCGTACACTGCACGCATTTAAATATAGCACCTTTAATTCTCTATTGACCGTCCCTTTTTGTTTTCTTAGTGTGGTGGACCTTGGTTTACTGAGCCTTTCCATACACTGTGTCATATTTTGTGGGATGGGGACTATCGTAACCTCTCCTGAGTTTTGTTTTTTCGTGCTTTTTTGTATTCCTAAGCAGCTACGCTTCCCACTGATTACTTCACCTCTTGGTTCCCTGACTTTCCCTTCCCCCCCAATCCCCAATCTTTAGTTTAAAGTCCTATTGACCACCCTATTTATTCTTTTCGCCAGAACACTGGTCCCAGCTCGGTTCAGGTGGAGACCATCCCAACGGTATAGGTCCCCCCTGTCCCAAAACTGATGCCAGTGTCCCATGAAAAGGAACCCCTCTTTCCCACACCACTCTTTCAGCCACGTGTTAACTTCCCTTATTCTTGCCTCCCTATGCCAATTTGCACGTGGCTCGGGCAGTAATCCGGAGATTATGACCCTTGAGGACCTGTTTTCAGTTACAGCAAAAAAAGCAGGCGGTTCTGACAACCAGTCCTTCAGCACATCAACATGTTGTTGTTGGGTGATGTCTCTAACCAGAGTGTGGAATTTTCTTTAACCTTTCTGAAACATAATATAAGTTTTTTAAAAAAGCTCAAAGACCCTTTAATAGACTATACTTATTGTCTGCCCTAATAAATCGTTGTAATTAAACTGTATTCATTCGTTCCCATCTTACAGTTTCTGATTTCCCCATCTAACCGTCGGTGTAACTTACTATACTATTAGCATAGTAGCATAGTGGGGTTAGCACGGTAGCATAATGGGGTTAGCATGGAAGCAGAATGGGGTTAGCATGGAAGCAGAATGGGGTTAGCATGGAAGCAGAGTGGGGTTAGCACGGTAGCATAGTGGGTTAGCACGGTAGCATAATGGGGTTAGCATGGAAGCAGAATGGGGTTAGCATGGAAGCATAGTGGGGTTAGCACGGTAGCATAATGCAGTTAGCATGGAAGCAGAATGGGGTTAGCATGGTAGCATAGTGGGTTAGCACGGTAGCATAGTGGGTCAGCACGGTAGCATAGTGGTTAGCACAATTGCAAATACACCATGAAGATTTGGATGCTCGTAAGAGAACACTCTTAATTTGTACAAAATCACCGCTTTTCACATGTAGTCTCTCTGATTAACAGATCTATTACCCTGCTAGTTTTGTGAAATTATGGGGCAGTTTCAAACATTTGGGGAGCACAGTAGCACAGCGGTTAGCACAGTTGCTTCACAGCTCCAGGGTCCCAGGTTCGATTCCCAGCTTGGGTCACTGTGCGGTGTCTGCACGTTCTTCCCGTGTCTGCGTGGGTTTCGTCCGGTTGCTCTGGTTTCCTCCCACAGTCCAAAGATGTGCAGGTGAGGAGGAATGTCCATGCTAAAATTGCCCTTAGTGTCCAAAATTGTCCTTAGTGTTGAGTGGCGTTACTGGGTTGTGGGGATATGGTGTAGGTGTGGGCTTGGGTAGGGTGCTCTTTCCAAGAGCCGGTGCAGACACGATGGGCCGAATGGCCTCCTTCTGCACTGTAAATTCTATGATTCTATTGCCTCCTCATGGCTGTCTAATTTCCCCTTAAATACATTTCGCTTCAGCCACTCCCTACGGGAGCAAGTTCCACATTATCACCTCTCTTTGAATATAAGAACATAAGAACTAGGAGCAGGCATCGGCCACCTGGCCCCTTGAGCCTGCTCCACCATTCAATGAGATCATGGCTGATCTTTTGTGGACTCAGCTCCACTTTCCGGCCCGAACACCATAACCCTTAATCCCTTTATTCTTCAAAAAACTATCTATCTTTATCTTAAAAACATTTAATGAAGGAGCCTCTACTGCTTCACTGAGCAAGGAATTGCATAGATTCACAACCCTTTGGGTGAAGAAGTTCCTCCTAAACTCAGTCCTAAATCTACTTCCCCTTATTTTGAGGCTATGCCCCCTAGTTCTGCTTTCACCCGCCAGTGGAAACAACCTGCCCGCATCTATCCTATCTATTCCCTTCATAATTTTATATGTTTCTATAAGATCCCCCCTCATCCTTCTAAATTCCGACGAGTACAGTCCCAGTCTACCCAACCTCTCCTCGTAATCCAACCCCTTCAGCTCTGGGATTAACCTAGTGAATCTCCTCTGCACACCCTCCAGTGCCAGTACGTCCTTTCTCAAGTAAGGAGACCAAAACTGAACACACTACTCCAGGTGTGGCCCCACTAACACCTTATACAATTGCAGCAGAACCTCCCTAGTCTTAAACTCCATCCCTCTAGCAATGAAGGACAAAACTCCATTTGCCTTCTTAATCACTTGTTGCACCTGTAAACCAACTTTTTGCGACTCGTGCACTAGCACACCCAGGTCCCTCTGTACAGCAGCATGTTTTAATATTTGATAATTTAAATAGTAATCCCTTTTGCTGTTATTCCTACCAAAATGGATAACCTCACATTTGTCAACATTGTATTCCATCTGCCAGACCATAGCCCATTCACTTAGCCTATCCAAATCCCTCTGCAGACTTCCAGTATCCTCTGCACTTTTTGCTATGCCACTCATCTTAGTGTCATCTGCAAACTTGGACACATTGCACTTGGTCCCCAATTCCAAATCATCTATGTAAATTGTGAACAATTGTGGGCCCAACACTGATCCCTGAGGGACACTACTCCCTACTGATTGCCAACCAGAGAAACACCCATTAATCCCCACACTTTGCTTTCTATTAATTAACCAATCCTCTATCCATGCTACTACTTTACCCTTAATGCCATGCATCTTTATCTTATGCAGCAACCTTTTGTGTGGCACCTTGTCAAAGGCTTTCTGGAAATCCAGATATACCACATCCATTGGCTCCCCGTTATCTACCGCACTGGTAATGTCCTCAAAAAATTCCACTAAATTAGTTAGGCACGACCTGCCCTTTATGAACCCATGCTGCGTCTGCCCAATGGGACAATTTCTATCCAGATGCCTCACTATTTCTTCCTTGATGATAGATTCCAGCATCTGCCCTACTACCGAAGTTAAGCTAACTGGCCTATAATTACCCGCTTTCTACCTGCCTCCTTTTTTAAACAGTGGTGTCACGTTTGCTAATTTCCAATCCGCCAGGACCACCCCAGAGTCTAGTGAATTTAGGTAAATTATCACTAGTGCATTTGCAATTTCCCTAGCCATCTCTTTTAGAACTCTGGGATGCATTCCATCAGGCCCAGGAGACTTGTCTATCTTTAGCCCCATTAGCTTTCCATCACTACCTCCTTAGTGATAACAATCCTCTCAAGGTCCTCACCTGTCATAGCCTCATTTTTATCAGTCACTGGCATGTTTTTTGTGTCTTCCACTGTGAGGACCGACCCAAAAAACCTGTTCAGTTCCTCAGCCATTTCCTCATCTCCCATTATTAAATCTCCCTTCTCATCCTCTAAAGGACCATAAGACATAGGAGCGGAAGTAAGGCCATTCGGCCCATCGAGCCCACTCCACCATTCAATCATGGCTGATTTCAACTCCATTTACCCGCTCTCTCTCCATAGCCCTTAATTCCTCGAGAAATCAAGAATTTATCAACTTCTGTCTTAAAGACACTCAACGTCCCGGCCTCCACCGCCCTCTGTGGCAATGAATTCCACAGACCCACCACTCTGGCTGAAGAGATTTCTCCTCATCTCTGTTCTAAAGTGACTCCCTTTTATTCTAAGGCTGTGCCCCCGGGTCCTAGTCTCCCCTGCTAATGGAAACAACTTCCCTACATCCACCCTATCTAAGCCATTCATTATGTTGTAAGTTTCTATTAGATCTCCCCTCAACCTCCTAAACTCCAATGAATATAATCCCAGGATCAGACGTTCATCGTATGTTAGGCCTACCATTCCTGGGATCATCCGTGTGAATCTCCGCTGGACCCGCTCCAGTGCCAGTATGTCCTTCCTGAGGTGTGGGGCCCAGAATTGCTCACAGTATTCTAAATGGGGCCTAACTAATGCTTTATAAAGCTTCAGAAGTACATCCCTGCTTTTATATTCCAAGAGATGAATGACAACATTGCATTTGCCTTCTTAATTATGGACTCAACCTGCAAGTTTACCTTTAGAGAATCCTGGACTAGGACTCCCAAGTCCCTTTGCACTTCAGCATTATGAATTTTGTCACCGTTTAGAAAATAGTCCATGCCTCTATTCTTTTTTCCAAAGTGCAAGACCTCGCACTTGCCCACGTTGAATTTCATCAGCCATTTCTTGGACCACTCTCCTAAACTGTCTAAATCTTTCTGCAGCCTCCCCACCTCCTCCATACTACCTGCCCCTCCACCTATCTTTGTATCATCGGCAAACTTAGCCAGAATGCCCTCAGTCCCGTCATCTAGATCGTTAATATATAAAGAGAACAGCTGTGGCCCCAACACTGAACCCTGCGGGACACCACTCGTCACCGGTTGCCATTCCGATCAAGAACCTTTTATCCCAACTCTCTGCCTTCAGCCTGACAGCCAATCGTCAATCCATGTTAGTACCTTGCCTCGAATACCATGGGCCCTTATTTTACTCAGCAGTCTCCCGTGAGGCACCTTATCAAAGGCCTTTTGGAAGTCAAGATAGATAACATCCATTGGCTCTCCTTGGTCTAACCTATTTGTTATCTCTTCAAAGAACTCTAACAGGTTTGTCAGGCACGACCTCCCCTTACTAAATCCATGCTGACTTGTCCTAATCCGACCCTGCACGTCCAAGAATTTAGAAATCTCATCCTTAACAATGGATTCTAGAATCTTGCCAACAACCGAGGTTAGGCTAATTGGCCTATAATTTTCCATCTTTTTCCTTTTTCCTTGTTCCCTTCTTGAACATGGGGGTTACAACAGCGATTTTCCAATCCTCTGGGACTTCCCCTGACTCCAGTGACTTTTGAAAGATCATAACTAACGCCTCCACTATTTCATCAGCTATCTCCTTTAGAACTCTAGGATGTAGCCCATCTGGGCCCGGAGATTTATCAATTTTTAGACCTCTTAGTTTCTCTAGCACTTTCTCCTTTGTGATGGATACCATATTCAACTCTGCCCCCTGACTCTCCGGAATTGTTGGGATATTACTCATGTCTTCTATTGTGAAGACTGACGCAAAGTACTTATTCAGTTCCTCAGCTATTTTCTTGTCTCCCATCACAAAATTACCAGCGTCATTTTGGAGCGGCCCAATGCCTACTTTTGCCTCCCGTTTGGTTTTAATGTATTTAAATAAACTTTTACTATCATTCCTCATGTTACTGGCTAGCCTACCTTCAAATTTGATCCTCTCTTTCCTTATCTCTCTCTTTGTTATCCTCTGTTTGTTTTTGTAGCCTTCCCAATCTTCTGACTTCCCACTACTCTTTGCCACATTATAGGCTTTCTCTTTTGCTTTGATGCATTCCCTAACTTCCTTTGTCAGCCATGGCTGCCTAATCCCCCCTCTGATAACCTTTCTTTTCTTTGGGATGAACCTCTGTACTGTGCCCTCAATTACTCCCAGAAACTCCTGCCATTGCTGTTCTACTGTCTTTCCCACTAGGCGCTGCTCCCAGTCGATTTTCGTCAGTTCCTCCCTCATGCCCCTGTAGTTACCTTTATTTAACTGTAACACCTTTACATCTGATTCTACCTTCTTTCTTTCAAATTGGAGATTGAATTCGACCATATTATGATCACTGCCTCCTAAATGCTCCCTTACTTTAAGATCTTTAATCATGTCTGGCTCATTGCATAACACTAAGTCCAGAATGGCCTGTTCCCTCGTGGGCTCCATCACAAGCTGTTCCAAAAAGCCCTCCTGTAAACATTCAATGAATTCCCTTTCCTTGGGTCCACTGGCAGTATTATTTACCCAGTCCACCTGCATATTAAAGTCCCCCATGATCACTGTGACCTTGCCTTTCTGACATGCGCTTTCTATTTCGTGGTGCATTTTGTGCCCCTGGTCCTGACCACTGTTAGGAGGCCTGTACATAACGCCCATTATGTTTTTTTTGCCTTTGTGGTTCCTCAACTCTACCCACACAGACTCCACATCATCTGACCCTATGTCGTTTAGTGCTATTGATTTAATTTCATTCCTAATTAACAAGGCAACCCCGCCCCCTCTGCCCATCTCTCTGTCTGTTCGATAGGTTATGAATCCCTGGATGTTTAAATGCCAGTCCTGAACCCCCTGCAACCATGTCTCTGTGATGCCTACCACATCATACCTGCCAGTCACAATCTGGGCCACAAGCTCATCTACCTTGTTCCGTACACTGCGCGCATTTAAATATAGCACCTTTAATTCTCTATTGACCGTCCCTTTTTGTTTTCTTAGTGTGGTGGACCTTGGTTTACTGAGCCTTTCCATACACTGTGTCATATTTTGTGGGATGGGGACAATCATAACCACTCTTGAGTTTTGTCTATTCGTGTTTTTTTGTATTCCTAAGCAGCTACGCTCCCCGCTGATTACTTCACCTCTTGGTTCCCTTCCCCCCCCAATCTTTAGTTTAAAGTCCTATTGACCACCCTATTTACTCTTTTCGCCAGAACACTGGTTCCAGCTCGGTTCAGGTGGAGACCATCCCAACGGTATAGGTCCCCCCTGTCCCAAAACTGATGCCAGTGTCCCATGAAAAGGAACCCCTCTTTCCCACACCACTCTTTCAGCCACGTGTTAACTTCCCTTATTCTTGCCTCCCTATGCCAATTTGCACGTGGCTCGGGCAGTAACCCGGAGATTATGACCCTTGAGGACCTGTTTTTTAATTTGAATCCTAGCTCTTTATAATCTCTAAACAGGTCCTCTTTCCTAGACTTATCTATGTTGTTGGTACCGACATGGACCACAACAACTGGATCCTCCCCCTCCCTCTCCAGTATCCTTTCAAGCCGGTCAGAGATGTCCCGCACCCTAGCACCGGGCAGGCAACATACCACGCGGGACTCTTTATCCTGCTCACAAAGGATACTATCTATCCCCCTGATAATAGAATCCCTTACAACTACAACTTGCCTATTTACTCCCTCCCCTTGAATGGCCTGCTGAACCATGGTGCCTTGGTCAGCTGACTCATCCTTCCTGCAACCCTGTTCGCCATCCACACGGAGCAAGTGCCTCATACCTGTTGGACAGAGTCAAGGGCTGAGGCTCCTGAGTTCCTGACTGCTGGTTCCCTTTACCTGCCTGACTTGCAGTCACACCCTGCTGTCCCTGGCCACTGGCAGGATTTAAACTACTTACTCTGACAGGTGTGACTGCCTCCTGAAACACAGTGTCCAGGTAAGTCTCCCCCTCCCGGATGTGCCTCAGTGTTTGAAGCTCAGACTCCAGCTCATCAACTCTGAGCCGGAGCTCTTTGAGCAGCCATCACTTACTGCAGATGTGGTCGCTGCAGCTCGCAATGGGATCTGCCATCTCCCACATCAAGCAGCTCAAGCACATCACCTGACCAGCCATCACTAATTAATTAATTAGTTTAATTTAAGTTTATGGTGGGGGCAGCTTCAGCCAATCAGACACTACCCTGCACTTTTAACTGAAAAACAGCACAATTAGATTAACCACTTACCTTTCCTGGTTACCTTACTGCACCAAACTACCAAATTCTTACTGTCTGTATCTCTCTCACTCCGGCTGTGTCTCCTTGACCTGCGCAATGCTAATGATATAATATAATAATGCTAATAATAATAATATAATATGGCACTTACCTCACACCAATGGATCTTATTTTTAGGTTAGAGGAGGAGGGTGGGTGGGAGACACCACACGTGTAGTGTCTCGGGTTTCCTCTCCCAGAATTTATTGGTTGGGGGGGGGGGGGTGGGTGGGGGGGGGGCGGCCTTCCCAGAAGTCTGCGGGTCGAAAAAAATAAAACAGAAAACAAGTGTTTTTTAAAGGACCAAAATTTACCTTCGCCACTCTTTTTTGTTTTATATATTTGTAGAAACTTTTACTATCCATTTTTATATTCCGAGCAAGTTTACTCTCATAATCTATCTTACTCTTCTTTCGTTGCCCAGTCCTCTAGTCTCCCACTAATCTTTGCCACTTTGTATGCTTTTTCCTTCAATTTGATACTCTCCCTTATTTCCTTAGATATCCACACTCGATTTTCCCTCTTTCTACTGTCCTTCCTTTTTGTTGGTACAAACCTTTGCTGAGCATTGTGAAAAATCACTTGGAAGGTTCTCCACTGTTCCTCAACTGTTTCACCATAAAGTCTTTGCTCCCAGTCTACCTTAGCTAGTTCTTCTCTCATCCCATTGTAATCTCCTTTGTTTAAGCACAAAACACTAGATTTTACCTTCCCACCCTCCATCTGCATTTTAAATTCCACCATATTGTGATCGCTCCTTCCGAGAGGATCCCTAACTATGAGATCCTGAATCAATCCTGTCTCATTACACAGGACCAGATCTAGGACCGCTTGTTCCCTCGTAGGTTCCATTACATACTGTTCTGGGAACCTATCGCGGATGCATTCTATAAACTCCTCCTCAAGGCTGCCTTGACTGACCTGGTTAAACCAATCGACATGTAGATTATAATCCCCCATGATAACTGCTGTACCATTTCTACATGCATCCGTTATTTCTTTGTTTATTGCCTGCCCCACCATAAGGTTACTATTTGGTGGCCTATAGACTACTCCTATCAGTGAGCTTTTCGCCTTACTATTCCTGCTTTCCACCCAAATGGATTCAACCTTATCCTCCATAGCACCAATGTCATCCCTTACTATTGCCCGGATGTCATCCTTAAATAACAGAGCTACACCACCTCCCTTACCATCCACTCTGTCCTTCTGAAAAGTTTGATACCCTCGGATATTTAACTCCCAGTCGTGACCACCCTTTAACCATGTTTCAGTAATGGCCACTAAATCATAGTCATTCACAATGATTTGCGCCATCAACTCATTTACCTTATTCCGAACACTACGAGCATTCAGGTAAAGTACACTTATGTTGGCTTTTTTTTACCTCTGTTTTGAATCTTAACACCTCAATCAGTAACCTCTCCTAAGTTATATTTCCTCTTAACTTTTCTCCTAATTTTCCTTGTCGTTGGACCCACATCTTTATGTAACAACCTGCCGCTTCGCTTACGATTAATGTTTTTACTTCCCGTTTTATTCCTTTTAGTATTACTGGGCCTATTCACTGAGCTCCCCTCAGTCACTGTATCTTGTACTGTCGCCCTTTTTGATTTTTGACTATGGCTTCTCTGCCTTACACTTTCCCCATTACTGCCTTTTGTTTCTGTCCCTGTTTTACTACCTTCCAACTTCTTGCATCGGTTCCCATCCCCCTGCCACATTAGTTTAAACCCTCCCCAACAGCTCTAGCAAACAGCCCCCCTAGGACATCGGTTCCAGTCCTGCCCAGGTGCAGACCGTCCGGTTTGTACTGGTCCCACATCCCCCAGAACCGGTTCCAATGCCCCAGGAATTTGAATCCCTCCCTCTTGCACCATCTCTCGAGCCACGCATTCATCCTATCTGTCCTGACATTCCTACTCTGACTAGCTCGTGGCACTGGTAGCAATCCTGAGATTACTACCTTTGAGGTCCTACTTTTTAGTTTAACTCCTAACTCCCTGAATTCAGCTTGTAGGACCTCGTCCCGTTTTTTTTACCTATATCGTTGGTGCCTATGTGCACCATGACAGCTGGCTGTTCATCCTCCCCCCCCCCCCCCAGAATGTCATGCAGCCGTGCCGAGACATCCTTGACTCTTACACCAGGGAGGCAACATACCATCCTGGAGTCTCGATTGCGTCCGCAGAGCCGCCTGTCTATTCCCCTTACGATTGAGTCCCCTATCACTATAGCCCAGCCATTCTTCTTTCTGCCCAGCTGCGCAGCAGAGCCAGCCACGGTGCCATGAACCTCGCTGCTGCTGCCTTCCCCTGGTGAGCCATCTCCCTCAACAGTATCCAAAGCGGTATATCTGTTTTGCAGGGGGATGACCGCAGAGGACACCTGCACTGCCTTCCTACTCTTGCTCTGTCTTTTGGTCACACATTTTCTATCTCCCTCAGTACCTTTCACCTGCGGTGTGACCAACTCGCCAAACGTGCTATCCACGACATCCTCAGCATCGTCCAAAGTGAGTCCATCCACAGCTCCAAAGCCGTCAAGCGGTCTAACAGGAGCTGCAATTGGACACACCTTGCACGTGAAGGAGCCAGGGACAGTGGACGTGTCCCTGAGCTCCCACATCGCACACGAGGAGCATGACACGGGTCTGGGATCTCCTGCCATGTCTTAAACCTTAGGTTAACTTATACAACTACAATTCCAAATAACAAAAGAAAAAAATAAAAAAATTAGACAATGAAAAGAAAAACTACTTACCAGTCACTTACCAGGGATAAAAAGCATCTCCTCCCCACCCAGATTCGAATTCCCATCTATATTCAAGTTCCCAAACTCACTCTTTGCTGTCTCACTCTTGGCCGGAGACTTCAACAAGGCCAACCTCAAGAGTGCGCTGCCAAAATTCCACCAGCACATCTCCTGTCCCACTAGGGGCGACAACACTCTTGACCACCGCTACTCAAAAATCAAGGGCATCTACCGTTCCATCCCCCGACCGCAGTTTGGGAAATCAGAGGGTGCTCCTTCTCCCATCATACAAGCAGAAACTCAAGTGGGAGAATCCAGCTAAGAAGGTTGTGCAGTGCTGGTCCGAGGAGACAGAAGAGCTCTTACGTGACTGCTTAGAGACAGTGGACTGGTCCACATTTAAGAACTCAAATGAGTATGCCACCACCGTCACAGACTTCATCAGCAAATGTGTGGACGACTGCGTGCCAAAGAAAGCAGTACGTACGCTCCCCAACGAGATTGACTCCCTACTGAAGGACAGATCTGAGGCGTTCAAGACAGACGACCCTGACCTATACAAGAAATTCAGGTACGACCTCCGCAAAGCCATCCGAGATGCCAAGAGAGAATATCAAACCAGGCTAGAGTCACAGACAGACTCTCGGCGGTTGTGGCAAGGACTAAACAACATAACGGCCTACAAAGCGAAGCCGAACAGTATCTCTGGCAGCAGCGCACCCTTCCCCGATGAACTCAATGCATTCTAAGCTCGGTTCGACCAGGTAACCAACAATCCGCTGTCGAGTGCCCCAGCAGCCCATAATTCACCCATACCCACCATCACAGCTTTCAAAGTCAGATTGGCCTTCCTGAAAGTGAACCCTCGGAAGGCGACGGGCCCGGATGGTATCCCTGGTCGTGCACTCAGAGCCTGCGTGGACCAGCTGGCAGAGATATTCGCGGACATCTTTAACCTGTCCCTACTCCACTCCGAGGTCCCCACCTGCTTCAAGAAGACCACTATCATACCGGTACCAAAGAAGAACCAGGCAATGTGCCTCAATGACTACCGTCCAGTGGCCCTGACTTCAGTCGTAATGAAGTGCTTTGAGAGGTTGATCATGAAGCGCATCACCTCCATACTCCCAGAACGCCTTGATCCACTGCAATTCACATACCGCTGCAACCGGTCCACATCAGACACCATTTCCCTGGCCCTATACTCATCCCTAGAGCATCTCGAAAACAAGGACTCCTACATCAGACTCCTATTTATTGACTACAGCTCCGCCTTCAACACCATAATCCCAGCCAAGCTCATATCAAAGCTCCAAAACCTAGGACTTGGCTCCCCACTCTGCAACTGGATCCTCAAATGTCTGACCAACAGACCACAATCAGTAAGAATGAACAACAACACCTCCTCCACAATAGTCCTCAACACCGGTGTCCCGCAAGGCTGCTCTACGAAGATCTAGGGAGTCAATCTCGCGATTGAACCATGGTTTCCGGTTGGGGAGCGTACGTACTGCTTTCTTTGGCACGCAGTCGTCCACACATTTGCTGATGAAGTCTGTGACGGTGGTGGCATACTCATTTGAGTTCTTAAATGTGGACCAGTCCACTGTCTCTAAGCAGTCACGTAAGAGCTCTTCTGTCTCCTCGGACCAGCATCCTAAAATGGACAACACTGTCAGCCCCCTACTCTACTCCCTGTACACACGACTGCGTGGCAAAACTTGGTTCCAACTCCATCTACAAGTTTGCTGACGATATGACCATAGTAGGCTGGATCTCGAATAACGACGAGACCGAATACAGGAGGGAGATAGAGAACCTAGTGGAGTGGTGTAGCGACAACAATCTCTCCCTCAATGCCAGCAAAACTAAAGAGCTGGTAATTGACTTCAGGAAGCAAAGTACTGTACACACCCCTGTCAGCATCAACAGGGCCGAGGTGGAGATGGTTAGCAGTTTGAAACTCCTAGGGGTGCACATCTCCAAAAATCTGTCCTGGTCCACCGAAGGCGACACCACCAAGAAAGCAGAACAACGCCTATACTTCCTCAGGAAAATAAGGAAATTCGGCATGTCCACATTGACTCTTACCAACTTTTACAGATGCACCATAGAAAGCATCACAGTGATGCCCACATTGACAGAATGGATAAATGAAAAAAATCTTGTGGAAAGCCTAGAATGTTATTATTTTAAGTTATATAACAACCCGTGGTGCTGCCTGGTAAACATAACTAACCCCCCCAAATCCCTCTGCTGTTCCACAGTACTGATCCTATTTCCATTCTGTAGAATTACTACTTTAAAAAAAAAATACATTACCTCACTCTTGTCAGACAGAATTCAATGTCACCAATTTTTAAAAAATCACTTTTTTCCTCTTTTTAATATCCCTTTGCCGGGCAGCAGGGTGGCACAGTGGTCCGGGCAGCAGGGTGGCACAGTGGTCCGGGCAGCAGGGTGGCACAGTGGTCCGGGCAGCAGGGTGGCACAGTGGTCCGGGCAGCAGGGTGGCACAGTGGTCCGGGCAGCAGGGTGGCACAGTGGTCCGGGCAGCAGGGTGGCACAGTGGTCCGGGCAGCAGGGTGGCACAGTGGTTCGGGCAGCAGGGTGGCACAGTGGTCCGGGCAGCAGGGTGGCACAGTGGTTCGGGCAGCAGGGTGGCACAGTGGTCCGGGCAGCAGGGTGGCACAGTGGTCCGGGCAGCACAGTGGCACAGTGGTCCGGGCAGCACGGTGGCACAGTGGTCCGGGCAGCAGGGTGGCACAGTGGTCCGGGCAGCAGGGTGGCACCGTGGTCGGGCAGCAGGGTGGCACAGTGGTTAGCATTGCTGCCGATGACGCTGAGGACCCGGGTTCCAATCCCGGCCCTGGGTCACTGTCCGTGTGGAGTTTGCACGTTCTCCCCATGTCTGCGTGGGTTTCACCCCCACAACCCAAAGATGTGCAGGGTAGGTGGATTGGCCACCCTAAATTACCCCTTAATTGGAAAAATATTTGGGTACTCTAAACTTATTTTTAAAAATAATAATAATATCCCTTTGCAGCTTCCTTTGCTTTTTTAAAAGAATTAACTATCCCTCCTATTCTGGTATCAATGGCAGGTTTCTCTCTAGGCCTTTATCCAAATCATTGATGTATGAACAGAAATGCCTCAAGAATTGGACCCTACGGGACAACGTGACCCACTTGCAACCAAGCTGAAAAATTGTCCTTAATTTCTACACCCTGCTTTATCCCTTCTGACCAATTATGAAGGAAGTGACACTCGAGGCACTGTTCTTCTTTCTTTACTTTTCAATCCAGTGGCACCTTTTTTTATGCAGAGAGTCATAGTTCCCATTGCAAAAAAGGGAGAGCGAACAGACTGTATTTTTAACTGAATACCAAATGCATTTTGTGAGATCCATCAAAAGTGTTGGGTACTTGGAGGTTGAATTTCTTTTCAGAGAACTGTGCGAATACAGTCCATGACATTCCATTCATATACTCTGAGTGAAACGAGCAAGATTAAATTTGGGATTACTTTGCTAGATTGGGGGGGGGTGTCCTGAGCAGGTCAATGTCAATGCTGACTTGTGAGAGGAAGGGAGGCTCACTGGCAGGATTAAGGTGAAGAGTGGCTTAGAAAGTGGGAATTGTTTGTATTATAAAATGGACAACACTGTTAACTACCTTTTAGTGTCTATATCTTGGAGTAATTGCCACGTTTTATATACTCAATTATTCTCTTGTCCTAACTTAGCAATAAAATTATTGCGACTGTAACTTTTTTTTTAAAACGCATTTTATTCCAACTTGTATCAAAGTAGGTTACAGCAAATAAACACCCCGGGAAACATTCTTCCCAACAATCAACTATACAGTTTGTACAGATTTTTCTCCTTTTTCACCACCCCTCCCCATCACCCCCCCCCCCCCCCTCACCCCCCCCGCAACGAACAGCTCCTCAAATATTGTGGATAGCATTGTGGATAGCACAATTACTTCACAGCTCCAGGGTCCCAGGTTCGATTCCGGCTTGGGTCACTGTCTGTGCGGAGTCCGCACATCCTCCCAGTGTGTGCATGGGTTTCCTCCGGGTGCTCCGGTTTCCTCCCACAGTCCAAAGATGTGCAGGTTAGGTGGATTGGCCATGATAAATTGCCCTTGGTGTCCAACATTGCCCTTAGTGTTGGGTGGGGTTACTGGGTTATGGGGATAGGGTGGAGGTGTTGACCTTGGGTAGGGTGCTCTTTCCAAGAGCCGGTGCAGACTTGATGGGCCGAATGGCCTCCTTCTGCACTGTAAATTCTATGATAATCTATGAAACACGGTCACAAACATCCCCCACCTTTTCTCAAACTCCCCTGCTGAACCCCTTAACTCATACATTATCTTCTCTAACCACAGGAAGTCATACAGGTCACCCAACCAAGCTGCTACCCTGGTGGCGATGCCGACCACCACTCCAGCAAAATTCACCGCCGTGTAATCAGAGAGGCGAAGGCCAAGACATCGACCTTCCTCCTCTCTATGAGCGGGCTTCTCTGAAACCCCAAATATCGCCACCAAAGGGTCCATGTCCACTCCCTCCTCCACTATTCTGGCTAAGACCGCGAACACTCCCGTCCAGAATCTTCCCAATTTTTCACAACCCCAAAACATGTGCACATGATTCGCTGGCCCCCGCCCACACCTCTCACACTCATCTGCTACACCCTGAGCGAACCCACTCATTCTCACCCGGGTCATATACACCCTGTGCACCACCTTAAACTGTATCAGGCTCATCCTTGCACAAGAGGAGGTCCCGTTTACCCTTCGCACTGCCTCATTCCATACTCCCCAATTGATCTCCATTCCCAACTCCGCTTCCCATTTCTCCTTGATCTTCACCAACCGCTCGCCTCCCTGCTCTCCCAGCCACTTATATATATCCCCAATTCTTCCCTCCCCTTCCACAATTGCGACTGTAACTTATGACAGTGTAAAAATTGAAGATTCTGAAACTTAATATTCCTCATGGTGATGAGTGTAAAATAAATCATAGAATCATAGAATTTACAGAGCAGAAAGGGGCCATTCGGCCCATCAAGTCTGCACCGGCCCTTGGAAAGAGCACCCTACCCAAGCCCATTCCTCCACCCTATCCCCACAACTCCACCCTATCCCCGTAATCCCACCTCACCTTTTTTGGACACGAAGGGTAATTGATCATGGCCAATCCATCTAACTTGCACATCTTTGGACTGTGGGAGGAAACCGGAGCACCCGGAGGAAACCCACGCAGACACGGGCAGAACGTGCAGACTCCGCACAGACAGTGACCCAAGTTGGGAATCGAACCTGGGACCCCTGGAGCTGTGAAGCAACTGTGCTAACCGCTGTGCTACTGTGCTGCCCAAATGCTTGAAACTGCCCCATAATTTCACAAAACTGGCAGAGCAATAGATCTGTTAATCAGAGAGACTACATGTGAAAAGCGGTGATTTTGTACAAATTACGAGTGTTCTCTTAAGAGCATCCAAATCTTCATGGTGTATTTAAAGTGTAAGAGACGAGTGCAGAACTTACAGTTGCACTCTCCCAGGAGTGACGAACACTCTTGACAAACATTGAGTAGAATTTGAACTGAGCTGATTTTGCTAATCAAAATGAAAGCCAGAATTTAGATACAGAACAAATGGGAGAAAAATCCGTGTGTTTGGAAGAAGATAGTCAATTACGTTTACAGAGTAACAGTGGTACTGCTCCTTTTTAAAAGAAAAAATAAACTCAAAATAACACAACAGATGCAAATATAGCTTTCCAGAATCCTAGTGTTTGCAATTTATCTGTTAGTGTTCCAGTGAAAAGATGTAAGTTTCAATGTAGAATGATTTCACTTTGACATGTACTCACGATACCTGTGTTGTATTGAATCTAAGGTGATTTGTCTTTTGGAGAAGTGGTGGGGATTGAGATCTTAACTACATCAGCCCAAGTTAATTTGTGCATGAAACCCCAACCATTTAGTGTCTTTTTTTGCCTTTATTCTTCGTCAGGTTCCCGCAACTTAAATATTTCTAGGCTGAAGGTTCAAAAAGTCTATTTCAGTCACTGCTCCCTCAAACAGCAACACCAAGATGTTAAAGTTGGCAGCTTGATGTACATATTAATAGGGATAATCATTTAAGTATCAGATATGG
The DNA here is from genome assembly GCF_047496885.1 of Scyliorhinus torazame. Taxonomy (NCBI): domain Eukaryota; kingdom Metazoa; phylum Chordata; class Chondrichthyes; order Carcharhiniformes; family Scyliorhinidae; genus Scyliorhinus; species Scyliorhinus torazame. Next base: position 264,411,365 of record NC_092716.1, read on the forward strand.
CTCATTATCCACAGTTGAGAGGCTGAAAGGCAGAACTGGCTCTCAAAGACAAAATGTATGAATTTGGCATTTCTGTGGATTATTTGAAGAGTTCTTGAGCATTGTTTGTACAGTTATTTAAAGTAATGCATAAATATGAAGTATTACTGAAAGAATACGCGCTGGCTAAGCTTTTCGTCTTGCATTCACCAAGAAATGTGCAAGATTGCTAAATTTCATAGGGAGCAACAATTTATTAGAGGACGCTGATTAATTGACAAATGGGCTCTGGTCAAGGCATTGCCACGGAGAAGACACCAGGGAACTATTGTCCCTCACATATTTTAATTCAAAAAAGTTGCAATGCCTGAACATGTTCCGTTCATGTGCAGAAAACAGGCCCCTTTGATTTCTATCAAGTATGAATGAGCCACATTGTGAGCCCAACTGATACATTAGTTGTCTGCGTAATTCTTAGCACACTCAGGCTTGTTCATAAAGTACTTTCCAATTGCGGAATTGCAATTTTTGCAAGCACGGGCTGGTGTAGGTTGGTCAGTTCTCTTCCTGTTGCAAACTGATTTGATCTGCCAGTTATTGGGCATACAGCCTGTGTACTTGGCATTGCACTGGCACTGTAGTTCATATACCACGTATTCATTTGTGTGGTAGACAGAATGCCTTTTTGACTTCATGGCAGCATCCTGTTAGTGGAAAATACCACTTGCGTTGCTGGTGTATAGGAACAGCATGGAATGGCTAGCTTTGAGTCTGAAAGTGGAGGCCTTACACCTGTCTGTGAACATGCAGGATATATTGAAAGCAAATTATCTGATCGGGTTAGCCATTATCTTGTGGGATAGCCTTGATGTTCCTTAATTTGCCATCAAGTTTGCACAGTGAGCAAATAGCTCTGACTCTATTTGAAATTGTCCAGGATCCTGCATGCCTTTTGAACCATTGTCTCAACATGCCCTGCCACCTTCAATAATTTGTGCGCATATGCCCCAAAGTGTTTCTTTTCCACCATCCCTTTTATTTTAAATTGCCTCTCCTCATTATTCCTATTCCTTCACATTCTCAACCATCTGCCAAGTGTCGACTCAGTCAACCAGCTTGTCTATATCCTTTTGAAGTCTATCACGATCCTCTTCATGGTTTACATTACTTCCAAGATATATCATCTACAAATTTTGAAATTTTGCCCTGTGCGCCCAAATCTAAAGGATCAAGGAAAGGACTTAATAGTGACCCTTGGAGAACCCAATGTTTCACCTTTCACCTTTCACCAGTCCAGTTTCCAGTACTCAGCCAAATTTACATCCACGTGGCCTCTGTCCCTTTTATTCCATGAGTTTCAATTTAATCGGCAAGCCTGTAAATAGTCCGGAAAGCAGCTTGCCGTGGTGCAACATGGCCAATAGAGGCCGGGAGACCCCACTCCCGGGATCTATCCGGCTCGCAATGCCTTGCGAGATTGCATTAGATCTCGCGAGATGTTGCGATGCAAAACCTGCCCATTGTGGGCGGGATCACCTTCAGGCAAATCTACAAATGACTTGCCATTGGGTAGGGTGGTACCCTGGCACTGCTGTTGCCAGCCTGGTACTTGGCAGGGCGGGTACTCTCCCATGGTGTGTTGGGGCTTTGGGGGGGTGGGGGAGGGAGACTGTGGTGGGGTCAGGGGTTGTGGCAGGGGCCTCTTGCTATACTGAGGAGTATTGGTGAGCGGAGCTCCTCAGTGTAGAAAACGGGGCTATGTGTGGGCTTGGTCGCGCGCTACCCACGCAGGCCCCTTATTTAACGTGAGTAGCATTTTATAGCGCTGTGTTTCTCGCGGCTGCGAGCGCCGGGAAACAGGCGGCTAAACATGCTCGCTATGGGAATTTGTTCCCATTTTGTTAAATCGAGCCCGTAATTTATAAAACACCTTTGAAAGTCCATGTAACACCACATGAGCTGCATTACTCTTATCAACTCTGTTACTTGATCAAAAAATGTTCAATTGGTCAGTTAAAAACAATTTGCCGTTAACAACTCCATGTTGGCTTTCCTCAATTAATCAACATTTGCCCAACTGTCTTAATTCTGACCCAGATAATCCTTTCTAAAAGCTTTCTCACTACTGAGGTTAAACTGACTGATCTGTAATTTTGGGGTTTACCCTTGCCTCTTGTTTGAACAGAAAGGAACATTTACACTTTCCCAGTTGTCTGGCATCACCCTTTTATCTAAGGAGGATTGAAAGGTTATGGCCAGGATTTCACAATTTCCACCTTTAAATCCAACAGTGTCCTCAGAAACAACCCACCTGGTCCTGGTGATTCGTCAACTTTAAAAATAGCCGGCCTTTCAAATACCTCTTTTATCAATTTTTAGTCCATCCAGTGTGTCAACTACATCCTCTTTCATTCTGACTTTGCTATAGAAGTCTTTTGCATTCCCTTTTATGTCAGCTACAAATCTCTTTTCATACTCCCTCCTTGCCCCTTTCTTTTATTTTTCAGTTCGCTTCTGAACCTTCAAAATCCATATGGATCTCGGGGCGGCACAAGGCGCAGTGGTTAGCACTGGGACTGTGGCGCTGAGGACCCGGGTTCGAATCCCGGCCCTGGGTCACTGTCTGTGTGGAGTTTGCACATTCTCCCCATGTCTGTGGGTTTCACCCCCACAACCCAAAGATGTGCAGGGTAGGTGGATTGGCCACGCTAAATTACCCCTTAATTGGAAAATAAAAAAATAATAATTGGGTGCCCTAAATTTATATTTTTAAAAAATCCATATGGATCTCATTAATATTATCCAGCTGACATCTTTCCTTTGCACCCTCTCTCTGCCTTGCATTAGTCCTAGAGTCATAGAGGTTTACAGCACAGAAACAGGCCCTTCGGCCCAGCCTGTCCATGCCACCCACTTTTTACCACTAAACTAGTCCCAATTGCACGCATTTGGCCCATATCCCTCTACACTCTGCATTCCCATGTATCTGTCTAAATGCTTTTAAAAGACAAAGTTATACCTGCCTCTACTACTGCCTCTGGCAACACGTTCCAGACACTCACCACCCTCTGTATAAAAAAATTGCCCCTCTGGACCCTTTTGTAATTCTCACCTTTCACCTTAAACCGTCTAGTTTTAGACTCCTCTACCTTTGGGAAAAGATGTTGACTGTCTACTTTATCTATGCCCCTCATTATTTTACAGACCACTATAAGATCACCCTTAAGCCTCCTATCCTCAAGGGAAAAAAGTCCCAGCTTATCCAGCCTCTCCTTATAACTCAAACCATCAAGTCTCAGTAGCATCCTAGTAAATCTTTTCTGCATTCTTTTTAGATTAAAAATATCCTTTATAATAGGGTGACCATAACTGTACACAATATTCCATGTGTGGCCGTACCAATGTCTTGTACAACTTCCGCAAGACGTCCCAACTCCTGTATTCAATGTTCTGACCAATGAAACCAAGCATGCCCAATGCCTTCTTCACCACCCTGTCCACCTGCGACTCCGCCTTCAAGGAGTTATGACCCTGTTTTCCAATCTCTTTGCTCCATAACTGAACCAACTCATACCATTAACAGAGTAGGTCCTGCCCGATTCGATCTACCAAAATGCATTACTGTTCATCTCTTTTGCCATTCAGAGAGCCACTTTGGTTGTTGCACCTTAGCCTTTCATGCGAATGTACCTTGACCGTACTCAAACCATATCCTCTTTGAAGGCAGCCCAGTCTTCCATTACAATATTGCTTGCCAATTTTTATTTCAATTTCCCTGGATCAGATCTGTTTTCATCACTCAAATCGGCCCTCTCCAACCAGGTGCTTTTACTCTAAATTACTCCTTGTTCTTTTTCCGTAGCTAACATAATCTGATAATGATCACTGTTACCTAATGTTCTCTGGCTGACAATTGATCCACTTGACTCGCCTCAGAATCAGAGATGCGATAATGCCTCCTTCCTTGTTGGGCTAGAAACATATTGATCAAGGAAATTATCCTGAACATATTTTTAAAACTCTTCCCCTCGCCCTGGCCTCTACAATTTTACAATTCAATTTATATAATAATATATAGTCTCTATTGAATACTCCTTTGAGTTTTGCATCTCTACTTCTGCAAATAGGGCAGCACGGTAGCACAGTGGTTAGCACTGCTGCTTCACAGCACCAGGATCCCGGGTTCGATTCCTGGCTTGGGCCACTGTCTGTGCGGAGTCTGCACGTTCTCACCGTGTCTGCGTGGGTTTCCTCCGGGTGCTCCGGTTTCCTCCCACAGTCCCGAAAGACATGCTGTTAGGTGAATTGGACGTTCTGAATTCTCCCTCAGTGTACACGAACTGGCGCCAGAGTGTGGCGACTAGGGGATTTTCACAGTAACTTCATTGGAGTGTTAATGTAAGCCTACTTGTGACACTAATAAAGGTTGTTATTATAAATTTCTCCTCCATCTCTTTCCCACTGAGTCGTGGCTGGCAGAATATCTATTAGTGTAATTGTATCCCTGTTGTTTACCCAAACAGATTCAGTCTTTCACCCCTCTTGGGCATTCTGCCTCGTGCATTATAACACTCTTAATGCTGTCACCTATTCTTCCTTTACTTTTGTATCCGTCCTGATTACCTTGTCCTGGAATATTTAGTCCTAATTTTATTTAAGCCGTTTTAACTTCCAGGCAGTCCTCAGGGTTGTTCCCGAAAACCACGGAGGTTGAAACGTTGTGAGTTGGAACCGGTCCTCCCCTGGGAGGAATGGTATAAATGGGAGATTGATTGATTCTTGAACCAAGGCTGGAAATCACTCGAGGGTGTAAATTATTCTCAACTCTTGCCATTTAAAGTCACTGAGAGAACTGTTGATGTCTGCATGCCCCAGCACAACTTCCTCGGATAGTGTGGAGGATACAAAGGAGCCATTCGATCATTGATGAACTTCTATTCTGAGTGCATATTAAATACAACATAAGCTTATAAATGCATTAAAATCAGTGCCAGAACAATTAATAGAATAACACTTGTTCCCAAACTAATAAAAAACAGCTGTACACATGGACAGCACAGAATGCCGATGCACATGTATGAATGTGCATCGGCACATTCGATAATGTGCCATTAGATATTAAGATAGCACAGGGCTAAATCGCTGGCTTTGAAAGCAGACCTAGGCAGGCCAGCAGCACGGTTCGATTCCCGTAACAGCCTCCCCGAACAGGCGCTGGAATGTGGCGACTAGGGGCTTTTCACAGTAACTTCATTTGAAGCCTACTTGTGACAATAAGCGATTTTCATTTCATTTCATTTCATGTGCTGACATGGCGCCCCAAAGTTGAAACCAATGTTGAAAAACCGAAATGGGGTGTCAATTTCTACATGTTGTAAGTGCTGTTCACGAACTCGAATGTTGTAAAGTCGAGGACTGCCTGCATTCATATCTGTCTATGGATACGCAAGGAATAGGGAGGGACAGGAGGAGGCCATTTAGGCTCGAGGCTGCTTGCAATACAGTAAGATCATGGCTTATCTGATCATGGCCTCAATTCCACTTTCCTGTCTGCCTTCATATCCTTGACTTCCTTGTAGATCAAAAGCCGATGTAATTTAGTCCTGAATATATTCCTGAATATGACCCAGCCTCCACTACTCATCCGGTTAGAGAATTCCAAAGATTAATAACCCTTTGAAGGGAAAAACTTCCTGCTCGCCTGTCTTAAATGGAAGGCTACTTATTATTAAACACTACACTTAGTTTTCATAGAATCATAGAATTTACAGTGCAGAAGGAGGCTATTTGGCCCATTGAGTCTGCACCGGCCCTTGGAAAGTGCACCCCACCCAAGCCCACACCATCCCCATAACCCAGTAACCCCACCTAACCTTTTTGGACAAGGACAATTTAGCATGGCCAATCCACCGAACCTGCACATCTTTGGACTGTGGGAGGAAACCGGAGCACCCGGAGGAAACCCACACAGATACGGGGAGAACGTGCAGACTCCGCACAGACAGTGACCCAAGCCAGGAATCGAACCTGGGACTCTGGAGCTGTGAAGCAACAGTGCTAAACACTGTGCTACTGTGGTTAGCACTACCTGCTATGAAGGGATTCATTAAATAAAGAGAAAAATGTGCTCCAAGTGTGGCCTCTACAACAGCCTGTCCAGTTGTAGCAAGACTTTATTATAACACGAAGCAAAAATACATGTAAATGAAAAAGAAAGACTCTCGGGGATGCATGTATCATCCACAGCTAACGAGGGAAATTAAAATAATATCAAATTGAAAGAAAAAGTATATAATTCTGCAAATATTGGTGGCAGGTTAGCAATTCGGACAGAATGTAAAAAACAGCAAAGAATGGCTAAAGATGAGGGAAAAATTGGAGTACCAGAGAAAGCTAGCTAGAAATATAAAAGCAGGAAGAGTTGCAAGAGGTATTTAAAAAGGAAAAGACCAAGTAAAGTGAACTTTGACCCACTAGATAGTCTTGGAGATGCCGGCGTTGGACTGGGGTGAGCAAAGAAAGAAGTTTTACAACACCAGGTTAAAGTCCAACAGGTTTGTTTCGATGTCACTAGCTTTCGGAGCGCTGCTCCTTCCTCAGGTGAATGAAGAGGTATGTTCCAGAAACATATATATAGACAGATTCAAAGATGCCAGACAATGCTTGGAATACGAACATTAGCAGGTGATTAAATCTTTACAGATCCAGAGATGGGGTAACCCCAGGTTAAAGAGGTGTGAATTGTGTCAAGCCAGGACAGTTGGTAGGATTTCGCAGGCCAGATGGTGGGGGATGAATGTAATGCTACATGAATCCCAGGTCCTGGTTGAGGCCGCACTCATGTGTGCAGAACTTGGCGAAAAGCTTCTGCTCGGCGATTCTGCGTTGTCGCGCCGCCTTGGAGAACGCTTACCCGGAGATCAGAGGCTGAATGTCCTTGACTGCTGAAGTGTTCCCCGACTGAAAGGGAACATTCCTGCCTGGTGATTGTCGCACGATGTCCGTTCATTCGTTGTCGCAGCGTCTGCATGGTCTCGCCAATGTACCACGCTTCGGGACATCTTCCTGCAGCGTATGAGGTAGACAACGTAGGTGCTGGTCGATCTTGCTTTTTGAGCAGATGATTGGACTGCTCAAGATGCCCTTCCGGTGCCTGGGCTGGTCAGGGGGAGCCCTCTAGTATAGCCCTCAGAGAGGGTGTCCCGCATAATTGTAGTCTGTTGCACTGTCCACGTCTTGGTGCTTCAGAGGGGGGAACCAGCTGGGGGAGTGAGGCATTTCCACTTGTGAGGAGGGTGACGAGTGGCAACCCGCGGAAGAAGAGGAAAATGAACCTTGGACCACGGTCAGGCCCTCATGGGTCGAAGAATGAGGGACTCGTTTAGCCTCTCAATTTGGGGTGACCAGGATTATGGAGTAAAGAGCTCTCCCATCATGGGGTGTGACATTCATCAGTACTGTGGTGCCAGCGGTACGTTTATGTTATAGAACATAGAACATAGAACAATACAGCGCAGTACAGGCCCTTCGGCCCACGATGTTGCACCAAAAAAAAAGCCATCTAACCTACACTATGCCATTATCATCCATATGTTTATCCAATAAACTTTTAAATGCCCTCAATGTTGGCGAGTTCACTACTGTAGCAGGTAGGGCATTCCACGGCCTCACTACTCTTTGCGTAAAGAACCTACCTCTGACCTCTGTCCTATATCTATTACCCCTCAGTTTAAAGTTATGTCCCCTTGTGCCAGCCATTTCCATCCGCGGGAGAAGGCTCTCACTGTCCACCCTATCCAACCCCCTGATCATTTTGTATGCCTCTATTAAGTCTCCTCTTAACCTTCTTCTCTCCAACGAAAACAACCTCAAGTCCATCAGCCTTTCCTCATAAGATTTTCCCTCCATACCAGGCAACATCCTGGTAAATCTCCTCTGCACCCGCTCCAAAGCCTCCACGTCCTTCCTATAATGCGGTGATCAGAACTGTACGCAATACTCCAAATGCGGCCGTACCAGAGTTCTGTACAGCTGCAACATGACCTCCTTACTCCGGAACTCAATCCCTCTACCAATAAAGGCCAACACTCCATAGGCCTTCTTCACAACCCTATCAACCTGGGTGGCAACTTTCAGGGATCTATGTACATGGACACCTAGATCCCTCTGCTCATCCACACTTCCAAGAACATTACCATTAGCCAAATATTCCGCATTCCTGTTATTCCTTTGGTATTGCTGCTGGTAACCCACCCTCCTCCCCGAAGCCTCCTTATGAAGCCCTATTGCATGGGCAGGGCAGGGGACTAAAGGCATTGGTCAGACTCTGAGGGAGAATGATACCGTGCATTGAGGACTGAGTGATGCGACTCCCATCCTCAGCAATATGTCTGACTCCTGCCTGACAAAGAGCTGATTGTGTCCTGCCAATGAACAGGCTTATCATGGGGTTCAGAGATGCTGGGTGACCCTCTCATCTGCAGCCCCCTCCGAGGTCACTGCTCCTGGTGTTTTCCTCCAACTAAGATACAAGGTGGGCAGACTCTCTATACTTTGTCAACCCGTGGCGTCCTCATCACAAAGAGGGTCAGAAATGAGAGGCCTGAGCATTGATGCTTCGGGGAGGAGGGTGGGTTACCAGCAGCAACAAATCTTTACTGCGCCGGGGAGGGGAGAGAGACACAGCTTTGCCATTCTCACACTCCATGGGGATGAAGTCCCGAGTGTGGGGATCTGCTGGTGAACTAAGTGATGTTTGTTACAAGTGCAATCTTACAGTAAAACCATCTCAACTATTTCTTATGTTCACTGTGCCCACTTAGCGCCCACTGTTTCTTACTCTTTCTCCTCCTCTCTCTCTCTCTCCCCCTCCCCCCCCCAAATATGTCTCGGTGTATCCCCAGGATCTACAGCTGAGGTTGAGGTGGTCTGCTACTAATGATTGATGAAACATGACTATAATCGATCTGTACGGAAATTACACATTGAAAAGTGGTTTACAGAAATAGTACAATGAACTCTAGATGCAGTGTTGTGTCAGTCACTGAGAAGATGGATTTTTAGGTTGCGTCGTTTTATTTTTGCACTAAGAATGTGCAAATTAAGTTTCAGACAAGTGTGTTACTTTTTAAGAGTGCAATTAAAACTTATTGATTTTTAAATCTCACAAGGGGAACAATTATGAGGGTCAGGGAGAGGTGAAGGTGTGTGCAAAGTCCAAGAAGGAGACAACAGGTGTGACAAAAAAAGCTTTATCCAAATAATGGATCTTGAGACCAAGGAGGTGACGAGTTTAGAGAGGGATTTATAGATCATACTGCCGGGTTGGCTGGAAACATGGATGCTAACTCTTGTCACAGCACAGCTCGTGCACTGTGTACAATTCTGGTTGCCAAACTATCGGAGGAAATGATTGCACTGGAGAGGGTGTAGAGGAGATTCACCAGGGTGTTGCATGAGCTGGAGTGTTTTAGCTATGGAGAGAGCCTGGTTAGGCTGGGATTGTTTTCCTTCAGGGACATGGGGTAGATAGGAAGAAACCTTTCCTTTAGTCGAGGGGTCAATAACCAATGGGCAGAGATTTAAGATAAGGGGCAGGAAATTCGGAGGGGATTTTAAGAAAAACTTTCTCACCGAGAGTGTGGTGGAAATCTGGAAGTCGCTGCCTGAAAAGGGTGATGGAGACGGGGACACTCAAACATTTGAGGAGCAGTTAGATGAGCATTTTAAACGGCATAGCGTGCAAGGTACAGACTAAGTTATGGAGAATGGATAGACACACACAAGATGGGCCAAAGGGCCTGTTCTGTGCAGTAAAATTCTGTGAATATAAAGGTGGGCAGAAGCAAAGAAGTGATTCAGCAAAGGCTGGAATCAGAGGAGGATGAATTCTGGAAGGGAGTTGGAGAACTGGAACAGGATCGATAAAACTGTGGAGGGTGAGGAAATGGAAAGTGTTAAACAGAAGAATGGGAATTTATAATTTAATACTCTTGGGAACTAAATCCAACACAAGTCAGGTGAACAAGGGTTATCTGTAAGCAGCACTACAAAGGCAACTTTGTTTTGGATGAGCAGAAGTTTACAGTGGGTGGAGTTAGGATAATCGTGGAATATTCAGCCTGGGTGATAAATGTTTGGATAGGAGTTTGTGGCAATGTGGCTAAGGTAGGCATGGAGATGGATGATATGGAGCAGGAAGCTCTTGTGCTATGGAGAAATGAGGTTGAATATTTGGCTAAGATTTTAATACGATGTCAAGGTTGACTTTGGTCTGATTCAGTTTGAAATGAAGGGCAGGAAGGGAGGTGAAATGCTTTGGTTGCGGTGGGATATGATTCTATAATTCTTCGTAAAGTTTAGCTTGAGAAGGGGCGGCACGATGGCACAGTGGTTAGCACTGCTGCCATGTGGAGTTTGCACATTCTCCCCTTGTCTTTGTGGGTCTCACCACCACAACCCAAAGATGTGCAGGGTAGGTGGATTGGCCATGCTAAATTGCCCCTTAATAGGAAAAAGAAGAATTGGGTACTTGAAATTTAGAAAAAAGTTGAGCTTGAGAAAATTGTTGCGCACCCAAGATTGCATGGTGGATAAATCAGCCCCCACTGCCCAACTTGGTGGTCAGTCTGCAGTCCTCAAGTGAGACAGATCTCCGGTTTTAAATAAGCATAGATTGATAGAAGATACTGGGCGGGATTCTCCCGTACCCGGCGGGGCGGGGGGTCCTGGCGGGATGGAATAGCGTGAACCACTCCGGCGTCGGGCTGCCTCAAAGGTGCGGAATCCTCCACACCTTCAGGGGCTAGGCCCGCCCCGGAGTTGTTGGCCCCCCGCCGGCCGGCGGGATAGGGTCTCCGCCGGCCGGCACGAGTCATCTCCACGCATGCGCAGAGGGAATTGCTTCTGCACTGGGAATGGCGGAGGACCATGGCCTCCGGTGCGGAACAATAGAGTCCCCCCACGGCACAGGCCCCCCTGTGGATCGGTGGGCCCCGACTGCGGACCAGTCCACTGTGGGGGCACCTCCCGGGTCCAGATCCCCCCCGCGCCCCCCCCCCCCCCCCCCAGGAACCCAGGAGCACACCCGCGCCACCAGATCCCGGCGGTAAGGGACCTACTCTAATTTACGCTGGCGGGACCGGCTACAGACGGGCGGGACTTCGGCCCATCGCGGTCCAGAGAATTTGGGTGGCCTTGGCGCCCATTGAGTTGCGCCGCCCACCTCGGAGGTTTCTGGGGGGCGGAAGAATTGGGAGGACGGCGGGTGCGGGATTCACGCCGATCCCCGGCGATTCTCCCACCCGGCGGGGGGGGGGGTGGACGGAGAACGGAGAATCCCGCCCATTGTGTTGTTACACCAACAGGCCAAAATGGGAAGTACAGGGACATTTTAGTGACTTGAGTTGACGTGTAAAAGAGACTTCGCATTATATTTTTTCCCCTCTGTTCTCTGTGTATTTTTAAACTGTGTGCATTGCTGTAAAGCATTAAATATGATGAAGAAAAAAAGAAAGCATTAATAAGACTGTGTGCTTCTAATTGCTAAGCAAAACTCCGCATCTCCCTCGAGGGAGTGAACATGGAAGTTCATCAAAATTCCTCATTATTTTGGCAAGGTTGGGGTGGAGGTGATGATGGGTGAATTCTAATCTGTGGTGCGAAATTAGCTGTCTAATGATCTACTAATTAGCAACCCTGGCCTGGCAGCATGCTGGAAAATTGATTTGCAGTATACTAATGAGTCATGAATACAGATCTCCGTTTATGTTGCTGCCATCCGCCTACAGCAGCTGAAGGAATAACGATTGTGTACAACTTCCAGTGAAGTTTCTTATCAACGTTTTTCATTATGCACATGATATAATGCTCATCAAATATACAAAAAAATGTAGTTGCGAATCAGAGACGCTAAACTTGGGTATCGGAGCAAATTAAAAGCACATCGTAGAGATCAGCGCTGAGATGTTTGTCAGGCAGGTTCAGTATAGGGCGACCAAAGTTTCTCTGTGGGTTCCTTGGTGAGTGTCTCCTGGAATCTGGTTTTGTTTTTTGACCTCATCTTAAGCATCATGTTGTTCTTTACCTTCTCTTCCATGGAAAATCAGGAATGTTATTAAGAAAGGAGCATGTGCTGAAAATAATCACTGACAGGGTTGGGAAAAATGCACAGAAATGAATGGCTTGCACCTTTGGTGTGTTTCCTGGCTCATTGCACACAAAATATAAATTAATTTGGAATATTTTCATCAACTATGTTCTTTCTCCTCTAAATGAGAGCAACTATTTCTGTTGGAGACCCACACCATCTCCATTTGACTGCGAGTAGGTAACATCATGCAACACCAAGGATATTTATTGGAAGCAGCAGCTGAGTTGTGTCTGTCAATGTAATTTGCTTGGCAATTTGTTTATTCGTTTAGCACCTTGGTGTAGTAAGGAAAGAAATAAAGTACTTGCAATAATATAGCATCTTACACATAAGAACAAAGAAAAGTACAGCACAGGAACAGGCCCTTCGGCCCTCCAAACCTGTGCCGACCATGCTGCCCGTCTAAACTAAAATCTTCTACACTTCCGGGGTCCGTATCCCTCTATTCCCATCCTATTCATGTATTTGTCAAGATGCCCCTTAAACGTCACGATCGTCCCTGCTTCCACCACCTCCTCCGGTAGCGAGTTCCAGGCACCCACTACCATCTGTGTAAAAACCTTGCCTCGCACATCTCGAAACCTTGTCCCTCGCACCTTAAACCTATGCCCCCTAGTAATTGACCCCTCTACCCTGGGAAAAAGACAGCGAAAACAGCGCGAGAGGAGAGAGAGCCGGGACAGTGAAAACAGCGCGAGAGGAGGGAGAGCCGGGACAGCGAAAACAGCGCGGGAGGAGAGAGCCGGGAGATTTTAAAAGCGCAGGAGGAGAGAGCCGGGACAGCGAAAACAGCCGAGAGGAGAGAGAGCCGGGACAGTGAAAACAGCGCGAGAGGAGAGAGCCGGGACAGCGAAAACAGCGCGGGAGGAGAGAGCCGGGAGATTTAAAAAGCGCGGGAGGAGAGAGCCGGGACAGCGAAAACAGCGCGAGAGGAGAGAGAGCCAGGACAGCAAAAGCAGCGCGAGAGGAGAGAGAGCCGGGACAGCGAAAACAGAGCGGGAGAAGAGAGCCGGGAGATTTAAAAAGCGCGGGAGGAGAGAGCCGGGACAGTGCTGGGAGAGGTGATTGCACAAAAGGTGTGGCAGGAGTGCCTTTAGACACGGAGTGCTGATTGGAACAGAGTGCATCTGAGTTTAGGTGAGTGCTGATTGGAACAGAGAGCATCTGAGTTTAGGTGAGTGACTGAGTGCTGATTGGAACAGAGTGCATCTGAGTTTAGGTGAGTGACTGAGTTCGGGTGAGTGGCAAGAGAGGGCTGTGTTTTTGTTGGTGTTCGGGTTTATCCTTGAGGTTATGTAAAAAATGTTTTAAAAATAATTATTTAAATTAATTAACTAGTTGAATATGGCTGGACAGATGATGTGCTGTTGCTGTATGATGATGGAACTGATGGATCCCATTGAGACCGTCAGTGACCACATCTGCAGCAAGTGTTGGCTGCTCAAGGAACTTCGGCTCAGAATTGATGAGCTGGAGACCGAGCTACACGGCACATCAGGGAGGGGGAAAATTACCTGGACGCTTTGTTTCAGGAGGCAGTCACACCCGGTAGAATAAGTACTGTTAATTCGGACAGTGGTCAGGGACAGAGTGGTGTGACTGCAAGGGAGGCAGGTAGGGGGATCCTGAGTTTAGCAGTTCAGGAGCCTCAGCCGTTGACCTTGTCCAACAGGTATGAGGTACTTTCTCCCTGTGTGGATGAGGAAGAGGGCTGTAGGGAGGATGCGTTGACTGACCACTGCACCGTGGTACAGGAAGCCATTCAAGAGGGGGGAGCAAAAAGACAAGTGGTAGTTGTAGAGGATTCTATAATTAGGGGGATTGATGGCATCCTTTGTAAGCCAGATCGTGAGTCCCGCATGGTATGTTGTCTGCCCAGTGCCAGGGTGAGGGACATCTTTGATCGGCTTGAAAGGATTTTGGAGAGGGAAGGGGTGGATCCAGTTGTTGTGGTCCACGTTGGGACTAACAACATAGGTAAGACTAGGAAAGAGGACCTGTTTGTGGATTATCAAACACTAGGGACTAAATTAAAGAACAGGTCCTCCAGGGTTATAATCTCTGGATTACTACCCGAGCCACGTGCCAATTGGCATAGGGTTGAGAAAATTAGGGAAGTTAACACGTGGCTAAAGGAGTGGTGCGGGAAAGAGGGATTCCATTTCATGGGGCATTGGCATCAGTACTGGGGCTGGAGGGACCTGTATCGTTGGGACGGTCTTCACCTGAACCACTCTGGGACCAGTGTTCTAGCGAATAGGATAAATAGGTTGGTCACAAGGACTTTAAACTAGCAAGTTGGGGGGAAGGGAAGTGTAAAGCTATGGACAGTATAATGGTTAATGGAGATCAAGGCAGCAGGTTACGTGACAGGTTATTATGTAGAGATATGGGTTCAAAGACGAGGAAAATTAGGAGAAAGGGTAAGAGGAAAAATAATTTGTGAAAAGTTACTGATCAAGGTGTTAGGATTCATAACAAAGACATAAAAAACAGCATAAGTGTACTTTACCTGAATGCTCGTAGTATACGAAATAAGGTAAATGAGTTGATGGCGCAAATCATCGTGAATGACTATGATTTAGTGGCCATTACTGAAACATGGTTAAAAGATGGTCACGACTGGGAGTTAAATATCCAAGGGTATCAGACTATACAAAAGGATAGAATGGACGGTAAGGGCGGTGGTGTAGCTTTGTTGTTTCAGGATGGCATCCGGGCAATAGTAAGGGATGATATTGGTGCTATGGAGGACAAGGTTGAATCAATTTGGGTGGAAATCAGGAATAGTAAGGCGAAAAGGTCACTGATAGGAGTAGTCTATAGGCCACCAAATAGTAACAGGATGGTAGGGCAGGCAATAAGCAAAGAAATAACGGATGCATGTGGAAATGGTACAGCGGTTATCATGGGAGATTTTAATCTGCATATCGATTGGTTTAACCAGGTTGGTAAAGGCAGCCTTGAGGAGGGGTTTATAGAATGTGCCTGGGATAATTTCCTGGAACAGTATGTAATGGAACCTACAAGGGAACAAGCGGTCCTAGATCTGGTCCTGTGTAATGAGGCAGGATTGATTAATGATCTCATAGTTTAGGATCCTCTTGGAAGGAGCGACCACAATATGGTGGAATTTAAAATACAGATGGAGGATGACAAGGTAAAATCAAACATTAGTGCTTTGTGCTTAAACAAAGGCGATTACAATGGGATGAGAGAAGAACTAGCTAAGGTAGACTGGGAGCAAAGACTTCATGGTGAAGCAGTTGAGGAACAGTGGAGAACCTTCCGAGTGATCTTTGACAGTGTTCAGAAAAGGTTCATACCGACAAAAAAGAAAGACGGTAGAAAGGGGAAAAATCGACCGTGGATATCTAAGGAGGCGAGGGAGAGTATCAAATTGAAGGAAAAAGCATACAAAGTGGCAAAAATTAGTGGGAGACTAGAGGACTGGGCAGTCTTTAGGGGACAACAGAAAGCTACTAAAAAAGCTATAAAGAAGAGTAAGGTAGACTATGAAAGTAAACTGGCTCAGAACATAAAAGCAGATAGTAAAAGCTTCTACAAATATATAAGACAAAAAAGAGTGGCTAAGGTAAATATTGGTCCTTTGGAAGATGAGAAGGGAGATTTAATAATAGGAGACGGGGAAATGGCTGAGGAGCTGAACAGGTTTTTTGGGTCAGTCTTCACAGTGGAGGACACATATAACATGCCAGTGACTAATGGAAATAAAGATATGATAGGTGAGGACCTTGAGATGATTATAATCACTAAGGAGGCAGTATTGGGCAAGCTAATGGGGCTAAAGGTAGACAAGTCTCCTGGCCCTGATGGGATGCATCCCAGAGTGTTAAAAGAGATGGCTAGGGAAATTGTAAACGCACTAGTGATAATTTATCAAAATTCACTAGACTCTGGGGTGGTCCCAGAGGATTGGAAAGTAGCAAACGTGACACCACTGTTTAAAAAAGGAGGTTGTCAGAAAGCGGGTAATTATAGGCCGGTAAGCTTAACTTCGGTTGTAGGGAAAATGCTGGAATCTATCATTAAGGAGGAATAGCGGGGCACCTGGAGGGAAATTGTCCCATTGGGCAGACGCAGCATGGGTTCACAAAGGGTAGGTCGTGTCTGACTAATTTGGTAGAATTTTTTGAGGCCGTTACCAGTGCAGTAGATAACGAGGAGCCAATGGATGTGGTATATCTGGATTTCCAGAAAGCTTTTGACAAGGTGCCACACAAAAGGTTGCTGCATGAACAAAAGATGCATGGCATTGAGGGTAAAGTGGTAGCATGGGTAGAGGATTGGTTAACTAACAGAAAGCAGAGAGTGGGGATAAATGGGTGGTTCTCTGGTTGGCAACCTGTAACTAGTGGGGTCCCTCAAGGATCAGTGTTGGGCCAGCAGTTGTTCACAATTTACATAGACGATTTGGAGTTGGGGACCAAGTGCAATGTGTCAAAGTTTGCAGACGACACTAAGATGAGTGGTAAAGCAAAAAGTGCAGAGGATACCGGAAGTCTGCAGAAGGATTTGGATAGGTTAGGTGAATGGGCTAGGGTCTGGCAGATGGAATTCAATGTTGCCAAGTGTGAGGCTATCCATTTTGGGAGGAATAACAGCAGAATGGATTATTATTTAAACGGTAAAATGTTAAAACATGCTGCTGTGCAGAGGGATCTGGGTGTGCCGGTGCACGAGTCGCAAAAAGTTGGTGTGCAGGTGCAACAGGTGATTAAGAAGGCTAATCGAGTTTTGTCTTTCGTTGCTAGAGGGATGGAGTTCAAGACTAGGGAGGTTATGCTGCAATTGTATAGGGTTTTGGTGAGGCCGCATCTGGAGTATTGTGTTTAGTTTTGGTCTCCTTACCTGAGAAAGGACATATTGGCACTGGAGGGAGTGCAGAGGAGATTCACTAGGTTGATCCCAGAGTTGAGGGGATTAGATTATGATGAGAGGTTGAGTAGACTGGGACTGTACTCATTGGAGTTGAGAAGGATGCGGGGGTATCTTATTGAAACATATAAAATTATGAAGGGAATAGATAGGATAGATGCGGGCAGGTTGTTTCCACTGGTCGGGGAAAGCAGAACTAGGGGGCATAGCTTCAAAATAAGGGGAAGTAGATTTAGGACAGAGTGTAGGAGGAATTTCTTCACCCAAAGGGTTGTGAATCTCTGGAATTCCTTGCCCAGTGAAGCAGTTGAGGCTCCTTCTTTAAACGTTTTTAAGAAAAAGATAGATACCTTTCTAAAGAATAAAGGGATTCGGGGATATGGTGTACGGGCCGGAGAGTGGAGCTTAGTCCACAAAGATCAGCCATGATCTCATTAAATGGCGGAGCAGGCTCGAGGGGCCAGATGGCCTACTCCTGTTCCTAGTTCTTATGTTCTTATGTAAGTCTCTGACTATCCACTCTGTCTATGTCCCTCATAATTTTGTAGACCTCTATCAGGTCACCCCTCATCCTCCGTCGCTCCAGTGAGAACAGACCGAGTTTATTCAACCGCTCCTCATAGCTAATGCCCTCCATATCAGGCAACATCCTGGTAAATCTCTTCTGCACCCTCTCTAAAGCCTCCACATACTTCTGGGAGTGTGGCGACCGGAATTGAACACTATACTCCAAGTGTGGCCTAACTAAGGTTCTATACAGCTGCAACATGATTTGGCAATTTTTATACTCAATGCCCCGGCCAATGAAGGCAAGCATGCCATATGCCTTCTTGACTACCTTCTTCACCTGTGTTGCCCCTTCCAGTGACCTGTGGACCTGTACACCTAGATCTCTCTGATTCAATACTCTTGAGGGTTCTACCATTCACTGTATATTCCCTACCTGCATTAGACCTTCCAAAATGCATTTGACCTCACATTTGTCCGGATTAAACTCCATCTGCCATCTCTCCACCAAGGTCTCCAAACAATCTAAATCCTGCTGTATCATCTGACAGCCCTCATCGCTGTCCGCAATTACACCAACCTTTGTGTCGTCCGCAAACTTACTAATCAGACCAGTTACATTTTCCTCCAAATCATTTGTATATACTACGATCAGCAAAGGTCCCAGCACTGATCCCTGCAGAACACCACTGGTCACAGCCCTCCAATTAGAAAAGCACCCTTCCATTGCTACTCTCTGCCTTCTCTGACCTAGCCAGTTCTGTATCCATCTTGCCAGCTCACCTCTGATCCCGTGTGTCTTCACCTTTTGTCCCAGTCTACCATGAGGGACCTTGTCAAAGGCCTTACTGAAGTCCATATAGGCAACATCCACTGCCTTACCTGCATCACTCGTCTTTGTGACCTCCTCGAAAAACTCTAATCAAGTTAGTGAGACACGACCTTCCTTTCACAAAACTGTGCTGCCTCTCACTAATACGTCCATTTGCTTCCAAATGGGAGTAGATCCTGTCTCAAAGAATTTTCTCCAGTAATTTCCCTACCACTGTGGTAAGGCTCATCGGCCTGTAGCTCCTTGGATTATCCTTGCTACCCTTCTTAAACAAAGGAACAACATTGGCTATTCTCCAGTCCTCCGGGACATCACCTGAAGACAGTGAGGATCCAAAGATTTCTGTCAAGGCCTCAGCAATTTCCTCTCTTGCCTCCTTCAGTTATCTGGAGTAGATCCCATCAGGCCCTGGGGACTTATCTACCTTAATATTTTTCAAGACGCCCAACACTTCTTCTTTTTGGATCTCAATGTGACCCAGGCTATCTACACACCTTCTCCAGACTCAACATCCACCAATTCCTTCTCTTTGGTGAATACTGATGCAAAGTATTCATTTAGTACCTCGCCCATTTTCTCTGGCTCCACACATAGATTCCCTCCCCTGTCCTTCAGTGGAACAACCCTTTTCCTGGCTACCCTCTTGCTTTTTATGTACGTGTAAAAAGCCTTGGGATTTTCCTTAACCCTATCTGCCAATCACTTTTCGTGACCCCTTTTATCCCTCCTGACTCGTTGTTTAAGTTCCTTCCTACTTTCCTCATATTCCACACAGGCTTCGTCTGTTCCCAGCCTTCTAGCCCTGACAAATGCCTCCTTTTTCTTCTTGACGAGGCCTACAATATCTCTCGTTATCCAAGGTTCCCAAAATTTGCCATATTTATCCTTTTCCTCACAGGAACATTCCGGTTCTGAATTCCTTTCAATTGACATTTGAAAGCCTCCCACATGTCAGCTGTTGATTTACCCTCAAACATCCACCTCCAATCTAGGTTCTTCAGTTGCCGCCTAAAATTGTTATAATTAGCCTTCCCCCAATTTAGCACTTTCACCCTAGGACCACTCTTATCCTTGTCCACCAGCACTTTAAAACTTACTGAATTGTGGTCACTGTTCCCGAAATGCTCCCCTACTGGAACTTCTACCACCTGGCCGGGCTCATTCCCCAATACCAGGTCCAGTACCGCCCCTTCCCTAGTTGGACTCTCTATATATTGTTTTAAGAAGCCCTCCGGGATGCTCCTTACAAACTC
The DNA here is from genome assembly GCF_047496885.1 of Scyliorhinus torazame. Classification (NCBI taxonomy): domain Eukaryota; kingdom Metazoa; phylum Chordata; class Chondrichthyes; order Carcharhiniformes; family Scyliorhinidae; genus Scyliorhinus; species Scyliorhinus torazame. The sequence goes on from NC_092716.1 coordinate 264,430,986, forward strand.
TGCCTCACCCAAGCCCCTAGCACTAAGTGAGTCCCAGTCAATATTGTGGAAGTTAAAGTCTCCCATCACAACAACCCTGTTGCTTTTACTCCTTTCCAAAATCTGTCTACCTATCTGCTCCTCTATCTCCCTCTGGCTGTTGGGAGGCCTGTAGTAAACCCCCAACATTGTGACTGCACCCTTCTTATTCCTGATCTCTACCCATATAGCCTCACTGCCGTCTGAGGTGTCCTCCCGCAGCACAGCTGTGATATTCTCCCTAACCAGTAGCGCAACTCCTCCACCCCATCTGCAGTGTTTTACAATTTATTGGAAGAGAATTTTATGCGTAAACAGGTAGTCAATTTGCAGGAATGTGTTAAATTATAAATTTAATAATAATCTTTATTGCCACAAGTAGGCTTACATTAACATTGCAATGAAGTTATTGTGAAAAGCCCCTTGTCGCCACATTCCGGTGCGTGTTCGGGTACATGGAGGGAGAATTTAGAATGTCCAAATTATCTAACAGCATGTATTTTGGGGCTTGTGGGAGGAAACCGGAGCACCCGGAGGAAACCCACGCAGACACAGGGAGAAAATGTAGACTCCGCACAGACAGTGACCCAAGCCGGGAATCGAAACTGGGAGCCTGGTGCTGTGAGGCAACAGTGCTAACCACTGTGCTACCGTGCCTTTTGTATAAACCAAGGTCCGTAACAGGCAGGTGCAGCGCACAGTTAACGGGCAGGTGCAGCGCACAGTTAACGGGCAGGTGCAGCGCACAGTTAACGGGCAGGTGCAGCGCACAGTTAACGGGCAGGTGCAGCGCACAGTTAACGGGCAGGTGCAGCGCACAGTTAACGGGCAGGTGCAGCGCACAGTTAACGGGCAGGTGCAGCGCACAGTTAACGGGCAGGTGCAGCTAATCAGACCACCTATACCTTCCTCCAGATCATTTATGTATATCACAACCGCTGGTCACAGTTCTCCATTTTGAGAAACTCCTTTCCACTACTACTCTCTGTCTCCTGTTGCCCAGCCAGTTCTTTATCCATCTAGCTAGTACACCCTGGACCCCATGGGGAACCTTATCAAATGCCTTACTGAAGTCCATGTATATGACATCTACAGCCCTTCTCTCATCAATCAACTTTGTCACGTCCTCAAAAAATTCTATTAAGTTGGTAAGACATGGCCTTCCCGGCACAAAACCATGTTGCTTATCACTGATAAGCCCATTTTCTTCCAAATGGGAATAGATCCTATCCCTCAGTATCTTCTCCAGCAGCTTCCCTACCACTGACATCAGGATCAATGGTCTATAATTACCTGGATTATCCCTGCTATCCTTCCTAAACAAGGGGACAACAGTAGCAATTCTCCAGTCCTCTCGTGTTCAAGGATGCTGCAAAGATATCTGTTAAGGCCTCAGCTATTTCCTCTCTCACTTCCCTCAGTAACCTGGGGACTTGGCCACCTTAATGCCTTTTAGAATACCCAACTCATCCTTCCTGCCGACTTGACCTAGTGTAATCAAACATCTATCCCTAACCTCAACATCCGTCATGTCCCTCTCCTCGGTGAATACCGATGCAAAGTACTCATTAAGAATCTCACCCACTTTCCATCTTTTTGATTAACGTAGACGCCAAGTTACTGGCCAAGACCAGAATTGAGGACTGTGTACCGGATGTAATTGTGGAGGATCAAACCGGGTTTGTAAAGGGGAGGCAGCTGGTGACCAACCTAAGAAGGCTGCTCAATGTGATTATGGTGCCCCCGGAGAGGAGGGAGGTAGAGATAGTCGTAGCCATGGATGCTGAAAAGGTTTTTGACCGGGTCGAGTGGGATTATCTGTGGGAGATACTAGGACGATTTGGGTTCGGGGTGGGGGGGTTCATCGATTGGGTTAGGCTATTGTATCAGGCCCCGGAGGCGAGTGTAAGGACGAACAGGACGACCTCGGACTACTTTAGACTGCACTGTGGGACAAGACAGGGCTGCCCGCTCTCCCCAATGCTGTTTGCACTGGCCATAGAGCCGCTGGCAATTGCACTGAGAGCTTCTCGGGGCTGGAAAGGGCTGGTCCGGGGGGGAGAGTGGAACATAGAGTCTCGTTATACGCGGATGATCTGGTGTTATATATATCGGACCCAATGGTGGGAATGGACGGTATTATGGCAACCCTGAGGGAGTTTGGCTGGTTCTCCGGATACAAACTGAACATGGCTAAGAGCGAGTTGTTTGTAATTCAGGCGAGGGGGCAGGAGAGTAGGCTGAAGGGGTCGCTGTTCAGGCTAGTGGGGGAGAGTTTCCGATATTTGGGGATTCAGGTGGCACGGGACTGGGGCAGGTTGCAAAAGCTCAACCTGTCCCGACTGGTGGAACGAGTGAGGGAGGAGGTCCGGAGGTGGGATGCGCTCCCGCTGTGATTGGCGGGGAGGGTGCAGACTGTTAAGGTGACGATTCTCCCGCGGTTCTTGTTTGTTTTTCAGTGTCTCCCCATTTTTATCCCGCGGTCCTTCTTTAAGAGGCTGAATAAAATTATTCTGGGATTTGTCTGGGCAGGGAAGTCCCCGTGGGTGAAGAGGGTGATGCTTGAAAGGAACAGAGGAGAAGGAGGGCTGGCGTTGCCGAACTTCAACTGTTACTGGGCGGCCAACATAGCGATGATAAGGAAATGGATGGTGGGTGCGGGGTGGGTTTGGGAGCGGGTGGAGGCTGCTTCGTGCAGGGGCACTAGCTTAGCAGCCCTGGTCACGCCGCCTCTGCCACTTTCGCCGGCACGGTACTCCACCAGCCCGATAGTGGTGGCGGCTCTTCGGATCTGGGGCCAGTGGAGGAGACATGTCGGGGAGGTAAGAGCATCGGTGTGGACCCCTATCTGGGCAACCACCGATTTGCCCAGGGGAAAATGGACGGGGGGTATCGACTGTGGAGGAGGGTGGGGATTGTGAGGATGGGGGATCTGTTTCTGGAAGGGAGCTTTCCGAGCATGAGGGCGCTGGAGGAGAAGTTTGGGCTGACGAGAGAGAACGACTTTAGATAGTTGCAGGTGAGGGATTTTGTACGCAGACTGGTGCCGTCCTTCCCATTTCTCCCGCCGAAGGGGAGGCAGGACAGGGTAGTTTCTAGGGGAGAGGTGGGAGAGGGTGGAGTTTCAGACGTCTACAAAGAGCTAATGAGAGCTGAGGATACGCAGACCGAGGACCTGAAGCTTAAGTGGGAGGAGGAGCTCGGGGGGTGGAGCTGGGGGACTGTATTTGCGCAGGAGCCCTGAGCAGAGTAAACACGACCGCAACATGCGCCAGGCTCAGCCTGAGCCAGTTTGAGGTCGTGCACCAGGCCCACATGACGATGGCCCGGATGAGCAAATTCTTCGGGCTGGAGAAGTGTGCTAGATGCGCCGGAGAGCCGGCTAACCATGCACACATGTTCTGGTCATGCCCTAAACTCGGCGGGGGCGGGGGAGGGTATTGGCAGGGATTCGCAGATGTCATGTCCTGGATATTGAAAACTGGGGTGGTAATGAGCCCGGAGGTGGCAATCTTTGGGGTTTTGGAGGACCCGGGTGTCCAGGAAGAGAGAGAGGCCGACGTTCTGGCCTTTGCTTCCCTGGTAGCCCGGCGACGAATACTGTTACATAGAATTTACAGTGCAGAAGGAGGCCATTCGGCCCATCGAGTCTGCACGGGCTCTTAGAAAGAGCACCCCACCCAAGGTCCACATCTCCACCCTATCCCCATAACCCAGTAACCCCACCCAACACTTAGGGCAATTTTGGACACTAAGGGCAATTTATCATGGCCAATCCATCTAACCTGCACATCTTTGGACTGTGGGAGGAAACCGGAGCACCCGGAGGAAACCCACGCACACACGGGGAGGATGTGCAGACAATTATAATAACCTTTATTAGTGTCACAAATAGGCTTACACTAACACTGCAATGAAGTTACTGTGAAAAGCCCCCAGTCACCACGTTCTAGTGCCTGTTCGTGTACACAGAGAGAGAATTCAGAATGTCCAATTCACCGAACAAGCACATCTTTGGACTGTGGGAGGAAACCCACGTAGACACGGGGAGAACGTGCAGACTCCACACAGACGGTGACCCAAGCCGGGAATCGAACCTGGGACCCTGGAGCTGTGAAGCAATTGTGCTATCCACAATGCTACCATGCTGCCCACGGTATGGAGGGACTCAGTGCCCCTGAGGGCTGAGGTATGGCTATCGGACATGGCGAGCTTGCTTGGCCTAGAGAAAGTCAAGTTAGCCTTGAGAGGTTCGCTACTAGGGTTCGCCCGAAGGTGGAAGCCATTTATTGACTTCTTCGTAGAGGGGTAAGCGTCAGCAGGGGGAAGGGGGGGGGGCAAGGGTAGAGTAGAGTAGAGTAGTGGGATATTGAGGCAGGTCCCTGCGTGAACAGAGCCGTGGTTTGCACTATGTTTCATGTGTAATTTGTGTCTTGACTTATTTTTTTGTTTGTACTGTACAATGTCATTTTTTCTATATGCCTAAAATACCTCAATAAAATTGTTTGTTTAAAAAAAAAAAGAATCTTACCCATTTTCTCTGACTCCACGCATAACTTTCCTCCTTTGTCCTTGAGTGGTCCAACCCTTTCTCTAGTTACCCTCTTGCTCCTTGTATATGAATAAAAGGCTTTGGGATTTTCCTTAACCCTGTTTGCTAAAGATACTTCATGACCCCTTTTAGCCCTCTTGATTCCTCATTTCAGATTGGTCCTACATTCCCGATATTCTTCCAAAGCTTCGTCTGTCTTCAGTCACCTAGACCTTATGTATGCTTCCTTTTTCCTCTTAGCTAGTCTCACAATTTCACCTGTCATCCATGGTTCCCTAATCTTGCCATTTCTGTCCCTCATTTTCACAGGAACATATCTGTCCTGCACTCTAATCAACCTCTCTTTAAAAGCCTCTCACATATCAAATGTGGATTTGCCTTCAAACAACTGTGTCCAATCCACATTCCCAGCTCCTGCCGAATTTTGGTATAATTAGCCTTCCCACAATTTAGCACTCTTCCTTTAGGACCACCCTCGTCTTTGTCCATGAGTATTCTAAAACTTACGGAATTGTGATCACTATTCCCAAAGTAATCCCCGACTGAAACTTCAACCACCTGGCCGGGCTCATTCCCCAACACCAGGTCCAGTATGGCCCCTTCCCGAGTTGGACTGTTTACATACTGCTCTAGAAAACCCTCCCGGATGCTCCTTACAACTTCTGCTCTATCTAGACCTCTGACACTAAGTGTATCCCAGTCAATGTTGGGAAAATTAAAATCTCCTATCACCTCCACCCTGTTGCTCCTACATCTTTCCATAATCTGTTTGCATATTTGTACCTTTATCTCACGCTCGCTGTTGGGAGGTCTGTAGTACAGCCCCAACATTGTTACTGCACCCTTCCTATTTCTGAGCTCTGCCCATATTGCCTCACTGCTCGAGTCCTGTATAGTGCCCTCCTTCAGCACAGCTGTGATATCGTCTCTGACCAGTAATGCAACTCCTCCACCCCTTTTACCTCCCTCTATCCCGCCTGAAGCATCGATATCCTGGGATATTTAGTTGCCAATCATGCCCTTCCCTCAACCAAGTCTCAGTAATAGCAATAACATCATACTCCCAGGTACTAATCCAAGCACTAAGTTCATCTGCCTTACCTACTACACTTCTTGCATTAAAACAAATGCACCTCAGGCCACCAGTCCCTTTGCGTTCATCATCTGCTCCCTGCCTACTCTTCCCCTTAGTCACGCTGACTTCATGATCTAGTTCCTTATAGGCTTTAGTTACTGCCTCCTTACTGTCCACTAACCGCCTCATTTGGTTCCCATCCCCCTGCCACATTAGTTTAAACCCTCCCCAACAGCGTTAGCAAAAGCACCCCCAAGGACATTGGTTGCAGTCCGGTCCAGATGTAGACCGTCCAATTTGTAGTAGTCTCATCCTTTTGGTTAGAGGAGGAGGTAGGGAGGGTAACACTGAAGAAGTGTTTGGGGTTTAACTGTCACTTGACAACAGCTCCTTCACAAACGACCTTCTGGATACAGTGACCGCAATGCACTGATGCAAATTTTCCCCGCAACAGCCAATCAGCGGCTCCGCTCTGCTGCCCTCTGCTGGATGCTTGCCTTCACTTGAACACGGAGGGTCTCTTGCTCAGGTATACCTTCTGCATACAGTGACCGTAATGCACTGATGATAAATTTTCCCCGCAACAGCCAATCAGCGGCTCCGCTCTGCTGCCCTCTGTCATCACCTTGTATTCTTTACCTTAAAACTATCTTAATTTCCCTTTTTCTCCAGGATTACACAGTGTCTTGGAGATTCCCCTCCAATTCCTGGAGACTCCAGGCCAATCCTGGAGGGTTGGCAACCAGACCCCTGTAAACCTGAATTAGGGCTGTGGAAATTAGCTGTTTAGGCTAAATGGGGAACTACACAAAACATTAAGACAATGTTTGAGCACAGTACCAAAGAGGTTGAGTAAAACCCGACAGTGGCTAGAGTTGTATCTGAGGAAAATGAAGATAATTGTGTTTGTTCGTGACCAGTTATTGTAGTTTAAGGCGGTTAATGCAGAAGTTCCTTATCTTAACCATCTTTAGCTGCTACGTTCATGACCTTCCCTTTGTCACAGAGTGAGGAGTTTGTCTGCATATTGATTGTGCAGTATTTAGAACTCTGATAAGAAAGAAGTAGGATATGGAAAACATCCAGACATCGCCTTATAAATGGTGGGTTGCATTCATATCATACATAACTGAACTCCATCCCGTCTTTCCCTGACACTCCCACAAATCCTTTCCAGCAGGGGGAACAATGACTTGTATTCACATAGCGCCTTTAATGTAGAATGTCCTAAGGCATTTCACAGGAGCATTATATAACAGCTGAGTTGCACAAGGAGATATTCGATTAAATAACCAAAAGCTTGGCCCAAAAGATAGGTTTTAAAGTGTGACTTAAAGGACGGCAGGTCATTTGTAAGCTTTGGGCTCAAGCAACTGAAGGATTAGCCGCCAATGATGGAATAACTAAACTCGGGGATCCGTGAGGCCAGAATTATGAGTGCAGAAGCCTGGGGGTTGAGAGACTTGAGATTATAGGGATAGGAAGGGGAATAGCTGTGAGCAACTTCAAAATGAGGATCAGAATTTTAATACAAAGGCATTGCCTGACCAGGAGCCATTTGAATTCCGTGAGCATGGGGATGATAGCTGACTCGATGGGCCGAATGGCCTCCTTCTGCACTGTAAATTCTGTGATCTATGAAATGAAATGAAATGAAAATCGCTCATTGTCACAAGTAGGCTTCAAATGAAGTTACTGTGCAAAGCCCCTAGTCGCCACATTCCGGCGCCTGTTTGGTGAGGCTGGTACGGGAATTGAACCGTGCTGCTGGCCTGCCTTGGTCTGCTTTCAAAGCCAGCGACTTAGCCCTGTGCTAAACAGCCCCAATTAAACGAAACATAGTGAGAGTTAAGATTCGGGCAACAGAGTTTTGGATGACCTCGAGTTGAGTTTATGTTGGGTAGCCAATCAGGAGGACATTGGACATAATCCAGACCAGAGGTAACAAAAGGCATAAATGGAAGTTTCAGCAACAGGTGAACTGAGACGGAATGAAGTTGGGCGATATTACTCAGGTGGAAATGGGTGGTACTCCTGATTGCATGCTAATGTGGCAAGAAATTCTATTTGGTTGAATGAGCCCATGGTTATAAACTGACTGTTAATCTCAGAATAGATAATCAGAAATGGAAACCCTGGCTGAACTATTTATTGCACTCCCTTTTTTTTGTTTTCTTCGGACTTCTTGTCAGGATTTGCTGAATTTTTTCCTTCTTCCCGTGACCTAGTTCGTATTGGCTAAAAATAAAGTTAATATTTCAGGGTTTATTCCTTTGTGAATGGTGTCCCTTTGCTCTAAATTCACAGCTGTAAATTTAGGACAAATGCACAAGATACTTGGTGATTGAAACAAAAGATTTTGTGTATTGCAGTGAGTTTTATTTTTAATTTAAAATGCTCGCCTGAAGAAATGATGAGCACCTGGTTAGGAATCATTTGCCCAGTATGAACCAATTAAATGAGAACTGAAACACAGTTGGCTTTGCTTTTTGCAGTAATAGTCGTCATTTGCGTGGACTCCAGCTGCTTATTAAAATGCTACCATGCCTAGCAGATAGCAGCAATAACATCATTATAGAGGACCTTGCAGTCATTACAAGACTACTGGTGTCTATTATCATCCGCAGCTTAGAGATGATGAATAATAAACGCCAAGGGCTAATGATTGCAATGTGTGAGGAAAAATGAACTTGGTTTCGCTGTAAATCCTTTGTGAATTTGCATTTCAGCTTGCAATAGGCAGTGAGGTTTTGCCAAATAGTTTCCAAAGAACTTCTAAACAAACTGCGGAATTCTACACTTTTAAATTAGGTTTTTGTAGTTCAATTGTAAGTAGGGTGAGGATTATATCATTTAATTTGTTATTGTATATTTGATTTTACATCAGCTTACATTTGTACAGTGTCTTTAATATATTCTGAAGTATTGGAGAGGGGTTGGCGGGTGGTGGGAGAGGGCAGGAGAGAGAGACAATCTAAAATATTCCGTAAAATATTCTGGATGCTGGAATCTGAAACAGACAGTACTGGAAAAATTCAGCAGGTCCGGCAGCTACTGTAGGGAGAAATTTCATTTCCTGGTTCAATTTGAGGCATCGTGCTGTCATTCCAGGTGAAAGAAGGTTGTTTTACGGCTTTAAAAGATTTTTTCTTTGATTTGGGACGTTTCCCCTTTAAATGGACGTGGTCCGGGGCCTCTGACATCATGACGCATGTGACATCATACGTACGTGCGCAAATCGCTGTTCCTGTGCCGTTTTCACGATTGCGCATGCGCGGTGTCTCGCGCATGCGAAAACGGACCTCCCCGTTCTGTGCGCTTCTCGCGCAACTGCGGTCCCTTTAGAAAGATGGCAGCTGATCAAAATGGTTCTCTGCTCCTGGATCTCGGCATTGTGAGTACTGGCGCTTCTCTTACCTTTTCTTGCTGGTTGGAGTATGTTTTCCTCACAGTATTTGCCAAATTTGTCCAGGACTGCGTGAAAGTTGCTCCTGTGTTGCTTTTTGGAGAAGTTGAATTTTTAAAAGATTTCTTCTGCTCTGGCACCGGCGATGGTGAGCAGAAGCTCTGTCTTTTCAGCATCGGCCATGTCTTGTAGGTCGGCTGCTACCAGGAAAATGTCAAACTTTTGCCGGAATGCCCGCCAGTTTCCGCGGAGATCGCCGTGGCACTGGAGCTGCTGCGGAACCGGGATCTCAAACATCTTGCCTGGGTATCGTTGCTGGCTGTCACTGTACGCTGAGGTATGGCTATATGGATTGAAACAGTTCAGTCCTGGTACCATGTCTTGTTATGCTCTAGGTGTGGCATAAGCGGCTTCCTTGTGGTGCAGTTGATGAAGGAAGGTTCAGACGTGGAGATAATTTCAACACGTTTATTAAACTATTTACACTTCTATTACTTGGGTTCGACACTACTGCTAATCCTACTATAACTACCCAGACTGACTGACCAAACTGCTACAATCCACGTGGTGGGAGTGATATTGAATCAACCCTGTGTCTGTTCTCACTGACTGTCTCCACTGGAAAGAGGCAGATCATGTGTGTGGTGTCCTTTATATATGGGTTGGTGTAATGCCCTCCTGTGGTCGTGTCACCTCTGTGTGTATCGTGAATGTCCATTGGTCCTGTCCTATCTAACGGGTCTATTGTTTGAGTGTGTGTGTGATGTCTCTGGTGCTCCCTCTAGTGTCTAGCTAGTCTACATGTATTTACATTAACCCCTTGTGTATTTACAGTGATGCACATCACCACACCTCTCACCCGGCTTACTCACTCTTCCAACTTCTTCCATTGGGCAGGAGATATAAAACTCTGAGAACACGCACGAACAGACTCAAAAACAACTTCCCCGCTGTTACCAGACTCCTAAATGACCCCCTTATGGGCTGACCTCATTAACACTACACCCTGTATGCTTCACCCAATGCCGGTGTTATGTAGTTACATTGTGTACCTTGTGTTGCCCTATTATGTATCTTCTATTTTCTTTTATTTTCATGTACTTAATGATCTGTTGAGCTGCTCGCAGAAGAATACTTTTCACTGTACCTCGGTACACGTGACAATAAACAAATCCATCCATCCTTGGAAATCCAGTTGTATTAAAATTACTGGTTCCCTTTGATCTATCCTACTAGTTATATCCTCAAAAAACTCTGAATCTTTTGAGTAAGATTTCCCTTTTGTAAAATCAACTTACCACAGTCTGATATGTAACGATGTGTCAAGAAGTGGTGGACTAGAGCTCTGGATGATCATGTACTTGTGGAATCTGTGTGCCTGGACCATATTCCCGATGGGCAGCATTTAAATGAGGATGTTTGGGGAACCAAAATGAGAAGAGCAGCTATTGTTGGCACTCATCAGCAACAACTGAGGGCAACCATTAATTGAAAAGGGATCAATTGTAATTTTCCTGGATAGAAAATACTAGCTTTTGTGACCTGGCAAACTCGATGGGCTGAGTGGCCTAATTCTACTCCTGTGTGTGGTCACAGATGCAAGACATAGGAGAGCAGTTGGCAGAGTTGGTCTCGAGGAGAAAACTTGGGAGATGGATGGCAGGGCCTCTCATGTCGAATGTCAGAGGAGGAAGAAGACAAATAATGCAGCACAATAATGGAGAACGTTGTCTGTGACCTTGGTTTGAGCAATTCCATAAAACTGGTTTGGATGATCGAAGCTAAGAGTTTAATAGAATTTACAGTGCAGAAGGAGGCCATTCGGCCCATCGAGTCTGCACCCTACCCAAGGTCAACACCACCACCCTATCCCCATAACCCAGTAACCCCACCCAACACTAAGGGCAATTTTGGATACTAAGGGCAATTGATCATGGCCAATCCATCTAACATGCACATCTTTGGACTGTGGGAGGAAACCGGAGCACCCGGAGGAAACCCACGCACACACGGGGAGGATGTGCAGACTCCACACAGACAGTGACCCAAGCCGAAATCGAACCTGGGACTCTGGAGCTGTGAAGCAATTGTGCTATCCACAATGCTACCGTGCTGCCCCTAGGTAAGGTAGGTAACAATTATGTTCAAGCATGGTGAAGATGGCGTGTCATTCAACAAGGACATTTTGTAAGGCAGCAAATTCAAAATGTTTTTTAAAGGAAATTACACAGTCCTTGAGGAGAGGTGACCATTTATAAATATAAATAAATTAACTCAATAATATATTACTGTAACCAAGAGTCATTTGGATTCGCAAAATTGGCACAAAGTTGAGACTTTTTTTGGTAAAGTTCTTCCCTCTACTTAGTGACGAAAGACTGAAACCCGTGAAATTGCTGTTCTTGGTTAAATAATAGGTGAATGCTTTAGTGGTGAATCTACAAGGTTGACCCTAATCTCCACACTCTGGCCAATGAAGCACATTTATGATGCACTGTTAGCTGTCCTCAATAGGCTTAATTTGGTGAATTCAGAAAGATACTGCACATGACTCAGTGACTGACCTGCTGATATTCACCAACATTATAAACAGCTGAGCCATGCTCCGTTTAATCTTTGTGACAGTTTTGTGTCAACAACAATGAATGGAGCCTAATAAATATGCTACTGTTCTGAATATAGGGCTAATACTCTGACTGGCACATTGGTGAGGAGTGTCTGAGCAGTGATTTAATAAGCTGTATAAATTGCTGCTGAGGTTGAGTTGAGCTGCTCAGGAATGCATATTGAATTGTTATTTCTAGTAGTTGCATTGGTGAAAATCACAAACTGGTTGTGGCAGAAAATCCCGATTCTCATTTTATGCTATTGTCTCTGGGCACAGGGAAAAAATGTTGAGCCCAGTGAATAATCATCTCGGAGTTGGACCTTTGCTGGTGAACATTCCAAAATCGAGATATTTCTATTGCTGAAGTGAAATTGATCAAAATTAAATGATCCATATGCTAGTATTAGAATACAGATCTGACTAAAATTGGAAGGAATTGATATTCCCAATGAAGTCACCTCACATGACACCATTTTTATGCTGTGAAAATAGTCAATATCATAACTTACAGATTGGGCAGCACGGTGGCACAGTTGTTAACACTGCTGCCTCACGGCGCCGAGGTCCCAGGTTCGATCCTTGCTCTGGGTCACTGTCCGTGCAGAGTTTGCACATTCTCCCCGTGTCTGCGTGAGTCGCACCCCCAGAATCCAAAGATGTGCAGGGTAGGTGGATTGACCACGCTAAATTGCCCCTTAATTGGAAAAAAATAATTGGGTACTCTAAATTTTTTTTTAAATCATAACTTTCCGATGCAGCTCATTTTGTAGTGACTATTGGTCTAGAATAAGCCACATTGACTATACAAACAAAATAAATAACTGGCAATTTAAAAAAGGAACAATTATGACTAGCAGAAATATTATTCTGAGAGTTGATCACGAACTGAAATTCTAAAAAATCTCTATTGACATTCTAAAAAATTTGGTGTTTGGTGGAGTGCTTTTTAATTTCCATCAAATACAACAGGAACATACATGACGTGCATAAAACAAACATGCACAACATGCCAGAAAGCTTACATTTCTTTGGACTGTCAGTGAAAGTTGTAGCAAAATCTCTAACAACGCATTCTAGCATTTTGTTGTGACACCCTGGGCTAGTGTGTGGTCAATTCCAGCCCCACTTGACCCGGAGTCACAACACAATTCAATTAACCAATAATTCTTTTTAAAAAAAATATTTTTCTTGGCATTTTCTGATTTTTACAGTACAACAGTTTAACATACAAAGCACATGATATTTGCAAGGTATGTTTCTTATGTACAAATTTAACACACATCCCTTCTGCGTAGCTCCGTCCAACAGTGTCTTTGACCTTTCCAGTAGTCGTCCGCAGATGTCCCCACAGTTCCCCCTCTCCTTACTGTCTGTGTTTCGTAATTCCTCCAGTAAAGTGTCTCTCGGGGCCCAGGGAATCTCGCTGTCTCCTTGCGGAGAAAGTGTTTGAAGGTGCCAGAGCTCCTGTCCTTTCAGTTGCTGCTTCTGTTAGTTCATCTGGGGCCGCACGTCTGCCCCGTATGTAAAAGTCCCTGACCGCTAGCGTTCCCCCGTCCTGTCTCAATTTTGTAAAGGTGGTGTCAGGCATGGCTGGCAGGAATTTGTGTTTATCGCAGATGGGGGCCATGGAAGACACCCGTTTAAACCAAAATGCTGCCTCATTTGGTTCCATGTCCTCAATGTGTGGTGAAGGCCCGGAGGGTTGTTCTCTTGCTGGATAACTCTTCCAGCCTCACCCATTCCGTGTTCAGTTCTCGTATCCATCTCCACACCCTCTCGGCTGTGGCTGCCCAGTGGTGGTATTGCAGGTTCTGGAGGGCCAGGCCATAAGACATAGTAGCAGAATTAGGCCACTCGGCCCATCGAGTCTGCTCCGCCATTCAATCATGGCTGATATTTTCTCATCCCTATCATAATATACACCAGTATATCATGGTGCAGACACACACTGATGGACACACAGCGGGACCAATCATCACACACAACACCGCAGCCAATCAATAGTTAGAGCACACGCACTATAAAGACAGGGGGCATCAGAGCTCACGCTCATTCGAGCTGCAGCATCCTAGTAGGACACAGCTTACAGCACAGATCTTCACCATGTGCTGAGTGCATAGACTGGTTCGGACAGGCATAGGTCTTTAGTTTAATCTAACATCGTGTTAACCCACAGTTCAACAGTTTTTGACTTAATAAAATAGTGTTGTACTATTTTAAGTGTTGGTGGCCTGTATGTGTTCCACGGACCCAGAGCACCCAACACATCATGGTACCAGGAGTTGAGGGATATTAGTACTTCTTAGACCTACCTGCAAGTGATCTGCCTTTCACCAGCATACAGCCATCCTGCAAAACGGACAGCGTCCGCCCGCCGCTGCCGCTCCGCATCACCGGTAACCTAGGGGCCAACTGGAAGATATTCAAACAGCGCTTCCAGCTCAACCTTGAAGCCACAGACCGGGAAGCTGCCTCAAACACCAGGAAGATCGCTCTCTTCCTTTCCACGGCCAGGGAACATGCCATCCACATTTTCAATTCTCTCACCTTTGCGGATGATGAAGATAATGCAAAGTTCAAGATGGTCCTCCTCAAGTTTGACACTCACTGCAGCATAAAGGTGAATGAAAGTTTTGAGCGCTATGTATTCCAACAGCGTTTGCAAGGTAAGGATGAATCTTTCCAGTCCTTTCTCACCCACCTCCGCATCCTTGCGCAGTCCTGTAATTACGGGCCCACCTCCGACTCCATGATACGTGACCAGACCGTTTTCGGCGTTCAGCCGGACCCCCTACGCCAGCAGCTCCTCAAGGTAAAGCAGCTCACCCTAGCGACCGCCATCGAGACCTGCGTGCTACACAAACACGCCACTCGTCGGTATTCCCACATCCAAGCGGCTGAAACAGCGCGCAAGGTCCCCACGAGGCGGAACAGGTCCAAGTGATTGAGCAACTCCAGGGCCTCAGCCTGGATGAGGGCGGCCATTTTAGAACATAGAACATAGAACATAGAACAATACAGTGCAGTACAGGCCCTTCGGCCCAATAGTTGCACCGATTTTGCGCGCTTTTCGCGGACTCACGCGCTTGGGCGCACCCAACGAGGGGATGGCAATGTCGACGAACGTAATGCGCAGGCGCGCGCCACGTACGACCGCACCCCGCATGCGCGGTGGCGCAGCGAACGTACTGACGCTCTGACATGCGGCAACTCTGGCTCTGCCCATTTAAAGCGGCAAACCCTGCCAAATCCCAATAATGCCTGAGGTGTGGCAAACTTGGAAACTATGCTGCCTTATGCAGAGCAGTCCTGCCTGCCAACTTACATCGCTTCAGCCAGCCTCGCAGGAATGCCCGGGCCATTCAACCCACGGTCACCGGACCTACTACCCAACACTGACACCGAGGACCCGAAGGCGCCTTTTCGAGTCGGTATCGTTACAAAACCAGGGTGTCCCCGAAGTAAAGAATCCAGCCTCTATCAGAATGCAGCATCGAATGCAGACGATGAGTGGTGTGCCACCCTCACGGTCAACCGGTCCCAAATACGATTCCGCCTGGACACTGGTGTTCCGCCAATCTCATTGCGCAGTCTGACCTCCAAAGCCTTTGTGTCAAACCAGCCATCCTTACATCAGCCTGCCAGCTATTAGATTACAATGGCAATGCCATTGATGCCAGCGGCTCGTGCCAACTTGAAGTGACGCACAGGTCACACAAAGCCATCCGTCCCTTCGAAAGCCTCCCTGCTTGGCGCGCAGGCATGCAAGCAGTTGAACCTAGTTCAGAGAGTTCACTCTCTCTCCCCTGATGACACGTCTGCCTTTCAGGACACCGACTTCAGGGCGCAACTCGATGCCATTATCAACCAGCACCACAACGTCTTCGAGGGCATGGGCACGCTCCCATACACCTACAAGATCTTATTAAAACCGAATGCCGCGCCTGTGGTGCACGCACCTCGCAGGGTCCCAGCACCCCTTAAGAAACGCCTCAAGCAGCAGCTGCAGGACCTCCAGAACCAAGGAGTGATTTCCAAAGTCACAGAACCAACCGACTGGGTCAGTTCCATGGTATGTGTAAAAAAGCCTTCCAGCGAGTTGAGAATTTGCATTGATCCCAAGGATCTGAATCGCAATATCATGAGGGAGCATTATCCAATTCCCAAGCGCGAAGAGATCACATGTGAGATGGCTCGCGCCAAGCTCTTCACCGAACTCGACGCCTCAAAAGGATTCTGGCAAATCCAGCTTGACAAATCCAGCAGGAAACTTTGCACATTTAATACCCCCTTTGGCAGATATTGTTACAACAGGATGCTGTTCGGGATCATCTCTGCATCAGAAGTGTCCCATAGGATTATGGAACAAATGATGGAAGGCATTGAAGGTGTTCGCGTCTATGTCGGCGACATAATCATTTGGTCCACCACCCCGCAGGAGCATGTTAGTCTCCAGCGCGTATTCAAACGTATACGTGAGCATGGCCTCCGCCTCAACAGGGCCAAATGCTCTTTTGGCCAGACGGAACTCAAGTTCCTCGGGGACCACATTTCCCAGTTGAGTGTGCAGCCGGATGCGGACAAGGTAGCTGCTACCACAGCTATGAAAACACCAGAGGACAAGAAGGCGGTCCTCCGATTTCTGGGCATGGTAAATGTTTTAGGGAAGTTCATCCCTTTTAAACTGAGGGGTAATAGATATAGGACAGAGGTCAGAGGTAGGTTCTTTACGCAAAGAGTAGTGAGGCCGTGGAATGCCCTACCTGCTACAGTAGTGAACTCGCCAACACTGAGGGCATTTAAAAGTTTATTGGATAAACATATGGATGATAATGGCATAGTGTAGGTTAGATGGCTTTTGTTTCGGTGCAACATCGTGGGCCGAAGGGCCTGTACTGCGCTGTATTGTTCTATGTTCTATGTTCTATCCCTAACCTCGTCTCTCATACCACGGCTCTGAGGAACCTGGTCCGGAAGACGACAGACTTCCAATGGCTCCCTGCCCACGAGCGCGAATGGAGAGAACTCAAAACAAAACTCACCACGGCCCCGGTCTTAGCTTTCTTTGATCCAGCAAAAGAGACCAAAATTTTGATCGATGCCAGCCAATCCGGCATTGGGGCAGTGCTCCTTCAACGTGATGAGGCCTCATAATGGGCCCCCGTTGCATATGCGTCATGCGCCAAGACCCCCACGGAGCAGCGCTACGCGCAGATAGAAAAGGAGTGCCTGGGCCTTCTGACCGGTGTGGTTACGTTTCACGATTATGTCTACGGACTTCCTCAATTCACCGTCGAGACCGACCATCGCCTGCTGGCCAATATAATACAGAAAGACATGAACGACCTGACGCCTCGCCTCCAGCGTATTCTTCTCAAGCTCCGGCGATATTACTTCCAGCTGGTATACACCCCAGGCAAAGACCTCATCATTGCTGATGCTCTCTCCAGGGCAGTCAACACTCCATGTGACCCAGCGGGATTTGTCTGCCAGGTTGATGCCCATGTGGCATTTGCGGCCTCCAATCTACCGGCCATGGATGAACGCCTCATTCAAATTCACCGCGAGACGGTGGCTGACCCTTTGTTACAGCTTGTCATGCGCCACCTAACAGACGGGTGGCTCAAGGGCCAATGTCCTCAGTTCTATAATATCAGAGATGATCTGGCGATAGTAGACGGGGTTCTTCTAAAACTGGACCGCATTGTCATCCCGCATAGCATGCACCAGCTCGTCCTGGAACAACTACACGAGGGCCACCTTGGCGTGCAAAAGTGCCGCCGACGGGCCTGAGAGGCAGTGTACTGGCCCGGCATCAATGAGGACATAGCCAACACAGTGCTCAACTGCCTTCCTTGTCAGCGCTTCCAGCCGGCCCAACCACGTGAGACCCTGCAGCCCCATGAGTTGGTCACGTCACCATGGACCAAGGTGGGCATCGACCTGTTCCATGCGCTGGGTAGAGACTATGTCCTGATCGTGGACTACTTTTCGAATTACCCGGAGGTGATACGGATGCATGACATCACCTCGTCTGCAGTCATTCGTGCGTGTAAGGAAACCTTTGCTCGACACAGCATCCCGCTCACGGTTATGTCGGACAATGGCCCCTGCTTCGCCAGCAAGGAATGGTCCAACTTTGCCAGGCGGTACAATTTTGCCCATGTGACATCCAGTCCCCTGTACCGCCAATCCAACGGCAAAGCGGAGAAGGGAGTACATATAGTCAAACGGCTCCTCTGCAAGGCTGCCGATGCTGGGTCCGATTACTACCTCGCCTTGCTGGCCTATCGCTCCGCCCCACTGGCCTGTTGCCAGCCCAGTTGCTCATGGGTCGTACCCTGAGGACGACGGTGCCGTCCATCCATGTCCCAGACCTCGACCACGTTCCGGTCCTTCGCCGGATGCAGCTGTCTCGTGCACAGCACAAGGCGGCTCATGACTCCCGTGCAGCTGATCTCCCGGCTCGGGCTCCAGATGACAACGTCCGCATCCATCTTCCGGATGGTGGCTGGTCTGCGACCGCTTTCGTCCTTCGGCAGGTGGCCCCCCGCTCGTTCCTGGTTCGTCTACCGGATGACTCCATTTGGCGCCGCAATCGTCGCGCCCTTCGTCTTGTTCCACGCTCGCTACGTGATCCTCCTCTGTCGCCTCGCCCTCCTGCTGACCCTGCCACGGACTATGCAGAAATCCCTGTCACTCTGCATCCCCCTGACTCTGATGCAGTCCAGCCCACTCCTGAACCGGCGGCTCTCGACCCACCTTTGAGGCGGTCAACCAGAATTTGTCGCCCACCTCAGAGACTTAATTGATGAACTTTGCGGACTTATAGACTTTCTGAATTGTTTTGTTGCTTTGTTTGATCGTTTACCTGGTTTGTATATAGTGTTGATCTCGTTACTCTTGTTGCATACTGTTTTTCTGCACCAGGTACCTTCCCATGTAAAAAGCTTAGTTCTCATGTACGTAGTCCTGTAAATATGTCTTCGCACCCCACACGTAGTTAGGAACATTCTCACCATGCACTATTTATTGCCACACATATACGTTCTTTTAAAAAAGGATGGAAGTCACAATATACACCAGTGCTTTTGTTTCGGTGCAACATCGTGGGCCGAAGGGCCTGTACTGCGCTGTATTGTTCTATGTTCTATGTTCTATATCATGGTTCAGATACACACACTGATGGACACACAGCAAGACCAATCAACACACACAACACCGCAGCCAATCACCAGTTAGAGCACACTCACTATAAAGACAGGGAGCATCAGAGTTCCCGCTCATTCGACCTGCAGCCTCCTAGTAGGACAAAGTTCACTGCCTGCAGCACAGATCTTCACAATGTGCTGAGTGCATAGACTGGTTAGGACAAGGCATAGGTCTTTAGTTCAATCTAATATCGTGTTAACCCACAGTGAAAGTATGTTCAACAGTTTTTGACTTAATAAAATAGTGTTGCACTATTTTAAGCGTTGGTGGCCTGTATGTGTTCCACGGATCCAGAGTACCCAACACATCAACACATCAATCCCCATTCTCCTGCCTTCTCCCCATAACCCCTGATCCCCTGGGGCCACCCATGTTTTTCCTCCTTTGCAGTGCAGACTTGGTGACCCTTGGGTACTTTTACCCCCCCCCCCCCCCCTCCCCCCCCCCCCCGCCCCCTTGCCGCCGCACACACACACAAACAGCATGATCATTTTGCCTATCCCTTCGAAAAAGGCCTTGGGTATGAAGATCGCTATCGATCTAAACAGGAAGAGGAACCTCGGCAGCACGTTCACCTTGACCGTCTGCACCGTCTCCGCCAGGGGAAGCGGGAGTGCATCCCATCTCTGTAAGTCCTTTTTAACTTCCTCCGCCAGACTGATCAGGTTCCAATTGTGGATCTGTGTCCAGCTAGGGGCAATCTGGATGCTCAGGTAGCGGATGTATTTTGGGCTAGTTTGAATGGTAGCTCCCCGAGCTCTGTCCCTCCCCCGTTCCGGTTCGCCGGGAATGCCTCGCTCTTGCCCAGGTTGGGTATGTAGCCCAAAAAGGCCCTGAGCTCTTCCAGGAGCTTCATGATTACTTTCAGGCCGTTCTGTGGGTCCAATATGTAGAGGAGCAGGTCATCTGCATAGAGCGAGACTCTGTGCTCTCTGCCTCCTCTTCGGATGCTCTTCCCATCTTTTGCGTCACGCAGAGCGATTGCCAGGGTGAACAGGAGTGGGGAGAGTGGGCATTCCTGCCTGATACCTCTATGCAGCTGGAAGTATTCAGAGCTGGTGGTGTTGATCAGAACACTCGCCTTGGGGGCATTGTACAGGAGTTTCACCCACGAGGTGAACCCTGCCTTAGCCCAAACCACTCCAGTACCTCAATGAGGTACTTCGATTCGACTCTGTCGAAGGCCTTTTCTGTGTCCAGGGAGACGATCACTTCTGGTGTTCTCTCCCCGGAAGGGGTCATTATTGCATTCAGCGGCCGCCTGATGTTCGCAGTTAGCTGTCTACCCTTGACAAAGCTTGTCTGGTCCTCTGCGTCCACCTCTCGTACGCAGTTCGACAGTCCCTTAGCCAGGACTTTACAAGTATCTTTGCGTCCACATTGAGCAGCAAAATGGGTCTGTATGATCCGCATTCTGTCGGGTCTTTGTCGATATCAGCAATATCGTGGCCTGTGTTAGCGTTGGAGACAGGGTGCCCCTCGCTAGAAAATCTGCCAACATTTCTCGTAGGTGTGGGGCCAGGTTTGGTGCAAATCCTTTGTAGCAGTCTTCCAGAAACCCATCGGGTCTCGGTCTCTTCCCCGCCTGCATGGAATTAATACTGTCCATGATCGCTCCCAGACCAATTGGTGCTTCCAGCTCCTCTTGCCTATCATCCCCCACGCCTGGCTAGTCCAGTTCATCGAGAAACCGTTTCATCCCTGAGTCCCAGTCGGAGGGCCCAGAGATGTACAGTCCCCGGTAGAAGGCCTCAAATGCTTGATTGACCTTTTTTGATTCGGCTACCAGTACGCCTTTCCTATCCATCATCTGGACTACCTCCCTCGTGGCTGCCTGCTTTCTCAGCTGGTGAGCCAGCAGACGGCTGGCCTTCTCTCCCATGTTTGTAGAAGGTCCTCCGTGTCTGGCATAGTTGATGCACTGCTTTCCTGGTGGAGAGCAAGTTAAAGTCCATTTGTAGCCTTTTCCTCTCCGCCAGAAGTTCTATGGTCAGGGCCTCGGAATACGTTCTGTATACCTCCAGGATGGAGTTGCTCAGTTGCTGCCTAGCCGCTCTCTCTTCCTGCTCTCTACATTCCCTGTGGGCTATAATCTCTCCCCTAATCACCGCCTTCATTGCCTCCCAGAAAGTGGAAGGTGAGACTTTCTCAATCTGGTTGTTAGTGATGTACTCACCTATGGCCTGTGATATTTTCTGGCAGAAGACCTTGTTGGCAAAAAGGTCTGTGTCCAACCTCCACATGGGCGCTGGGCACGGCCCGTCTCCAAACTCACATCCATGTAATGTGAAGCGTGGTCGGAGATGACTATCGTGGAGTATTCCGCCCTTACTATTTCTGGAAGCACAGATTTTCCCATTGCAATTAAGTCAATATGTGCGTATACTTTGTGCACTGGCGAAAAGAACGAGAATTCCTTCTCACTGGGGTGTAGGAACCACCATGGGCCCACTGCCGTCACCTGGTCCATGGAAGTTCCAGTTCCCTAGCCATGCCTGTGTTTTCCCTGTTTTGGGGTTTGACCGGTCCGCCAATGGGTCCTGTACACAGTTAAAGTCGCCGCCCCATGATCAGTTGTGTGTGTTGATGTCGGGGATTTCTGTCATGGTTTTTTAAATAATTCCGTGTCGTCCCAGTTGGGAGTGCACACGTTTACCAGAACGACCGGTGACCCGTCTAGGACACCACTGACCATGACGTACTGTCCCCCTTGGTCCATAACCGTCTTTGTCTCCATGAACACCGTCCTCTTGCTAATCAGTATTGCTACCGCCCCTAGCCCTCGTCCCGTAACACGAGTAATACGTCTGTCCCACCCAGCCCTTCCTTATCCTCAGTCGGTCCTTCTCCCTCAGGTGTGTCTTCTGCAGGAAGACTATGTCGGCCTTCACACTTGTCTGCCTGTTGCTCGTGGTCTTTTCCGCTACTTCTGCTGTCCCTATGGCCTCTCAAGCTCCCATTCGCTGACATGCTGGTTCGATTCCTTTCTCGATTAAGGGTGAGTTGCTTTCGAATTTTCTGGCAAAATTCACCTAAATGCCTATTTGGTTATGTTCTGGAGGAGTCCACTTAGCACAACCGTCACTGAAAGCCTTAACGAATAATTCTTAGAAAAATGCCCAAAGTTTTTGGCCCTCAGCTGCCCAGTAATTACAGTCACCGGGTTTGTAAATGTAAAGACAATCACTGTTTATTTATAACAAGAACAATCATGAAGTATGCAGCAAATACAACAGGTTAACTGTTATCTAATTCTTAATCACCCATTTTAATTTGCCTCCCACCCTCTATACACACACACAAAACAGATAAGCACAGAGGGGAAGAGAGGGTGAAAATAATAAGTAAAAAGAAAAGTAGCCTGTTCCAGGCAGTTGTCTTTAAGCAGACCTTCCTTCAGAGTAAGCTTTCAGATCCAGGTCTCTGCAGCCTGTAATGGTTTCATTGTAGATTCATTCATAGGGGCTGTTTAGCACAGGACTAAATCGCTGGCTTTGAAAGCAGACCAAGGCAGGTCAGCAGCACGGTTCAATTCCCGTAACAGCCTCCCCGAACAGGCGCCGAAATGTGGCGACTAGGGGCTTTTCACAGTAACTTCATTTGAAGCCTACTTGTGACAATAAGCGATTTTTATTTCATTTCATTCAGATTTTCTGTAGGTTCAGAAATAGAACACAGCCTTTCTGGAGGGAGAGAAAGAGAAGGAGCAGGTCCTTATCCCTGTGCCCCCAGGTCTCAACTCTGCTTTCCTTGGGTCTCTGGAAATCATTCCACTTGGGCAGGACCCAATCACCACCTGTTACCGGGCAGAATACAGCCTTTTGGCCAATTCATTGGCCACCAGCCAACCAATCAAACCGAGTCCCACCCCATCTCGGCTGCCGCAGCATCTGGGATTTGTGTCCAAAGTTAGCACCATATACTATGTTGCAACTTCTTCAATTCCTCATTCTCGCTGCTGTTTGACCTAAAGCTGTATGTCCATTAAGCACCCATGGATCAAAAATGATAACGTCAAAAATAAAGAAATTGGAAATAAGGGAATCAACAGGAAGCACCCTTACAATTTGAATATGTATACTTGTGGATGATAGATGAAGATTTCTATTATTCCCTTGCACTTGTGTGATGCAAATCAGTCCTATCCTGTATGTTGTCCAGATTTAGCGCATGCAGGCACAGACTGTTTTATTATCTCAAGAATTGCTAATGGTATTGAACACTGCACTCAGCAACAAAATTGCAAATTCTGACCTTGTGATTGATGGAACAACAAAAGATGGTTTGGCCTCGGACATTACCCTGAAGAACTCCTGTAGCGATGTCCTACTGCTGACACGATTTGCATCCAACACCCACAATCATTATCTTTTGTGCTTAGTGTGACTTCAACCAGTGTCGGGTTTTCCCCTGATTTCTATTGACTCCAGTTTTGTTTGGGCTCCTTGGTGTCAACACTCAGTCAAATGCTGCCTTGATGTCAAGGGCAGTCACTCGCCTCACCTCTGGAGTTCAACTCTGCCCACGTTTTTACCAAGGCGACAATGAGGCCCAAGCGGAGCACAGGTGAGCAGGTTATTGGTGAACATGTACCGTTCTCCAGCATCTTTGATGACCGTCTTTATCACTTTGATTGAAGTGGACTGATAGGATGGTAATTGACTGGAGTGGATTTGCCCTGCTTTCCGTTCCTGGATAGCTTTTCTTTGGGTAAGTTATGAGCATGTGACCAGCAGACATGTTCAGTAGTCTTTAGTTTAATTGGCAGCTTATGTTATGAGGGAGTTGAGCTGTACTTGCCGGTTAACAATAACTGTTGAATCGTTAGAGCAAATCTGTCTGCTGAACAGACCTGTTATATCCCCAGATACACCAAACCTGTGTTTAGTTTGCCAGTCCTGTGCGAAATGGGTCAGTTCATATTTCGCAAACAGAGTAGATGCCAGTGTAGAAGCTGTGCTAGAGCAGATTGTCTCAGGGTTTAGCGAGTTTGGAGCACAAGTCTTCATGAAGTGTTCGAATGGATCCTCACTGTGTTCTGCACTTCAACTTCTCACATGCCACTCTGGTGGAGAGACAGCACTAATGTTTACTTTCTGCTAAAGGTTTGGAGCTCACAGGCAATGCTGTTGGGATTTTCAAAGATTATTTTTATCTTTCAGTCAAATGCTGGATTTGCTCAGGATTATTGCATTCAGACCGCAATGACTGTCTGCTTAATTAGACTGGTGCAAGGAGGCAGCAACCAAAGATTTTTCCTCCGTGCCTGAGGAGGATGGTTCAGTTTGGAGGCTCTCGCGTAACATTAGATGTTGCTCTAGTCCTCAATTCGTCACTGCTCTGCCATACCTCCACGTACAACTTCTGTACTTTTGGGATTTCAGAACATTCACCATTTTCGATACAGAAACATCAGATTCCACAGAAAGATGTTAGTTCCTCTACCAAATTGGCAAAAAATGTTGCTAGCAAAAAGTTCAAATGGTTACTCAGAGAGCAATGCAAAGTGCAAAACAACAAAACTTGTAGTAGTGGTTGAGAAAGGTCGCTCCCATTATCCAATACAACTGGCCTTGCTGCTCTGACTTCATATTGACAATTTTGATTAATGTTCCACAAGGAATTATTTCTGTGCATTTATTCTTGGCGCATGATTAAGAAAAGTGAGGACAAGCAAAATATTGCAGCAAAAGATGTAAACTATTGAATTGTGGCTGATTACAGGTGTTCATCTAAAGCTGAAAGATTGATGTTAAAATACCTGCAATGCCATGCTGGTGTATTTTGCTGAGATTCAGTGTAATGCTCCCCAGCAGGATGAGCAGTAATGTTCATGTATTTATTGTAGTTCATTTTCCAGCAGTGGGAAAAAGTGATTGACCAATGACCCCCCAACACCGTGTTTGTTGACGAATGTTGTATTGAGGCCGCCCACTTTCAGATCAACTTCTATCCAAATCCTTGACTTTTAAGGCGGGAATGAGTTGGATAATACTCTGTTTCAGTAAGAATTCCATGTTTTACTTTAATGAGATATATATACCTCTTGGAGTTTTCAGTGGTTCCATAGAATCCACAATGCAGAAGGTGGCCATTTGGCCCATCGGGTCTGCACCGACCCTCTGAAAGAACACCCAAACTTAGGCCCACTCCGCCGCCCAATACCCATAACCCCACCTAACCTGCACATCCTCGGACTGAGGGAGCACCTGGAGGAAACCCACACAGAAACAGAGAGAACATGGAAGCTCTGCACAGACAGTCACCCGAGACTGGAATCGAACCGAGGTCCCTGGCTCTGTGAAGCAGCAGTGCCAACCACTGTGTCGTGCTTGGGAAGAACAGGAGGTATAATTTTTTTTAGTAGATCGCAAGATTTGGCCCTCTTGCCTGTGTTAACCCCACTCTCGGGACTGATCTTATGATTCTTTATTTCAACATTCCCTCCAAGCGAATCCTATTTTTATGCCATCTCCCCCATAATTGCAGATTCATTTGCTGATTATTGAACACCTTTAAAATGCTGCCTAAAGCTGAAAAGAAGGAGATTGTAAGGCATATTTTCTTTGGATATAAAGAAACACTGCTGGATAACGGAACTTGATTCAGAGGAAGAAAATTATATTGGCAATCCAATTAAAATGACATAATACCATGTAAGCATTAATTTAAGCAATATGGATTCAAATGGCTGGCTTTTTAAATGTTTGGATAAAATACTGCTCACATTTGATTTAGGAAATCCGTGTTCTAGTCATGTTTGACCATTCTCATGTATGAGAAATTAGTGCAGGAATATATTTTAATATCACAGTTATTACTATGGTATAACTATCCCTTGGGAAATTACGAAATTGAATTCAATAAATCTGTTAATTTATGGGATGAAACCAGGCAAAGGCATGAAAACATTGGATTGTCTTCAATCAACTGGTTCTGTGATGCCCTTCAAGTAAGAGAACCTCTACTTTCCCCACCCAGCTTAACCTGCGTGCAATTCCAGCCACCTTCAACACCATCTCCAGTTACCTTCCCACATCCCTAGTTTTGCGTAGGTCAAAGAGACACAGCCTGAGTGAGTAAGACACACCCAGAGTGGGAATTTGAAACTTGGTAATTCGGTGCAGAGTGGGAGAAGGTGCTTTTTCCCTACTCCTGTTTTGCACTTTTTTTTTCAAAAGTGATGTCAGAGGGAAGCTGTGATCTGATTGGTTGATAGCAAATCTGCCCCAAATTTAAAAAAACACAACTAAACTCGTAAACTTAAATTAAACTAATTAATTAATTAGAGATGGCTGGTCAGGTGATGTGCTTGAGCTGCTTGATGTGGGAGCTGGCAGATCCCATTGCGAGCTGCAGCGACCACATCTGCAGTAAATGTTGGCTGCTCGAAGAGCTCCGGTTCAGAGTTGATGAGCTGGAGTCTGAGCTTCAAACACTGAGGCACATCCGGGAGGGGGAGACTTAGCTGGACACTGTGTTTCAGGAGGCAGTCACACCTGTCAGAGTAAGTAGTTGAAATCCTGCCAGTGGCCAGGGACAGCAGGGTGTGACTGCAAGTCAGGCAGGGAAAGGGAACCAGCAGTCAGGAACTCAGGAGCCTCAGCCCTTGACCCTGTCCAACAGGTATGAGGCACTTGCTCCGTGTGGATGGTGAACAGGGCTGCAGGAAGGATGAGTCAGCTGACCAAGGCACCATGGTTCAGCAGGCCATTCAAGGGGAGGGAGTAAATAGGCAAGTTGTAGTTGTAAGGGATTCTATTATCAGGGGGATAGATAGTATCCTTTGTGAGCAGGATAAAGAGTCCCGCGTGGTATGTTGCCTGCCCGGTGCTAGGGTGCGGGACATCTCTGACCGGCTTGAAAGGATACTGGAGAGGGAGGGGGAGGATCCAGTTGTTGTGGTCCATGTCGGTACCAACAACATAGGCAAGTCTAGGAAAGAGGACCTGTTTAGAGATTATAAAGAGCTAGGATTCAAATAAAAAAACAGGTCCTCAAGGGTCATAATCTCCGGATTACTGCCCGAGCCACGTGCAAATTGGCATAGGGAGGCAAGAATAAGGGAAGTTAACACGTGGCTGAAAGAGTGGTGTGGGAAAGAGGGGTTCCTTTTCATGGGACACTGGCATCAGTTTTGGGACAGGGGGGACCTATACCGTTGGGATGGTCTCCACCTGAACCGAGCTGGGACCAGTGTTCTGGCGAAAATAATAAATAGGGTGGTCAATAGGACTTTAAACTAGAGATTGGGGGGGAAGGGAAAGTCAGGGAACCAAGAGGTGAAGTAATCAGCGGGGAGTGTAGCTGCTTTGGAATACACAAAAGGACAACTCAGGAGAGGTTACGACAGTCCCCATCTCACAAAATATGACACAGTGTATGGAAAGGCTCAGTAAACCAAGGTCCACCACACTAAGAAAACAAAAAGGGACGGTCAGTAGAGAATTAAAGGTGCTATATTTAAATGCACGCAGTGTACGGAACAAGGTAGATGAGCTTGTGGCCCAGATTGTGACTGGCAGGTATGATGTGGTAGGCATCACAGAGACGTGGTTGCAGGGGGTTCAGGACTGGCATTTAAACATCCAGGGATTCACAACCTATCGAAAAGACAGAGAGGTGGGCAGAGGGGGTGGGGTTGCCTTGTTAATTAGGAATGAAATTAAATCAATAGCACTAAACGACATAGGGTCAGATGATGTGGAGTCTGTGTGGGTAGAGTTGAGGAACCACAAAGGCAAAAAACCCATAATGGGAGTTATGTACAGGCCTCCTAACAGTGGTCAGGACCAGGGGCACAAAATGCACCACAAAATAGAAAGGGCATGTCAGAAAGGCAAGGTCACAGTGATCATGGGGAACTTCAATATGCAGGTGGACTGGGTAAATAATGCTGCCAGTGGACCCAAGGAAAGGGAATTCATTGAATGTTTACAGGAGGGCTTTTTGGAACAGCTTGTGATGGAGCCCACGAGGGAACAGGCCATTCTGGACTTAGTGTTATGTAATGAGCCAGACTTGATAAAAGATCTTAAAGTAAGGGAACACTTAGGAGGCAGTGATCATAATATGGTAGAATTCAGTCTGGAATTTGAAAGAAAGAAGGTAGAATCAGATGTAAAGGTGTTACAGTTAAATAAAGGTAACTACAGGGGCATGAGGGAGGAACTGACGAAAATCGACTGGGAGCAGAGCCTAGTGGGAAAGACAGTAAAACAGCAATGGCAGGAGTTTCTGGGAGTAATTAAGGACACAGTACAGAGGTTCATCACAAAGAAAAGAAAGGTTATCAGAGGGGGGATTAGGCAGCCATGGCTGACAAAGGAAGTTAGGGAATGCATCAAAGCAAAAGAGAAAGCCTATAATGTGGCAAAGAGTAGTGGGAAGTCAGAAGATTGGGAAGGCGACAAAAACAAACAGAGGATAACAAAGAGAGAGATAAGGAAAGAGCGGATCAAATATGAAGGTAGGCTAGTCAATAACATTAGGAATGATAGTAAAAGTTTCTTTAAATACATAAAAAACAAACGGGAGGCAAATGTAGACATTGGGCCGCTCCAAAATGACGCTAGTAATCTGGTGATGGGAGACAAGGAAATAGCTGAGGAACTAAGTAAGTACTTTGCGTCAGTCTTCACAGTAGAAGACATGAGTAATATCCCAACAATTCAGTAGAGTCAGGGGGCAGAGTTGAATATGGTAGCCATCACAAAGGAGAAAGTGCTAGAGAAACTAAGAGGTCTACAAATTGATAAATCTCCGGGCCCAGATGAACTACATCCTAGAGTTCTAAAGGAGATAGCTGAAGAAATAGTGGAGGCGTTAGTTATGATATTTCAAAAGTCACTGGAGTCAGGGAAAGTCCCAGAGGATTGGAAAATCGCTGTTTGTTCAATAAGGGAACAAGGAAAAAGATGGAAAATTATAGGCCAATTAGCCTAACCTCAGTTGTTGGCAAGATTCTAGAATCCATCGTTAAGGATGAGATTTCTAAATTCTTGGAAGTGCAGGGTCGGATTAGGACAAGTCAGCATGGATTTAGTAAGGGGAGGTCGTGCCTGACAAACCTGTTAGAGTTCTTTGAAGAGATAACAAATAGGTTAGACCAAGGAGAGCCAATGGATGTTATCTATCTTGACTTCCAAAAGGCCTTTGATAAAGTGCCTCACGGGAGACTGCTGAGTAAAATAAGGGCCCATGGTATTCGAGGCAAGGTACTAACATGGATTGACGATTGGCTGTCAGACAGAAGGCAGAGGGTTGGGATAAAAGGTTCTTTTTCGGAATGGCAACCGGCGACGAGTGGTGTCCCGCAGGGTTCAGTGTTGGGGCCACAGCTGTTCTCTTTATATATTAATGATCTAGATGACGGGACTGGGGGCATTCTGGCTAAGTTTGCCGATGATACAAAGATAGGTGGAGGGGCAGGTAGTATTGAGGAGGTGGGGAGGCTGCAGAAAGATTTAGACAGTTTAGGAGAGTGGTCCAAGAAATGGCTGATGAAATTCAACGTGGGCAAGTGCGAGGTCTTGCACTTTGGAAAAAAGAATAGAGGCATGGACTATTTTCTAAACGGTGACAAAATTCATAAGGCTGAAGTGCAAAGGGACTTGGGAGTCCTAGTCCAGGATTCTCTAAAGGTAAACTTGCAGGTTGAGTCTGTAATTAAGAAAGCAAATGCAATGTTGTCATTCATCTCAAGAGGCTTGGAGTATAAAAGCAGGGATGTACTTCTGAAGCTTTATAAAGCACTAGTTAGGCCCCATTTAGAATACTGTGAGCAATTTTGGGCCCCACACCTCAGGAAGGACATACTGGCACTGGAGCGGGTCCAGCGGAGATTCACACGGATGATCCCAGGAATGGTAGGCCTAACATACGATGAACGTCTGAGGATCCTGGGATTATATTCATTGGAGTTTAGGAGGTTGAGGGGAGATCTAATAGAAACTTACAAGATAATGAATGGCTCCGATAGGGTGGACGTAGGGAAGTTGTTTCCATTAGCAGGGGAGACTAGGATCCGGGGGCACAGCCTTAGAATAAAAGGGAGTCACTTTAGAACAGAGATGAGGAGAAATTTCTTCAGCCAGAGAGTGGTGGACCTGTGGAATTCATTGCCACAGAGGGCGGTGGAGGCCGGGACGTTGAGCGTCTTTAAGAGAGAAGTTGATAAATTCTTGATTTCTCAAAGAATTAAGGGCTATGGAGAGAGAGTGGGTAAATGGAGTTGAAATCAGCCATGATTGAATGGTGGAGTGGACTCGATGGGCCGAATGGCCTTACTTCCGCTCCTATGTCTTATGGTCTTATCCCTCTGAACAAACAAGAACAAACAAAGAAAACAGGAACAGGCCCTTCGGCCCTCCAAGCCCGTGCCGACCATGCTGCCCGACTAAACTACAATCTTCTACACTTCCTGGGTCCGTATCCCTCTATACCCATCCTATTCATGTATTTGTCAAGATGCCCCTTAAATGTCACTATCGTCCCTGCTTCCACCACCTCCTCCGGTAGCGAGTTCCAGGCACCCACTACCCTCTGTGTAAAAAACTTGCCTCGTACATCTAGGGCAGCATGGTAGCATTGTGGATAGCACAATTGCTTCACAGCTCCAGGGTCCCAGGTTCGATACCGGCTTGGGTCACTGTCTGTGCGGAGTCTGCACATCCTCCCCGTGTGTGCGTGGGTTTCCTCCGGGTGCTGCGGTTTCCTCCCACAGTCCAAAGATGTGCACGTTCGGTGGATTGGCCATGATAAATTGCCCTTAGTGTCCAAACTTGCCCTTTGTGTTGGGTGGGGTTACTGGGTTATGGGGATAGGATGGAGATGTGGGCTTGGGTAGGGTGCTCTTTCCAAGAGCCGGTGCAGACTCGATGGGCTGAATGGCCTCCTTCACTGCAAATTCTATGATAATCTATGATAATCTACTCGAAACCTTGCCCCTCGCACCTTAAACCTATGCCCCCTAGTAATTGACCCCTCTACCCTGGGGAAAAGCCTCTGACTATCCACTCTGTCTATGCCCCTCATAATTTTGTATACCTCTATCAGGTCGCCCCTCAACCTCCGTCGTTCCAGTGAGAAAAAAACGAGTTTATTCAACCGCTCCTCATAGCTAATGCCCTCTATACCAGGCAACATTCTGGTAAATCTCTTCTGCGCACCCTCGCTAAACCCTCCACATCCTTCTGGTAGTGTGGCGACCAGAATTGAACACTATACTCCAGGTGTGGCCTAACTAAGGTTCGATACAGCTGCAACATGACTTGCCAATTCTTATACTCAATGCCCCGGCCAATGAAGGCAAGCATGCCGTATGCCTTCTTGACTACCTTCTCCACCTTTGTTACCCCTTTCAATGACCTGTGGACCTGTACTCCTAGATCTCTTTGACTTTCAATACTCTTGAGGGTTCTACCATTCACTGTATATTCCTTACCTGCATTAGACCTTCCAAAATGCATTACCTCACATTTGTCCGGATTAAACTCCATCTGCCATCTCTCCGCCCAAGTCTCCAAACAATCTAAATCCTGCTGTATCCTCTGACAGTCTTCATCGCTATCCGCAATTCCACCAACCTTTGTGTCGTCTGCAAACTTACTAATCCGACCAGTTACATTTTCCTCCTAATCATTTATATATACTACGAACAGCAAAGGTCCCAGCACCGATCCCTGCGGAACACCACTAGTCACAGCCCTCCAATTAGAAAAGCATCCTTCCATTACCACTCTCTGCCTTCTATGACCTAGCCAGTTATGTATCCACCTTGCCAGCTCACCCCTGATCCCGTGTGATTTCACCTTTTGTACTAGTCTACCATGAGGGACCTTGTCAAAAGCCTTACTGAAGTCCATATATACAACATCCACTGCCCTACCTGCATCAATCATCTTTGTGACCTCCTCGAAAAACTCTTATCAAGTTAGTGAGACACGACTTCACCTTCACAAAACCATGCTGCCTCTCACTAATACGTCCATTTGCTTCCAAATGGGAGTAGATCCTGTCTCGAAGAATTCTCTCCAGTAATTTCCCTACCACTGACGTAAGGCTCACCAGCCTGTAGTTTCCTGGATTATCCTTGCTACCCTTCTTAAATAGAGGAACAACATTGGCTATTCTCCAGCCCTCCGGGACATGACCTGAAGACAGTGAGGATCCAAAGATTTCTGTCAAGGCCTCAGCAATTTCCTCTCTAGCCTCCTTCAGTATTCTGGGGTAGATCTCATCAGGCCCTGGGGACTTATCTACCTTAATATTTTTCAAGACGCCCAACACCTCGTCTTTTTGGATCTCAATGTGACCCAGGCTATCTACACACCCTTCTCCAGACTCAACATCCACCAATTCCTTCTCTTTGGTGAATACTGATGCAAAGTATTCATTTAGTACCTCGCCCATTTCCTCTAGCTCCACACATAGATTCCCTTGCCTATCCTTCAGTGGGCCAACCCTTTCCCTGGCTGTCGTGTTGGGTGCTCTGCTACACAGACGAACCAACACATTTGCGGAAGGTACAACTCAGTTTTATGACTAACAATTATTAACATTTGTAAACTGGTTGCTGTGATTCGTTCATTACCCTCTAACCTGTGGACCCATCCCTAACACTATCTTGGAGAGGCACTCAGCACATGGTGAGTGTCTGAGTGGCTTGCTGTGAGCTCTGTGCCCTGAGCTGTCTCCTGCTGGAATGAATCGGAAGTGTCGTATTCCCCGTTTTATTGTGTGTCTGCTCTTGCTTGTGATTGGCTGTGATGTTGCCTGTGTATTGATTGGTCCGTTGATCTGTCCATCAGTGTGTATGTGTGTTTGCACCATGATGTTTATCTGAATATCATGACACTGGCTACCCTCTTGCTTTTTATGTACGTGTAAAAAGCCTTGGGATTTTCCTTAATCCTATTTGCCAATGACTTTTCGTGACCCCTTCTCGCCCTCCTGACTCCTTGCTTAAGTTCCTTCCTACTTTCCTTATATTCCACACAGGCTTCGTCTTCTCCCAGCCTTTTAGCCCTGACAAATGCCTCCTTTTTCTTTTTGACGTGGCCTACAATATCTCTCGTTATCCAAGGTTCCCGAAAATTGCCGTATTCATCCTTCTTCCTCACAGGAACATGCCGGTCCTGAATTCCTTTCAACTGACACTTGAAAGCCTCCCACATGTCAGATGTTGATTTACCCTCAAACATTCGCCCCCAATTTAGGTTCTTCAGTTCCCGCCTAATATTGTTATAATTAGCCTTCACCCAATTTAGCACATTCACCCTAGGACCACTCTTATCCTTGTCCACCAGCACTTTAAAACTTACTGAATTGTGGTCACTGTTCCCGAAATGCTCCCCTTCTGAAACTTCTACCACCTGGCCAATACCCCAATATTAGGTCCAGTACAGCCCCTTCCCCAGTTGGACTGTCTACATATTGTTTTAAGAAGCCCTCCTGGATGCCCCTTACAAACTCTGCCCCGTCTAAGCCCCTGGCACTAACTGAGTCCCAGTCAATATTGGGGAA
This sequence comes from Scyliorhinus torazame, assembly GCF_047496885.1. Taxonomy (NCBI): domain Eukaryota; kingdom Metazoa; phylum Chordata; class Chondrichthyes; order Carcharhiniformes; family Scyliorhinidae; genus Scyliorhinus; species Scyliorhinus torazame. Next base: position 264,464,383 of record NC_092716.1, read on the forward strand.
GTTGAAGTCTCCCATCACCACAACCCTGTTGTTTATACTCTTTTCCAAAATCTGTCTACCTATCTGCTCCTCTATCTCCCGCTGGCTGTTGGGAGGCCTGTAGTAAATCCCCAACATTGTGACTGCACCCTTCTTATTCCTGATCTCTACCCATATAGCCTCACTGCCCTCTGAGGTGTCCTCCCGTAGTGCAGCTCTGATATTCTCCCTAACCAGTAGCGCAACTCCGCCACCCCTTTTACATCCCCCTCTATCCCACCTGAAACATCTAAATCCTGGAACGTTTAGCTGCCAATCCTGCCCTTCCCTCAACCAGGTCTCTGTAATGGCAACAACATCATAGTTCCAAGTACTAATCCAAGCTCTAAGTTCATCTGCCTTACCCGTAATACTTCTTGCATTAAAACATATGCACTTCAGGCCACCAGACCCGCTGTGTTCAGCAACTTCTCCCCGTCTGCTCTGCCTCAGAGCCACACTGTCCCTATTCCCTAGTTCTCCCTCAGTGCTATCACCTTCTGACCTATTGCTCCCGTGCCCACTCCCCTGCCATACTAGTTTAAACCCTCCCGTGTGACACTGGCAAATCTCGCGGCCAGGATATTTATGCCTCTCCAGTTTAGCTGCAACCCATCCTTATATAGGTCACACCTGCCCCGGAAGAGCTCCCAGTGGTCCAGGTAACGGAAACCCTCCCTCCTACACCAGCTGTTTAGCCAAGTGTTTAGCTGCTGTATCTTCCTATTTCTAGCCTCACTGGCACGTGGCACAGGGAGTAATCCCGAGATTACAACCCTAGAGGTCCTGTCTTTTAACTTTCTGCCTAGCTCCCTGAACTCCTGCTGCAGGACCTCATGACCCTTCCTGCCTATGTCGTTAGTACCAATATGTACAATGACCTCTGCCTGTTTGCCCTCCCCCTTCAGGATGCCCTCTACCTGTTCGGAGACATCCTGGACCCTTGCACCAGGGAGGCAACATACCATCCTGGAGTCTCTTTCACGTCCACAGAAGCGCCTATCTGTGCCCCTGACTATAGAGTCCCCGATGACTATTGCTCTTCTGTGCTTTGACCCTCCCTTCTGAACATCAGAGCCAGCCGTGGTGCCACTGCTCTGGCTGCTGCTGTTTTCCCCTGATAGGCTATCCCCCCCCGACAGTATCCAAAGGGGTATACCTGTTCAAGAGGGGGACAACCACAGGGGATTCGTGCACTGACTGCCTGCCCTTTCTGGTGGTCACCCATTTCTCTGCCTGCACCTTGGGTGTGACCACATTTATATAACTACCGTCTATGACGCTTTCTGCCACCTGCATGCTCCTAAGTGCATCCAACTGCTGCTCCAACCGAACCATGCGGTATGTGAGGAGCTCCAGTTGGGTGCACTTTCTGCAGATGAAGCCATCCGGTACGATGGAAGCCTCCCGGACCTGCCACATCTCACAGTCAGAGCACTGCACCCCTCCAATTGACATTGTGTCAATTAATTAGTAAATTAAAGTTAAAAGTTTTTTTTAAAGTTACTGTTAACGATATGTTTCCTCGCACTAGATTTCTACTATAAATGTGAAAGCTAAATATAGTACTCTCCGATCTCTTTTTTAGATACCCCTCTAAATTATAATTAAGTAATTATGTTTAATTAGTTTACCAATGCTTAATTTTTAAAATTTAGTGTAGATTCCCAACCAGCCAATCAGGTCACAGCTTTTCTGTGATGTCACTTCATTCCCCCCCCCCCCCCCCCCCCACACACACACACAATTTGAAAAGGTAATAAAAGTAAAAATGAGTAAAAATCACTTACTTACCTTCTGAGTGTCTCAGATGCTCTCTGGTTCTCTCCCTTTCCTAGTTACATCACTGCACCAAATTACCAAGTTTCAAATTCCCACTCTGGATGTGTCTCACTAACTCAGGCTGTGTCTCTTTGACCTGCGCAATGCTCTGCTTTCTGATTTGTGCATGACACCCATCACGATCATCTTCGTATCATCTTACCACCGAATACACTCCCACCTTGACCTTTCTAAACCTCTTCTGCATGAACTATTTTACCTTCATTCATCTGTTTTGTTGGAATTTGGGATTAACCCTCTAATGCGTTCACAATCAAATTCTGAAATGGTTCAGACATGGACAAAAGAGCTGAACTCGAGGTGCGGTGGGAGTGACTGCGACTGTGGCATCAAGGAGCTCCAGCAAAACTGCAGTCAATGGGAAAACTCCATTGGTTAGCACCATACTTTTATCAAAGGAATACATTCCAACAAAATTGGAAGTTGGGAGAGGATATGACCATGATATCATTTCAGAGTGGGAAGGTCAGTGGAGGATCCACAAAATTGAAAGGCTTTATTCAAAATTAGAGTAAATTTCTAAGTCTTTATGTCGTACTTGCAAATAAAGCTAGTAAAATTTGAGAGGGAACCACTCAGATGTATTCCACTGAGCATGATGGGCAGCACGGTAGCACAGTGGTTAGCACTGTTATGTCACAGCTCCAGGGACCCGGGTTTAATTCCCAGCTTGGCTCACTGTCTGTGTGGAGTCTGCACATTCTCCCCGTGTCTGCGTGGGTTTCCTCCGGGTGCTCCGGTTTCCTCCCAGAAGTCCCAAAAGACAGGCTGTTAGGTGAATTGGACATTCTGAATTCTCCCTCTGTGTACCCGAACTGACGCCGGAATGTTGCAACTGGGGGCTTTTCACAGTAACTTCATTGCACTGTTAATGTAAGCCTACTTGTGACACTAATAAAGATTATTAGATTATTATGATGTTTTTGAACAATTTTAACTGTTGATGTGACTTACTCTTATATGTGGGATGTGGGTGTCGCTGTCTCATCCCTTGAGCTGAGTGGCTTGATTGGCCACGGGGGTAGTTAATAGTCAACCCCATGGCTGTATGCGTCTGGTGTCGCACGTAGGCCAGATCGGGTAAGGGCGGCAGATTTACTTCCTGGAAGGACATGAGTGGACCAGGCTGGTTTTTATGACAATCAACATTGGCCATCATTAGACTTTGAGTTCCAGATTTTGAATTCAGGTTTCACCATCTGCTGCGATGAGATTCGAACCTGGATCCCCAGAGCATTACCCTGGGTCTCTGGATTACGAGTCCAGTGACAATACTACGACACCACTACCTCCCCAAAGGGATCTCAGATTATACAATCTGTAACTAATAACCGTGAATTATACTCACAATATTTCCCAAATGATGTTGAGAAAAGTATGTAGGCCGGGATTTTCCCTTCTGGGGACTAAGTCCCCGCGCCGGCGGGAGAACCGGCGCTAACCACTCCAGCGTCAACAGCCCCCGAAAGTGTGGAATTCTTCGCACTTTCGGGGCTAGGTGGACGGCGGAGAATTTGGCGGCGCCACTGAAGGGACGGCGCGAGTTCGCGCATGCAGCGAAGGGCCGCCGTGATCTTGCGCATGCACGGAACCGTCGGCCGCCGTATTTTGGCGCATGCACGGGGGGGTTCTCTTCTCCGCGCCCTCCATGGTGGAGCCCTACAGGGGCCGGCATGGAAGGAAGAAATGCCCCCATGGAACAGGCCCGCCCGCAGATCGGTGGGCCCTGATCGCGGGCCAGGCCACCGTGCCCCCCCCCCCCCTCTCCGAGGACCACCCCCACCCTTACCTGCCAGGTCCAGCCGGTACATGAGTTGAGTGATTCACGCCGGCGGGACTGGCAAAAAACCGGACGGCCGCTCGGCCCATCGGGGCTCGGAGGGCTGGAAAGTGGAGCTGAGTCCACAAAAGATCAGCCATGACCTCATTGAATGGCGGAGCAGGCTCGAGGGGCCAGATGGCCGACTCCTGCTCCTAGTTCTTATGTTCTTATGATATGTGCTGGTGCTGCTTCAATGAGAGTATGTACATCAAATAGGATACAAGTGATGTATTGAGAAATTAGTTTTGCACTTATTATAACTGCTCGTAGTAGCCATTGATTTCAATATGTCAACGAGCCATTTGATTTGATTTGATTTATTGTCACATGTACCGAAATACAGTGAAAAGTATTTTTCTGCGGCCAAGGGAACGTACGCAGTCCGTACATAGTAGACAAAAAGAGTAATCAACAGAGAACAGGGGCCAAACAAAGCAAATACATGAGCAAGAGCAGCATAGGGCGTCGTGAATAGTGTTCTTACAGGGAACAGATCAGTCCGAGAGGGTGTCTTTGAGGAGTCTTGTAGCTGTGGGAAGAAGCTGTTCCTGTGTCTGGATGTGCGGGTCTTCAGACTTCTGTACCATCTGCCTGATGGAAGGGTCTGGAAGAAGGCAATGCCTGGGTGGGAGGGGACTCTGACAATGCTACTTTTATGTGCAAATTTGTCCTCCACATCTACCATTATCAGTCACCATAAATAGTTTAGACCTTCTATTAGTTGGTAACTTTATTCATACTTCACTGTAAACTATATAAATTCATAACTATAAATATATTCATGCTATAATGATACCAATTCATTTAGTTTTCCAAAAATTGCTCTATAACGTTTGATTTAAAAACAAATACCAGAAGTACTTTGAAGTGTTTTCTTTTCAAGACATGGATGATCAATCATGCACTGCATGCAGCAGTCACTGCAGTGAGAATAATGCACTGCATGCAGCAGTCACTGCAGTGAGAATAATGCACTGCATGCAGCAGTCACTGCAGTGAGAATAATGCACTGCATGCAGCAGTCACTGCAGTGAGAATAATGCACTGCATGCAGCAGTCACTGCAGTGAGAATAATGCACTGCATGCAGCAGTCACTGCAGTGAGAATAATGCACTGCATGCAGCATGCAGCAGTCACTGCAGTGAGAATAATGCACTGCATGCAGCATGCAGCAGTCACTGCAGTGAGAATAATGCACTGCATGCAGCATGCAGCAGTCACTGCAGTGAGAATAATGCACTGCATGCAGCATGCAGCAGTCACTGCAGTGAGAATAATGCACTGCATGCAGCATGCAGCAGTCACTGCAGTGAGAATAATGCACTGCATGCAGCATGCAGCAGTCACTGCAGTGAGAATAATGCACAGCATGCAGCAGTCACTGCAGTGAGAATAATGGAGAGGTTTCACATGAAATGCTTATGGTTATTTTGTTAGGTTAGAATAATGTACAACGATTTTAGGGATCATGTTTTGCAGCCTGTAATTTTCTGAGTGAACATTTTGACGACCAATGCAAATTCTATGTGACTTTTTCTTTTTCATAGAATCATAGAAGTTTACAGCATGGAAACAGGCCCTTCGGCCCAACCTTCAGATTATCTAAATCATACTATTTTACCAACTGCTGTTTTTTTTGGCTGCTAAAGGGGATTAAACAAAAGGGGTTAGCAGACAGCCAAAAACACTCGCAAACATCTGTCCAGAGCAAAGCATATGTGCTAGTATGTTTGATGGGCATTCTCTATGGAGGATAGCTGCAGCTGAACCTCAAACAGTATCAGCTGAAAGAGCTCACTGGGCTGGAAACACAAATTGTAACGGATGGTAATGTTAATGTGCAAGATAATCTGAAGCAGAAAGAGAGGAAGAGAACAATTAATATCTTCAAAATTGTCAATTTGTGCAACCAAAATTATTGCAGGAAAGCCTAAATTGATATGTTCTTCGCACTTCCATAAAATCAGTGTCACTCAGCTATCACAATGGGGATTAAAGGTCTTTAAAGACAAGTGAGACCTTCAGACTTAAAATTCATACTCATAACACAGGTTAAAATTGCAAACATTTGACCATCTGAGTGATGTCTCCAAGCAACATTTTAATTTGTACACTAAATGAACTGGCAGAGTGGACCTGGAAATTGAAATATTACAGTGCTTGGGGAGTTTGTTAATCTGTAAAACAAAGGCAAGGCTAGACTATCATTTGAGACATTAACCCAGGTGTAGTATCACTCTTCAAGCTAAGCAATTGGCTAAAGCAAACAATGTTTGTGGCAAGTGTTATTAACAATGGCTTCAGTCGGTGAGGGCTTTTGTGAGGCGACAGGTGAGGGAATTCCCGTTGCTCCCGGCACAAGAAGTTCAAGATAGGGTGATCTCGGGTGTATGGGTTGGGGAGGGCAAGGTGTCGGAAATGCACTAGGAGTTGAAAGAAGAGGGGGAAGCGCTGGTAGAAGAGTTGAAGGGTAAATGGGAGGAGGAGCTGGGGGAGGAGATTGAGGAGGGGTTATGGGCTGATGCCCTAGGTAGGGTTAATTCCTCGTCCTCGTGTGCCAGGCTCAGCCTGATACAATTTAAGGTGGTCCACAGAGCGCACTTGACGGGGGCGAGGTTGAGTAGGTTCGTTGGGGTAGAGGACAGATGTGGAAGGTGCTCAGGGAGCCCGGCGAACCATGTCCATATGTTTTGGTCATGCCCGGCACTGGAGGGGTTCTGGAGAGGAGTGGCGGGAGCAATATCTCAGGTGGTGAAAGTCCGGGTCAAGCCAAGCTGGGGGCTAGTAATATTTGGAGTAGTGGATGAGCCGGGAGTGCAGGAGGCGAAAGAGGCCGGCATTCTGGCCTTTGCGTCCCTAGTAGCCCGGCGAAGGATCTTGCGAATGTGGAAGGAGGCGAAGCCCCCCAGCCTGGAGGCCTGGATAAATGATATGGCTGGGTTCATAAAGTTGGAGAGGATTAAGTTCGCCTTGAGAGGGTCTGCGCAGGGGTTCTACAGGCGGTGGCAACCGTTCCTAGACTTTCTCGCGGAGCGTTAGAGGAAGGTAGGTCAGCAGCAACCTTGGGGGGGGGGGGGGGGTGGTTGGAGGGAACGTCCTGGGAGTGGGGGGGGGGGGGGGGGTGGTTGGAGGGGGGGCGGGGGGTTGGAGGGAACGTCCTGGGAGAGGGGTGGGGGGAAGGGGGGACTGCCTGGGAGGGTGGATAAGCAAGAGATAACATGAAGGGTTGGGGAAACTGGCACGTACGGGTGAGGGCCAGTGTACAAAGCTGTGTAAATATATCATTTTGCCATAGAACATAGAAAATACAGCACAGAACAGGCCCTTCGGCCCACGATGTTGTGCCGAACCTTTGTCCTAGATTAATCATAGATTATCATTGAGTCTACAGTGCAGAAGGAGGCCATTCGGCCCCCTGAGTCTGCACCAGCTCTTGGAAAGAGCACCCTACCCAAACTCAACACCTCCACCCAACACCAAGGGCAATTTGGACATTAAGGGCAATTTATCATTGGCCAATTCACCTAACCCGCACATCTTTGGACTGTGGGAGGAAACCGGAGCACCCGGAGGAAACCCACGCAGACACGGGGAGGACGTGCAGACTCCACACAGACAATGACCCAAGCCGAAATCGAACCTGGGACCATGGATCTGTGAAGCAATTGTGCTATCCACAATGCTACCATGCTGCTCTTAAGAACAAATAAATCTACACTATATAATTTTCCCGTAATCCATGTACCTATCCAACAGCTGCTTGAAGGTCACTAATGTTTCTGACTCAACTACTTCCACAGGCAGTGCATTCCATGCCCCCACTACTCTCTGGGTAAAGAACCTACCTCTGATATCCCTCCTATATCTTCCACCTTTCACCTTAAATTTATGTCCCCTTGTAATGGTGTGTTCCACCTGGGGAAAAAGTCTCTGACTGTCTACTCTATCTATTCCCCTGATCATCTTATAAACCTCTATCAAGTCGCCCCTCATCCTTCTCCGCTCTAATGAGAAAAGGCCTAGCACCCTCAACCTTTCCTCGTAAGACCTACTCTCCATTCCAGGCAACATCCTGGTAAATCTTCTTTGCACCTTTTCCAAATCTTCCACATCCTTCCTAAAATGAGGCGACCAGAACTGTACACAGTACTCCAAATGTGGCCTTACCAAAGTTTTGTACAGCCATGTATATATCTTGCTCTGCGCGATTTCTCTTTTTTGTTATGAGGGGGGGGGGTATTGTTTGTAAGGGAGAAAAATTGTGTTAAAAAACTTTAATAAATATATTTTTTTTAGAAACAAAACAATGGCTTCAGTCTTCCCATGTTTCATTGTAGAGAGGCCCCATTATGGAATTTGCTGAGAAACTGCCTCTCCACTTGTCTCATTGATGTTCACCAAACGTCAGCTAAATGTTGTCACTTCTCACAAGATCTCCTCTTTTCTTTCAGTATGTATTTTTTTATCAGATTATGTCTGAGACATATATCAATGATAACATTGTAGAATCATCCAAAAAGTGCCCTGCTCCTGTTAATATTTCAAGATTAAATTGTTGAACTAAAAAATAACATGCTATTTGGAAATGTTACTGCTGTAATGATGGTGAATATGCCAGCATTCATCGCCCTTTTTCCACTGAAACTGATAGCAACGTCTGGAGTCCACACATTTGTAGAAGTGTTGGAATCTAGTTAAACAGTTGAGGCACAAACCCCAGACTGCAATCATGGGAATCACGAGAATCAATGAGAACTGTTCTTCTCGCTTTAAAAACCCTTGAAACTGTTACACTTGTTGAATGAGGGTTTTTTAAATTGTGAACTAAGTTCACAATTGCCGCTCTGGAACAACATTAGCCTGAAAAGCTTTTCTTTCTTCCGGAATGTCAAATTTCTCCAAAATGATAAATTGCACATTTGTTAAAAAAAAGTATTTTAAAAAAAATTCTTCATTTTTGCTGCTAGTCCCATTATAAGTCATAATGTTATCTAATGATTGAAATTAAAAGGATAGTTATGTTTTTAACTTACTGTTTTGCTGTGAGAGTATCTCAATATGATTGGTTGCTGACCTGCTTGTTGACATCACTGCTGCTGCACATTGACACCCCCTTGACTCGGCTCAAAGTTTAAGCTGCTACTGGAAAGGCAGAAAGCCAGACCACAGACAGTGCTACATCTGTCTGTGATGATAGTGAGTATTTTCTTCATCAGTGAGTGCAAAATCTGAGACTAGATATTGGCGTCAAAATAAATGCATATTGGATTGGCATTGAAATATACTGTCCAAATATTGTGTATGCCCCTTTTGAAGGAATTTGTAATGAGATCAACCTCAACTCCCAGATCAGGCAAAGTGAAATTAAACAACTTTTATATTCTTATAGCTTATGTTTACAGTAAAGAAAGGATGAAGCCATATGTTATGGACAGGATACAGACAAGCAAATGGTGCTTATTTCCACTCACCACCTGTCTGTAAGCAGAAGGTGTTTCAAATAATTTTTAGGATATGTGGTGGCGTATTTTCACAAACCCTCAGTTTGTATGATCCAGTTTACTAATAATTCATAGCAAACATGCGTTAACTCAGAAGGTTACTTTATCTCATATTCAAAACTCGGGGGAGGCATGTTCACAGTCCACTACACGCATTCAGTAAAGGGAGTTTTGCAGCTGTGGATAGTAACAGTAATATTAGTTTGCATGACTTCCAGAGTCAAAGTCCAATGCGGAATTCTTGCACGTGGGAGTTTCAGTTCAACTGACTGAAGACCAGAGTTGTGGAATTTGATTTATAGGTGGTGCTGATACCTCAAGATGTGTCGGGGCACAGACACTGGGTTGGTTCTGCAGGCAATGGTAGGAAATCTTCCAACACAGGCAGGCAGGCTTGAGGAGCAGGCTGTTCTGCCTCCGGTACTGCACCTTGTGGGTTCACCAGACTGATGTTAAAGTTAAAACTGTCCAAAAAGACCAGGGGTTTGGGTCATGTGACATGTTATATTCATTGCAGCTTAACCATCAGTTCCTGTGTTTCTTGACAGAATTCCATTGTTCCTCGGGAGAGGGAAAAAGTAGTTGATGCATCTTTTGCAGTAAAATTTGTTTCATTTTCTCTCCTGTGCTATTTCTGGTTGGGGCAGGCAGTCTGCCTGCACTTTGGCTTCATTGATTACAGTGGATCTGTGCAATGAGGTGTGATATTCCACAGGCTGAGTGAAGAATTATTTTGTTCTTATAACTCCTGGTGGTAGCCCCCAGAACAAAGGGCCAACTCTGGTCATGTGTAGCAGCCATCCTTTTTGATTCAATAGAAAATCAATTTCAAACATAAAATTTTGAATGTGGTGGTCAATTTCTTTCATGTCGTAGGGTCCTAACACATAACAACAATTCATCTTATTCCCCAACTACCGGAACAATTTAGTTTCCTATGATTACAATTGGAGAATAAATTCAGAAACACACTTTGCATTTATATAGTATTAACTTTAATTATACAAGAAATCACATACATTTTTTTTTTTTGTCTGACAGTGTTATGGGACTGTTGAGTTAATAAACCAATTCAACTCCGTGATCAGGTACACTTTCTACCAAAACAACTGAGGCAAATAAGTTGTCTTATTGCGATAAGACAAAAATGTGTTTACATTTCATCGCCCATCACATCACTGGGTGTTTTCACATCAATAATATGTTTCTGGGAATGGAGGGGGTAGAATCATTTTGACATCTTATGGTTGCATGTGAATATAAGCTGTGGATCAAACAAAGATAATGAAAACCAAGATAATGAAAAATGCTATCAAATTAGTTACTTTACTACCTACAGATGCAGGACACTAATTACCGGAAATAAAATATTAAGCACAAGCATAATTAATGTTCTGTGTTCTGCAATCCCCAAAGTAATAGAAACAGTAAAGTGATTAAACTGCATCTGAAAGTTTAATCTATTACATACTTTAAAAATATTGCTTTATGCTGTGTTTATAGATGTCAGATTTCAAAGTCACATTCACAGTAAGGTGATACATTTTTAAATACCTATTAACATCCATCTCAAAGGAATAAAGCCGGACTACTATTTTGTCTGATTTTCAGTGAAGAATGAGTTGAATTTGCCTTGCTCTCTAGGATCAAAAACCACAAACTAATTTACAATGCTAATTTTAACTTGGTCACTCTGTGCTTCCAGTATCAAATCTAGTGTATCATTCAATATTATAGTTCCATGAACGCTGCCGTCACTGAAGATTTGAGCTCAGGCTTTCAAAATGGGGAGCATTTTCCCAGCACCACGATCCATGGCAACTGCTATTTTTAGAGCCTGAAAAGACAGACCAAAAAGCCCATCATTTCCAAGCTGTGAAATATTCTTGGTGACTTGCGAGCACCACGCACTTATATTTCCTTACAGCTAAGATGACACAGTTGACAGTCATGCTGCTCTGTTGCTACTGTCACTGTGTGAAGCTTAATACTGGAAATCAATGTGCTCGAGGCTGCAATCGTTCCTACTCGTTTCCTGCTGAGGGTTCCACCTGTCCTGTTTGACTATACTGCAGCATCGAATTTAAAGAAGCAGCAGGTAGCACAAGGCAGTCCAAACGAAGCAATCCAATTCCAATGATCATTTCCAATGTACCGTTATGTTTGAGCTATGAAGTATGAAGTCTCTGGAAACTGCAAGAGCAATCTTAATATATTTGAGCATCTACCTCTTGCAAGAAGAAGACATTTTCGTCTATTCTTAAGATTCCTGTATTTAGCTGTACATAGTTCATGTAATAAAGGTCAGAACCACCTTAGTTACTGATCCACTCTGTAAAGAATCAAGATATTTTCACCATGAAATTCGGTCATTTTCCAAATTTGAAATGATCACAGCAAGTTATATCATAGGACAAAAGGATGCTGATTGATAGGCAAGTTAGCTCTGATTAGCTTTCCTATTTTCCTCCCAATTATATTTAAATTGGTGCCAGTGAATAATAGCCAGAAATAAGGAATACATGATCCAGGTTTAGTTTGAGGAATGAAAACTAGTGGATTCTTAAGGTTTTGTTTCAGCTGTTTTCGTCATTTATGAACAACATATAGCTGGGCAAGGAGATTAAGTATTACTAATAGCTCAAACTTTTGGAAAACCTCCCTGTGCAGGGAAGATCATTACTTTCAAAAGTTACAAACGTTCAGCAAATATAATAATCTTTAATAATAATCTCTATTTTCACAAGCAGGCTTACATTAACACTGCAATGAAATTACTGTGAAAATCCCCTAGCCGCTACACTCCGTCCCCTGTTCGGGTACACAGAGGGAGGATTCTGAATGTCCAATTCACCTAACAATAACAAGCACGTCTTTTGGGACTGTGGGAGGGAAATGGAGCACCCGGAGGAAACCCACACAGACACGGGGAGAACGTGCAGACTCCGCACAGACAGTGACCCAAGCCGAGAATCGAACCCGGGCCCTGGAGCTATGAAGCAACTGTGCTAACCCCTGTGCTACCGTGCTGCCCAAATGTGGAAGTGGAAATCTCCTTTTACTTATCCCTTTTCATTTAATCTTTCTTGCCTTCCCTCCTATCGGAGATCTTCCCTTTTCCTTCTCCCTCTCCCCAGTTTCTGCTTTGCTTGCATTTATATTTACTTAAAACCAGATATATTTCCATGTTTTCCTAGTTCATCAAGTTTTGAACTTTCCTAGTTCAAAAGGTTAGGAGTGGGTTATTGGGTGATGGGGATAGGGTGGAAGTGAGGGCTTAAGTGGGTCAGTGCAGGCTCGATGGGCCGAATGGCCTCCTTCTGCACTGTATGTTCTATGTTTATCAACCTGAAAAGTTAACTGTTTCTCTCTCCAAAGGTGCAGCAGGATTTGCTGAGCATTTCCAGTGTTTATTTCAGATTTCCACTGTTCCCAGTATTTTGTCCCTGTACATGTTAAATTAATGAGTTAGACAAGCGTGATCATTATCTGTTGAACATGGATAACATTGGGAAGGTATTAACCAAAGCTTTGCTGGTTGAGGGTTGGGCCGGATGTAGTATCACAAGGCAATCAGGCAGAGCCAACATGGTTTTGGGAAAGGGGTACCATATTTAACCGATGTGGACAAAGAGGAACCTGTGGATGTACTTACGTTTCCAGAAGGCATTTTATAAGGTGTCACACCAAAGATTATTGTGGAAAATACAAGCTCCTGGTGTAGGCAGTAACGTAGTGGCATGGATTGAAGGTTGGCCTAAGTGAGCCTTTTTCTGGTTGGCAGGATGTGACCAGCGGTGTGCCACAGGGATCGGTGTTGGGACCTCAACTGTTTACAATTTATATAAATAACTTGGATGAATGGATTGAAGATCAGGGGCGGGATTCTCCGACCCCCCCCCCCCCCCGGCCGGGTCGGAGAATCGCCGGGGGGGGGCGGCGTGAAACCCGCCCCCGCCAGCTGCCGAATTCTCCGGCGCCGGGGTTTTGGCGGGGGCGGGAATCGCGCCGCCCCCCCCCCCGGCGATTCTCCAGCATGTGATGGCCGAGCAGCCGCCCATTTTAGGCTGGTCCCGCCAGTGTAAATTAGACCATAAGACATGGTACTTACCAGCGGGACCTGACTCTGCGAGCGGCTTTGGGGGGGACGCGGGGCGATCTATCCCTTGGGGGTGCCTCCACAGTGGCCTGGGCCGCGATCGGGGCCCACCGATCCACGGGGCCTGTGCCGTGGGGGTACTCTCCCTCCGCGCCAGCCAGTGTAACGGTCTGCGATGGCTGGTGCGGGGACTAACACCCCTGCGCATGCGCTGGGATGAAGCCAGCGCATGCTGGCGCTCCCGCGCATGCGCCAAATCTCGCCGGCCGGCGGAGGCCCTTCGGCGCTGGTTGGCGTGGCGCCAAGCCCTTCCGCGCCGGTTGGCGCGACACCAACCCCGCCTGCGTTGGCCTAGCTCCTGAAAATGCGGAGGATTTTGCACCTTCCGGGCGGCCCGACGCCGAGTGGTTCACGCCACTCCTCGGCGCCGGTACGCTCCACCTGGTAGGGGAGAATCCCGCCCATGGTTGCTGAATTTGCTGATGACACATAGGTAGGTAGGTAATTTGCTGATGACACAAAGATATCTTGTGAAGAGGATGTAAGGAGGCTACAGAGGGACATTGATAGGATAAATGAGTGCGCAAAACTCTGCCAAACGTGGACAAATGTGAAAATGGCCATTTTGGCAGGAAAATAAAAAATATGCTCATTATCTCAATGGTGAGAGATTGCAGAGCTCTTGAGATGCAGAGGGATCTGGATGTCCAAGTGCATGAATCACAAAAAGGGTAGTTTACAGGTCCAGCAAGTAATTAGGAAAACTGATCCAATTGTAACCTCAACCCCGCATTCCTGCCTCTCCCCTGGTTGGGGCTGGTTTAGCACACTGGGCTAAGTCGCTGGCTTTTAAAGCAGACTAAGGCAGGCCAGCAGCACGGTTCGATTCCCGTACCAGCCTCCCCGAACAGGCGCCAGAATGTGGGGACTAGGGGCTTTTCACAGTAACTTCATTTGAAGCCTACTTGTGACAATAAGCGTTTTTCATTTTAATTTTCATGATACAAAGTTGTTAATTGTGAGGGGAATTGATTGCAAAAGTTAGGGAGGTTATACTTCAGTTGTACAGGGCATTGGTGAGACACATCTGGAGTATTGCATACAGTATTGGCCACCTTATTTCGGGAAAGATGTAAATGTGTTCGAAGAAATTCAGAGAAGGTTTACAAGATCAACACCAGGAAAAGACGGGCTGTCTTGTGAGGAAAGGTTGGGCAGGTTAGGTTTGTTTGCACTGGAGTTTAGATGAGTAAGAAGCGACTTGATCGAAACCTTAAAGATCCTACGGAGTATTGACGGGATGGATGTGGAGGGGATGTTTACTCGTCTGGGAATTTAGAACTAGGGGTCCCGGTTTAAAAAACGACGGAGTTGAGGAGAATTTTTTTCTCTCTAGGTCTTGAGTCTCTGGAACTCTCTTCCTCAAAAGGCAGCGGAAGCAGAATCCTTGAATAATTTTAAGGCCGAGCTGGATGGATTCTCGATGAGCTAGGAGGTGAAAGGTTATTGGGGAGAGGCAGGAATGCGGGGTTGAGGTTACAATTGGATCAGTTACAATCTTATTGAATGGCGGAGCAGTTGCCTGACCTAGTCCTCATTCAGAGCAGCAGAAACAAACAAGGAGAAGCCTGGTGAGGATGGAGGACGGAGATTAGAGATCTTGCTGGGTGGGATGGGAGATTAGAGACCTGGCAGGGTGAGATTAGAAACCTTGCTGGGGAGGACAGAGATTAGAGACCTTGCTGGGTAGGACGGATGATTAGAGACCTTGCTGGGTAGGACGGGAGATTAGAGATCTTGCTCTGTCAGACGGGAGATTAGGGATATGGTGGTTAGGACGGGAGATTAGAGACCTTGCTGGGGAGGACACAAGATTAGAGATCTTGCTGGGTGGGACGGGAGATTAGAGACCTTGTTGGGTGGGTTGGGAGATTAGAGACCTTGCTGGGTAGACCGGGAGATTAGAGATCTTGCTGGGTGGGACGGGCATTAGAGACCTTGCTGGGTAGGATGGGAGATTAGATATCTTGCTGGGTCGGACGGGCGATTGGAGACCTTGCTGGGTAGGACAGTTGTTAGAGACCTTGCTGGGTGGGATGGGAAATGAGAGTCCTTGCTGGGGAGGATAGAGATTAGAGATCTTGCTGGGTAGGACGCAAGATCTGAGATCATTCTGGGTAGGACGGGAGATTAGAGAACTTGCTGGGTAGGATGGAAGATTAGAGACCTTGCTGGGTCGGACGGGAGATTAGAGATCTTGCTGGGTAGGATGGAAGATTAGAGACCTTGCGGAGTAGGACGGGAGATTAGAGACCTTGCTGGATGGGATGGAAGATTAAAAACCTTGCTGGGTAGGACGGGAAATTAGAGATCTTGCTGGGTGGGATGGGAGATTAGAGACCTTGCTGGGTGGGACGGACGTTAGAGACCTTGCTGGGTAGGATGGGAGATTAGAGATCTTGCTGGGAGGGACGGACGTTAGAGACCTTGCTGGGTGGAATGGGAGATTAGAGAACTTGTTGGGGAGGACAGAGATTAGACATCTTGCTGGGTGGGATGGGAGATTAGAGACCTTGCTGGGTAGGATGGGAGATTAGAGACCTTGCTGGGTGGGACGGACGTTAGAGACCTTGCTGGGTAGGATGGGAGATTAGAGATCTTGCTGGGAGGGACGGACGTTAGAGACCTTGCTGGGTGGAATGGGAGATTAGAGAACTTGTTGGGGAGGACAGAGATTAGAGATCTTGCTGGGTAGGACGGGAGATTAGAGATCTTGCTGGGTAGGACAGGTGTTTAGAGACCTTGCTGGGTAGGACAGGAGATTAGAGACTTGGCTGGGTAGGATGGGCGATTAGAGACCTTGCTGTGTAGGACGGGAGATTAGAGATCTTGCCGGGTAGGACGGGAGATCAGAGACCTTGCTGGGTAGGATGGGCGATTAGAGACTTTGCTGCGTAGGAGGGGAATTGTGAGATCTTGCTGGGGAGGACGGAGATTAGAGACCTTGCTGGGGAGGATGGGAGATTAGACGTCTTGCTGGGTCGGATGAGAGATTGGAGACCTTGCTGGGTTGGATGGGAAATTAGAGACCTTGCTGGGGAGGATGGAGATTAGAGACCTTGCTGGGGAGGACGGAGATTAGAGACCTTGCTGGGGAGGACGGAGATTAGAGATTTTGCTGGGGAGGACGGAGATTAGAGATCTTGTTGGATGGGGCGGGCCTTAGAGACCTTGCTGGGTAGGATGGGAGATTAGAGGTCTTGCTGGGTCGGATGGGAGATTGGAGACGTTGCTGGGTAGGACAGAGGTTAGAGACCTTCTTGGGTGGGACGCGAGATTAGAGACCTTGCTGGGTAGGACGGGCGATTAGAGATCTTACTGGGGAGGACAGAGATTAGAGATCTTGCTGGGTAGGATGTGCGATTAGAGATCTTGAAGCGTGGGATGGGAGATAAGAGACCTTGCTGGGTCGGACGGGAGATTAGAGACCTTGCTGGGTCGGACGGGAGATTAGAGACCTTGCTGGGTGGGACGGGAGATTAGAGACCTTGCTGGGGAGGACGGGAGATTAGAGATCATGCTGGCTAGGATGGGAGATTAGAGACCTTGCAGGGGAGGACGGGAGATTAGCGATCTTGCTGGGGAGGATGGAAGATTAGAGATCTTGCGGGGTAGGATGGAAGATTAGAGATCTTGCTGGGTTGGACAGGCGATTGGAGACGTTGCTGGGTAGGACGGGCGATTAGAGATCTTGCTGGGTAGGTCGGCGGATTAGAGATCTTGCTGGGTGGGATGGGAGATTAGAGATCTTGCTGGGGAGGACGGAGATTAGGGACCTTGCTGGGTAGGACGGAGGTTAGGGATCTTGCTGCAGAGGACGGGAGATTTGTGATCTTTGCTGGGCAGGACGGGTGATTAGAGATCTTGCAGGGTGGAATGGGAGGTTAGAAACCTTGCTGGGTTGGACGGGAGATTAGAGTCCTTGCTGGGTAGGATGGGAGATTAGAGATCTTGCTGGGTAGGATGGGCGATTAGAGATCTTGCAGGGTGGAATGGGAGGTAAGAAACCTTGCTGGGTAGGATGGGAGATTAGAGATCTTGCTGGGTAGGACGGGCAATTAGAGACTTGCTGGGTGTGATGGGAGATCAGAGATCTTGCTGGGTAGGACGGAGATTAGCGACCTTGCTGGGTAGTAGGAAGGTTAGGGATCTTGCTGGGGAGGACGGGAGATTAGAGACCTTCCTGGGGTGGACAGAGATTAGAGATCTTGCTGGGTGGGATGGGAGATTAGAGACCTTGCTGGGGAGGATAGGCGATTAGAGACCTTGCTGGGTGGGATGGGAGATTAGAGACCTTGCTGCGTCGGTTGGGTGATTGGAGACGTTGCTGGGTAGGACAGGCGATTAGAGACCTTGCTGGGTAGGATGGGAGATTAGAGACCATGCTGGGGAGGACGAGAGATTAGACATCTTGCTGGGCAGGATGGGAGATTAGAGATCTTGCTGGGGAGGACGTGAGATTAGAGACCTTGCTGGGTAGGACTGGAAATTAGTGACCTTGCTGGGTAGGACAGGACATTAGTGACCTTGCTGGGTAGGACGGGAGATTAGAGACCTTGCTGGATGGGACTGGCATTCGAGACCTTGCTGGGTAGGATGGGAGATTAGAGACCTTGCTGGGTGGGACGGGAGATTAGTGACTTTGCTGGGGAGGACGGGAGATTAGAGATCTTGCTGGGTAGGACGGGAGATTAGAGATCTTGCTGGGTGGGATGGGAGATTAGAGACCTTGCTGGGTGGGACAGAGATTAGAGTCCTTGCTGGGTTGGACGGGAGATTAGAGACATTGCTGGGGAGGACGGGAGATTAGAGATCGTGCTGGGGAGGACGTGAGATTAGAGATCTTGCTGGGTGGGATGGCAGATTAGAGACCTTGCTGGATGGGACTGGTGTTCGAGTCCTTGCTGGGTTGGACGGGAGATTAGAGATCTTGCTGGGTGGGACGCGAAATTAGAGATTTGCTGGGTGGGATTGGAGATTAGCGACCTTGCTGGGTAGGACGGGCGTTTAGAGATCTTGCGGGGTGGGATTGGAGATTAGAGACCTTGCAGGAGAGGACGGGAGATTAGCGATCTTGCTGGGTAGGAGGGGAATTTAGAGATCTTGCTGGGGAGGACGGAGATTAGAAATCTTGCTGGAGAGGACGGAGATTAGAGATCTTGCTGGGTAGGACGGGAGATTAGAGATCTTGCTGGGTAGGACGGGAGATTTGAGACCTTGCTGGGTAGGATGGCAGATTAGAGGTCTTGCTGGGTAGGATGGGAGATTAGAGATCTTGCTGGGTGGGACAGAGATTAGAGACCTTGCTGAGTTAGACGGGAGATTAGTGACTTTGCTGGGGAGGACGGGAGATTAGAGATCTTGCTGGGTAGGACGGGAGATTAGAGATCTTGCTGGGTGGGATGGGAGATTAGAGACCTTGCTGGGTGGGACAGAGATTAGAGTCCTTGCTGGGTTGGACGGGAGATTAGAGACATTGCTGGGGAGGACGGGAGATTAGAGATCGTGCTGGGGAGGACGTGAGATTAGAGATCTTGCTGGGTGGGATGGCAGATTAGAGACCTTGCTGGATGGGACTGGTGTTCGAGTCCTTGCTGGGTTGGACGGGAGATTAGAGATCTTGCTGGGTGGGACGCGAAATTAGAGATTTGCTGGGTGGGATTGGAGATTAGCGACCTTGCTGGGTAGGACGGGCGTTTAGAGATCTTGCGGGGTGGGATTGGAGATTAGAGACCTTGCAGGAGAGGACGGGAGATTAGCGATCTTGCTGGGTAGGAGGGGAATTTAGAGATCTTGCTGGGGAGGACGGAGATTAGAAATCTTGCTGGAGAGGACGGAGATTAGAGATCTTGCTGGGTAGGACGGGAGATTAGAGATCTTGCTGGGTAGGACGGGAGATTTGAGACCTTGCTGGGTAGGATGGCAGATTAGAGGTCTTGCTGGGTAGGATGGGAGATTAGAGATCTTGCTGGGTGGGACAGAGATTAGAGACCTTGCTGAGTTAGACGGGAGATGAGAGACATTGCTGGGGAGGATGGGAGATTAGAGATCTTGCTGTGTAGGACGGGAGATTAGAGATCTTGCTGGGTGGGATGGGAGATTAGAGACCTTGCTGGGTGGGACAGAGATTAGAAACCTTGCTGGGTTGGGCGGGAGATTAGAGACATTGCTGGGTAGGACGGGAGATTAGAGATCTTGCTGGTTAGGACGGGCGATTAGAGATCTTGCAGGGTAGGACGGGAGATTAGAGATCTTGCAGGCTGGAATGCGAGGTTAGAAACCTTGCTGGGTACGACGGGCAATTAGAGATCTTGCTGGGTGGGATGGGAGATTAGAGATCTTGCTGGGTAGGACGGAGGTTAGGGATCTTGCTGCGGAGGCCGGGAGATTTGAGATCTTTGCTGGGCAGGACGGGTGATTAGAGATCTTGCTGGGTAGGGCGGGAGATTAGTGACCATGCTGGGGAGGATGGGAGATTAGAGACCTTCCTGGGGTGGACAGAGATTAGAGATCTTGCTGGGTGGGATGGGAGATTAGAGACCTTGCTGGGTCGGTCGGGCGATTGGAGACGTTGCTGGGTAGGACTGGCGATTAGAGACCTTGCGGGGTAGGATGGGAGATTAGAGACCTTGCTGGGGAGGACGAGAAATTAGACATCTTGCTGGGCAGGATGGGAGATTAGAGATCTTGCTGGGTAGCACTGGAAATTAGTAACCTTGCTGGGTAGGACGGGGCATTAGTGACCTTGCTGGGTAGGACGGGAGATTAGAGACCTTGCTGGGGAGGACGGGAGATTAGAGATCTTGCTGGGTGGGATGGCAGATTAGAGACCTTGCTGGATGGGACTGGCGTTCGAGACCTTGCTGGGTAGGACGGGAGATTAGTGACCTTGCTGGGTGGGACGGGAGATTAGTGACTTTGCTGGGGAGGACGGGAGATTAGAGATCTTGCTGGGTAGGACGGGAGATTAGAGATCTTGCTGGGTGTGATGGGAGATGAGAGGCCTTGCTGGGTGGGATCAAGATTAGAGACCTTGCTGGGTGGGATGGGAGATTGGAGAACTTGCTGTGTAGGATGGGAGATTAGAGATTTTGCTGGGTAGGACGGGAGATTAGAGACCTTGCTGGGGAGGACAGAGATTAGAGATCTTGATGGGTGGGATGGGAGATTAGAGACCTTGCTGTGTAGGATGGGAGATTAGAGATTTTGCTGGGTAGGACGGGAGATTAGAGACCTTGCTGGGGAGGACAGAGATTAGAGAACTTGCTGGGTGGGATGAGAGATTAGAGACCTTGCTGTGTAGGATGGGAGATTAGAGTCCTTGCTGGGGAGGACAGAAATTAGAGATGTTGCTGGGTGGGATGGGAGATTAGAGACCTTGCTGTGTAGGACGGGAGATTGGAGATCTTGCTGGGTAGGACGAGAGATTAGACATCTTGCTGGGTAGGATGGGAGATTAGAGACCTTGCTGGGGAAGTCGGGAGTTTAGAGATATTGCTGGGAAGGATGGGAGTTTAGAGACCTTGCTGGGTAGGATGGGAGATTAGAGACCTTGCTGGGTAGGACGGGAGATTAGTGACCTTGCTGGGTGGGATGGGAGATTAGAGACCTTGCTGTGTAGGACGGGAGATTAGAGATCTTGCTGGGTAGGACGAGAGATTAGACATCTTGCTGGGTAGGATGGGAGATTAGAGACCTTGCTGGGGAAGTCGGGAGTTTAGAGATATTGCTGGGAAGGATGGGAGTTTAGAGACCTTGCTGGGTAGGATGGGAGATTAGAGACCTTGCTGGGGAGGACGAGAGATTAGACATCTTGCTGGGTAGGATGGGAGATTAGAGATCTTGCTGGGGAGGATGGGACATTAGAGACCTTGCTGGGTAGGACGGGAGATTAGTGACCTTGCTGGCTAGGACGGGAGGTTAGAGACCTTGCTCGGGAGGACGGGAGATTAGAGACCTTGCTGGGGAGGACGGGAGATTAGAGATCTTGCTGGGTGGGACGGGAAATTAGAGATCTTGCTGGGTGGGATGGGAGATTAGAGATCTTGCTGGGGAGGACGGAGATTAGGGACCTTGCTGGGTAGGACGGAGGTTAGGGATCTTGCTGTAGAGGACGGGAGATTTGAGATCTTTGCTGGGCAGGACGGGTGATTAGAGATCTTGCAGGGTGGAATGGGAGGTTAGAAACCTTGCTGGGTTGGACGGGAGATTAGAGTCCTTGCTGGGTAGGATGGGAGATTAGAGATCTTGCTGGGTAGGATGGGCGATTAGAGATCTTGCAGGGTGGAATGGGAGGTAAGAAACCTTGCTGGGTAGGATGGGAGATTAGAGATCTTGCTGGGTAGGACGGGCAATTAGAGACTTGCTGGGTGTGATGGGAGATCAGAGATCTTGCTGGGTAGGACGGAGATTAGCGACCTTGCTGGGTAGTAGGAAGGTTAGGGATCTTGCTGGGGAGGACGGGAGATTAGAGACCTTCCTGGGGTGGACAGAGATTAGAGATCTTGCTGGGTGGGATGGGAGATTAGAGACCTTGCTGGGGAGGATAGGCGATTAGAGACCTTGCTGGGTGGGATGGGAGATTAGAGACCTTGCTGCGTCGGTTGGGTGATTGGAGACGTTGCTGGGTAGGACAGGCGATTAGAGACCTTGCTGGGTAGGATGGGAGATTAGAGACCATGCTGGGGAGGACGAGAGATTAGACATCTTGCTGGGCAGGATGGGACATTAG